>NW_012150119.1:2028643-2031327 GCF_000956105.1 Propithecus coquereli | reverse complement strand
AACTCCTGGGCTCAAGTGATCCTTCTGCCTCAGCCTCCCGAGTAGCTGGGACTACAGGCATGCGCCACCATGCCTGGCTAATTTTTTCTATACATTTTTAGTTTTCTGATTAATTTCTTTCTATTTTTGGTAGAGACGGGGTCTCGCTCTTGCTCAGGGTAGTCTCGAACTCCTGAGCTCAAACAATCCGCCCGCCTCGGCCTCCCAGAGTGCTAGGATTACAGGCGTGAGCCACCGCGCCAGGCCTAAAGAGGGATTTCTGAGTTCAATATTCAAGAGCTCCCAGCAGCTACAACTGAACAAGATTTGGGTGCCCTGGGCAGCCGGTAGATGCTGGGGGGGATGGACTCATTGGGGGCAGCACCACAGTCTCAGAAACAGACGTGAACTCCAGGCTGAGCAGCTGGGCTCCCCAAGGCGCTAGTGCCCAGAGGGGGGTCTCTTGGCAAATCAGCCTGTGCTGATCCGAGTGGGAGGGAGCAGGGGCCCCCGCTGTCATCATCTTTTCTCCTGAGATTCCTGCTGCTTCTGGAAAAGGAGTCCCAGGGAGTGGCAGATCCCTCAGTTGCTAGACTCCGAATAAATAATGGAACGATTAAGGATGAAGCCCCAAGATGCGGTGCCGTGAGTGAATCGGGAGACAGAGGGGGGTCTTGGTAATGGAAGTTGGGATGGGATGGGAGTGACTGGCTTTTTCATTTCTTTTTTCTTTCTTTAATTTCTTCATTGATTCTTTCACCTACCAGGCTTTAGTTTCGGTGTTTACTATGTTCAAGGCAGTGGGCTGGTGGTAAAAGGTAAACAAGGAACATCTCTTTTCCTAAGGAAATTTAGTGAAGAGTGCAGTCATATAACAAATCATATCGACACAATCATGGAGCTGTAATAGAGGTGACTGTAGAATATTCTGCTCCAGCATCCACACACGTTGTATAAAAAAGGATTAAGAGGACAGGCCATGATAGAAGAGAGGTAGCCTTTTCCCTTGCAACTGTCTGATGAAATTACTAGTAGTAGGGGTTCCGGATTTCCAAACACCAGTGTGCACTCCCAACGAAAAGGCTAAGGTTGCTTGCACATTCTAGTCACATGTGTAATGAAGGGCACGTGACATGTAGCACAATAGAACGGGACAGCAGAGGAAGTTTCCATGAAATTCACAGGAAAGAATCTGGCTGCCATGGCCTTCGGTTAAATGCCAACTTGCTGCACGTGCACAGGAGTGGGAATCTGCTCCCTTTTATAAGTAGAGCTATGTAGACTAGAGAGAGCGGCGGAGCAGGTGAGTGGGGAGAAGAAGAGTTACTGGGGGTGGTGCAGGGAAGACAGCGTGTGATGGGGAGAATTGGAAGGAGAGGAGATTAGGACGTGACGGGGACAGGGTGTGGAAGGACAGGGGGCTGTGAAGGCAAGAGTGGACTGAGAAGCCCAAAGACTGTGGGATGAAGCCCCAGCAGGTACGGGGGCAAGAATGACCAGATCAGGGCAGAGGGCCATACCTGCAAAATAACCCAGTGACCTTTCTTGGCAGCGAGGTCCAGCGCAGCCTCCGCCACTACCTCCTGTCCTTGCCCCAGAGACACGTTGTGAAAGTTCCGATTGTTGAAGGTATATCCAAGTTTTTTTCCTAAAAGGAGGGTGCAGTTGTTATTTTTTCTTGTGTCTGATGATCTGTGTTGTTTAACGTTCACAAGGAAATGCGTACTCTTTTATCACCCCTCAAACACAGGCATGCCTGGACCCATCTCCCAATCGTCATAGATGTCAGTTTTTCCAGCTTTTTGTTCCCAAATAAAAAGGAAACAATTGTTCAGACCAAAATCGCTTCACTCATCCCTCCTCACTTAATCTCCAAGAATGGATAGGGGTGCTGATGTTCTGATCAGCTCTCATTTGAGGACCAGACATTGGCCCCCTATCCTAGAGAGTGCTGATGTGAAAAGGGTCACAGAGCAGCAAGCATGTGGCTGTGGTCCCTTCTGGCTTGCTTTGTCCTCTGAGTAGACACTGGGTTTTCCCTGGAGCTTTCCTGGAAGGTGCAGTCGGTGCGGGCAGCGTTCAGATAGTTCTGGCTTCATGGGCTTTACTCCCTACTAACCTCCTTGGCTCTCATTCCCCACCCAGAGGGAAATGCCATCTCATCATTTTCCAAGAGTTAGAGCGAAGAGAGGAGAGCTACAAGACAGGAAGTGGCTTGGTTGCTTAGGTGTGAATATCCTGTTGGACGGATCCTCATATAGGTTGCTGGTGTTGCAAATGGACCAAGGGAACGACCACACAGACACAAACATCACAGCCACACCGTCCAAGCAAGGGCAAAGCCCACAAGCTGCTCTCCAAGCCCAAGGAAAACAACACAAAGAAACGCCCTTAATATAGAGGACCAATTGTGCTTAGGCATTAGCTATTAACTCAATCCCATAAAGTTTAGAGAAATCATGTAATATCCTTTAGATAAAAGGATCGTAAAAATGTATATATAATATCATGAAGATATCCTTATGCAATTTTTCCAGGAAGGTGAAGTAGATGAGAAAAAAAGAGGAGAAATTAAAACAGAAAAACAGAACAAAAGTCTGTGCTTTAAACAAATTAGTTCCAGAGGAACTAAAACTGAAGAATGAACTTTGATCCTTGCACAGAACAGTTTTGAAAAAAACAGTTAATATTGGGTATTTCTTTTA
>NW_012150119.1:2009486-2028593 GCF_000956105.1 Propithecus coquereli | reverse complement strand
ATATAGACTCTTGCTCAAATGTACAGGACAAAGCAAGACGATGACTTTTTACAGTGAGAAATAGTTATCATAGATTTAACTGAGATGAACCCAAGAAACACCTTTATTAAACTCCGTAAATCTTAGCTGGCAATAAATTTGATGTCAGCTTTGGAACTGGGGAGATAAACAACTTATTCCAGAGAAAATACCAGGATAAAAGGTTCTGGGATTATTAGATGGCTTCTGTGACATTTCTGCTCACAAAGGAACCTATTATTTTCCTTATTGGCAGGAGAAGGACACAGGGAAGGAGGTGCTTAATAAAGATTAGTTTGAAAACCGCGGACTGGCGGGATCATCGGGAGCAAAGCCCAGGGCTGCAGAGCCCGCTAGGATCAGTCCGCATTAACTGGGCTGGAGACATGACAATGGGGCCGGGAAGAAAGAGACGATTCTGGAAACACCGAGAAGGAGAAAAATGGGTAGGATTCTCGCTGTCTGAACACCCAGCCAAAGATGACTGCGTCGCATGAGAGCCTCAGGGGGTGCTGAGGTCACCTGGCAGAGTCCTGCCATCTGCAACCTTGAGGCTCTCACTGTATCTTGCTGTGTCCTGAGCAAGGCCCTCTGGCCAGCTAAGTTCTCTCGGGATTTCACTTTAGTTTTATGCGATAGCTTCTGTGCCTCCACCCCACTGCCTTTCTGACCTTGCTTCCAACTCTCCACATCGGGGTGTCACCTGGAACTGTGCCCCATTGTAAACCTCTCCTGACATCTTCATGATGAGCTCCATCAGCCTCCAGTCTTTTGCAGGACACTGCAACTCCTGGGGTCCTCTCTCTAGCTCCACACACCTGCGGGACTTGGAGGAAGGGGAGCATTTCTCTAGTGTTCTCTTGCTACATGCAGGCTCTTTCTTCCCCACCCTCATATAAAAACCCTTCCTCATTTAACCACTTGCCACCTGCCTATATTATCTATGAACGTCTATGTTCTCTGCCTTCTACCAACGTCTCGGTGAGACTCACTTTTATTAGGGGCTTTGGACCTTGGTTCCTGTTTCATCATCGTCCTGGTAAGCTTTAATGTCACTATGGATGAGTCAGACGACAGCCAGCCTCATGCTTCATCTTCCTCATCTTCAAAGAACTTAACGCCCATCCATTTCTGCTGCCACTCCCGATGGCTGCACCTAGGGCTTCGTCATGTCTGAGATCTGTGCCCAGTCTGGAACATTATTCTCTACCGTCCGCTCGTGACTGTCACTTCCAACTTCCCAAATTATTTCCTCTCTCACTCCCTCCCCACCTATGATTCTGCTCCAGTGAAACGTCTAGTCCTTCGGCTCCTCCATTTTTTCCAATCTTCACTTTACTTCCCCTTTTTATTTTAATATGGACCCAATAATGCTTAAATTGAAGCATAATCCTACAAAATCCTCAACTCCATTGCCCCCTGCCACTTCTGCATTACCTGACTTTTGTAAAACCCCAGCTCTGAGTCTAAGCATTAATAAAAGAGAAAATTAATACACTTTGGTTGAATTCTCAACCTCAGTGATGTTTCCTTTCTGTGTGTCCAGAAGTCAGCTACAGTACCCTTAGGCCTCTGTCCTTAAGCCTCCTAATGGACCCCACTCTTCGACTCTCCAGTTCCCTGAGGAAATACATGCCCTCTGGTAGAAACTCCCCCATTTTACTGCCACGTGGTCTGCACAGCCCCCCTCCCTGTCCTCCCCTCTGCTCTCACTCTATCTGCTCTCTAAATCCCATCTCTTTCTGTATCTTCAACATTTTTGTATCTCTGTTCATTCTCCTGCTCCCTGGCACAGGAACCAATGAATGTCTCTCATCGCAAAAAACAATATTCCATTAACCTTGAAGCCACTCACTAAACATATACTTGCCCCAGCCTAACCAACTTTTACTTGCCTCCTAGGGAAAAGAGAATGGGGCCAGGAACAATGAAAAAGAGACGCAAAGCAAAGAATGCATAATCTAGCTGTGAAGACACTAAACTGAAAACTGCTTCTTCAGACACGTCTGGTAGCTGGCCTCCCAGCATCTAAGCGAGATCACGGTTCTGAACAGAACGCTGGAAAGGGAAACGGGAGGCAGCAGAAGGCAAAGGTGGAATATGCAGCTTCCTTCTGGTCGTTAGGTGGAAAGAACAGAATTCATTTTGTCAAAGCCAGGTAATTGGACAAGAAGGGTGAAGAGCAAGCAAGATTATGCCGCGGACAAGCGAAAGGAAGACTGGAGAAGATGCCTGCGTAATGGCAGGGAGGCGAGGGCCAAAGAGGAAGCTGCGCTTTGAAAGGATGTGACAAAAAGCTGCGAAGGAAGGGACAAACTGCACTGCCTCAAAGCACAGACGGACCGTCACCGTCATTGTAATGCCGTGCGGTGCTACTGCGCTGGGCAACGCGACTGCAGTGCTGACTTTTCAAAGCCTTTTCACATCTGAGATGTCATTTCCATCCTCACAGTAACCCAAGGAGGTAGGTATCATGGGTGATTGCAAACAAGGAAGAAGGAGATGAAGCAAAAGCCAAAATAAATGTGCATATAAGGAAGTGTGGCTCATTCGGGAAGAAGGTGCTGAGCGAAGAGAGAAGGGGGCACAATGACAGCACTGTTATGTGATTAATCAGAGAAGGCAGTAAGGGTGGATGGTGGTAGGTTTCACGTTAGAACAGAGGCCAAGAAAAATGGAAGGAATTTCCCCTCCTCTTCCCGTTCCTCCTCCTCCTCCTCCTCCTCCATCATAATTGTCGAGGAAGGAAAATCCTGGAGGAGACTGGGCAGCACAAAAATGCCAGAAAAGTATAGATTCCTAATCAAGGGAAATTATAAATTATTCATTGACCAATGGATGAGCTTCAGGGGCTTAGGGAACTCCCACAATCATATACAGCATTTTGTTTGGTGTGGGTACATGCATTTTTTGTGGGGTGGAGTGAGGACAAGAGAATAAATCCTCAGACTGACTCTCAGGGTTCCAAAGCCCTACCCAATATTAAGAACTGCCATGTTGAAACAAAGGAACAGAGAACATGCATCAAATACCCAAAGATGGGAAAGGATTCCAAGCTTTTTAAGCGTCCAGATGGAGGAAAACAGTGACTTGCCTGAGAAACAGACTGCATAAGCCACGAGACAGTAAGTTTAGCTAATACACTGGGGCCAGGGACATAGGGGAGAGTGTTTAGCTCAGCTACATGGATTCCAAACATGAGACTAGGAGCCCATCAGCTAAGCTGATTGGATTCAAGATGTGGGAACTATGGATGTCACTGCAATATATGTTCTAAATGGGTGAATTAGAAAATAAATCAAAGCATCAGGGAGGCAGGCGGGGAGGAAGAGAGAGAGAAAGAGGCACAGGTGCCTAAGTAATCTCTAGTTGATGAACAGCAATATTGCTTCTGGTAAGGAAATATTCATTAAGATTCAGCCAAGGACAGGCTCGAGATAATGTATTCAGAGACAAATAACCAATATAGATCAAGGGGGGGTTAGTTTGCCTGAGATGACAGGAAGCTTCAAACGATATGATGGAATAGTTGGAGGTCAATTGGCTAAGAACAGTAGGAAATTGCTCATAAACAGGGTATATAAAAGCTTCCAAAAGGGAAAATACTGAATGAAAATGAAGAAACTAGATTTATCAATGTGAAAGGAGCAAAGCCTCCAGGGGACAATGGAAGGAACACAGAACTCTATAAAATGTGAAAGTCAGGAATGACTTAGCCATGGCAACAGGTCTTATGAGATTCATTCGTTTGTTTGTTAATTCACTCAACAAATATTTACTGAGCACCTTCTCTGTGCCAGTTACACTGTTAGACACTGGTAAGAAAATGATGAGTAAGATGACATCATCCCTGACCTCAAGGATATTAGTGACAGCAGGAAGGCAAACATAAGTT
Source organism: Propithecus coquereli (assembly GCF_000956105.1). Taxonomy (NCBI): domain Eukaryota; kingdom Metazoa; phylum Chordata; class Mammalia; order Primates; family Indriidae; genus Propithecus; species Propithecus coquereli. Next base: position 2,024,680 of record NW_012150119.1, on the reverse strand, counting down.
AAAAATACAAAAGGATGATTAAATCAGAGTTGTATTAAATTCTCCAGAGCAAATATATAGGTGCTGTAAGAATACATCATGGAGCACCAAATGATCTTACAGGGAGGAGGCTGGGAGTGACTGATACCTGCAGGATGAGTAGGCAATAGATGGTTGAAAAGATTTCAGATGAAAGAAAGCATTTGTGAAAATGCCCTAGGTCAGGAAGGCTCATGTGGGACGGGGGATCTGAAAGGGCTGCGTGGCTGGAGTAGAGTGAGCATGAAGGAAGGTAAGATCCCTGGCTGGATGGAAAAGCCAGGCTATGCAGGCCACATGAATCATGTTAATGATGGACTTTACCTTTAGAACAGTGGGAGGCTACTAGAAAGTTTATTTATTTATTTATTTTGAGACAGGGTCTCGCTCTGTCTCCCAGGCTAGAGTGCAGTGGTGTCATCATAGCTCACTGCAACCTCAAACTCCCGGGCTCAAGTGATCCTCCTGCCTCAGCTTCCCAAAGTGCTAGGATTACAGGCATGAGCCACTGTGCCTAGCCCTAGAAAGTTTTAAGTAGAAGAGAGACACAATCAGATTTGAGATTTAGTAAGATGACTCTGGCTGCAGGCTGGCAAAGGATTGCAGAGGGAGAGGAGCGGGGATGAATTAGGAGGCTACTGTGATAATCCAGGTGAGAGATTATGGTGAATCACACTAGAGGGGCAACAGGGAAAATGGAGATAATTAGATGAATTTAAACATATTTAGGAGGTAGAATCAATAGGACCAAGTGTGGTGGGTGGTGGAGGAGGTGTCTGAGATGACTGATTCCCAGGTTTCTGGTATGAGTAACTTGGTGAACGGTGGTGGAATTTGCCAAAAATAATAGAGCAAAATTTCTGGAGCTAAAGAGAAGTATGACTTCTATTTGTAATGGTATGCTGAGTGCTGAGCCGATGAATGAAAAGGACCCACACCTAGTCGCAGCTCATGAAATTTCAGGACACAAGGTAGAGAGATGATCCTAAAGTTTCCAGGTCACCGAAAAAGAAACAAGGGAAGAATATCATTCTATTGTCATATGATCTCTCATGAGCAAAACTGGCTTCTAAAAGACAATAGAGCCACGTATCCAAAGTCCCGAGTAAAAGTCATTGCAAAACCATCAAAGTATATGGACAAAATGGAAGACACCCAACAGGATTCAGAAATTGTACTCATGATTTTCTGATGGTTTATACCAGAATAATAAAGACAAAAATTGAAAATGAAAGACATGGTATATAAAGACAGTAGCACTAATCCAGAATATTAAGAAAATAAGTCCCAGGATAAAAGATTCTGAGAAGGCTAGAAATCTATATTAGAACAGGATGCCAGTGGGCCCTAGGAAGAGTATCTTCAAAGAGAATAAAATGGATTCTTTCGGTATATAGGATGAATAAGAAGTTAGTGATAATGGTAAATGGGGCATTTATTTCTTCTCCCAAGAAAAATAAAGGACAATTTGAAGCTCCAGGAAAAACTAAAAGCTTTCTAAAAATTATCATCATCATCTTGACCCATAATTAAGACATAAATGTTATGAATGATAGTAATTTGCTATACTCTTTTCTTTTAAAGAACTTGGATATACATAACCTAGACAGGGCCAAAAGCAGATATTTCTAGAATTATAACAGTAATTTAATGTGTCCTCTGGTTGGTGCTCTTGTTTGGTACACATATAACTTGGGCTGGGGGGGGGGATTCAAAAATAAAAATATTAAATCATAAAAAATTATTATCTATGAAGCAAACTGAAATTTGACATGATTTTGAACCTCTGTGGTAAGAGAATTCTTTTTTGAGAGATCCTTAGAGATTCTGACATTGGATCAAAATGAAGGAAATGTAATGCTAGACATTACTTGCCTCTGCAGTGGATGACATATTTATATTCATTAGGATGAAAGTGCTATTTGTTGATTTTCAAGTTTAAAAACTAATCCATGGACTGGACATGCATAAAATTAATAACGGTAACAGAATAGAATGACTATGTATTAATTCTTGACTGTGTAAAAACAAAAGCATAGCTGACACGAGTTGGGAAAGGGAAGCCTTGGCTTACATGGAGGGAAATCAAAAGGAAGTATCTGAAATTCATGGAATAAAAAAATAAATTTTACTAACAGTATTTAGTTATGATATATCCAATAGAGGAAGTAAACATTTCATTATAGATTTCAACATTTGGAAGGTGTTTGCTAACAAATTATATAACTTAGGTGAAATGGACAAAGTCCTAGAAAGAAACAAATTACTGTAACTGACTCAAAGAGAAACAGAAAATCTGAATAGACATAACCAGTAAAGAGATTGAACTAGTAATTTAAAAACTTCCTACTAAGAAAAGCTCAGCCTATGAGCTGGCATGGTGGTAATCCCAGCTACTCAGGAGACCAAGGCTGGAAGATCTCTTGAGCCTAGAAGTTCGAGACCAGCCTGAGCAACATAGTAAGATCTGTCTTTATTTAGAAGAAAATAAAATAAAAGAAAAGAAAAGCTCAGCCCAGATGGCTTTACCACTGAATTCTACCAAACATTCATGAGAATTAATACTAATCCTTCACAAAATCTTCCAAATGATAAAGAATCAGAAAGAATACTTTCCAACTTATTCTGATGTATAAGATTAGTGGTATTATTCTGATACCAAAAACAGACAAAGACATCACAAGGAAAGAAAACAACAGGTCAATATTCCTTGTGAATATGCATATATTCAAATATTCTGAATAAAATACTGGCAAATTGAATCCAGTAATATGTAAAAAGGATTATACAGTAGGACCAATTAAGACCCCAAGAATGCAAGGTTGGTTTAATTTCCAAAAATCAATTAATGTAATACACTGTATAATAGAATAAAGAAAAAAACTATATTATCACTACAATAGAAGCAGAAAAAGCATTGACAAAATCCAACATCTTTTTACAATTAAAGAAAAGAAAAACTCAACAAAGTTGAAATAGAAGGCAACTTTCTCAATCTGATAAAGTATATCTACAAAAAATCCACAGCTAACATCATATTTAATGATGAAGACTGAACTTTTCCCCTAAGATCAGGAATAAGACAAGAATGTCCAAATTTGCCACTTCTATTTAACATTGTATTAGAAATTTTAGCCAGGGCAATTAGGCAAGAAAAAAGAAATAAAAAGGCATTCATATTGGAAAGGAAGAAGTAAAACTACTTCTGTTTGCAAATGACATGGTCTTGTATCTAGAAAATCCTGAGGAATTCACCAAAAGACTGTTTGACCTAATAAACAAGTTCAGCAAGTTTGCAGGCTAAAAGATTAATACATAAAAATTCACTAGCAATGAAACTGAAACTAAGGAAACAATTCCATTTACAACAAAATCTAAAAGAAAAAACTTAGGAATAAATTTGACAAAAGAAGAGCAAGATTTACACATTAGAAACTATAAACCATTGTTAAAAATCAAAGAAAATTAATAAATGGAAAGATAGTCCATGTTCATGGATCAGACTTAATATCATTCAGATGGCAATACTCCCTAAACTTATCTACATAGTCAGTGTAACATTTATTGAAATCTGAGCTGCATTTATTTTATTTTTTGCAGAAAATGACAAGCTAATCCTAAAATTTAAGAGACCCAGAGTAACCAAAACAATCAAGAAAAGAACAAAGTTGTAGGACTCATATTTCCTGATTTCAAAATTTACTATAAAGCTACAGTAATCAAGACTGTTACTGGCATACAGATAGACACATAGATTAATGGAATAGTATTAACAATCCACAAATAAGCTCTTATATTGAAGGTCAATTTATTTTTGACAAAGGTTTCAAGTCAGTCTAATCAGGAGAGAATAGTCTTTTCAACAAATGGTATAGGGGTAATTGTATATCCACAGGCCAAAGGATGAAGCTGGACCTCTTCCCTACACCACACACAAATATTAACCAAAATGGCTCATAGACCTAAATGTAATAGCTAAAAATTAAACTCTTAGAAGAAAACAAAGGAGAGTAAAACTTTGTGATCTTGAGTTAGGCATTAGTTTTTTAGATACAATACCAAAGCACAAGTGACTAAAGGAAAAAATAGATAAATTGATTTTTTTTTTGAGGAGAAGGAAAGAGGAGTTTATTAATTTGCTGGCAAATGAGGAGGACAGAGACTCCTGTCTAAAAATGCCCCTGTCTTAATAGTAAGCAGAAATTCGGAGATTTTAAAGGGAGGGTTCTCAGTTTCAGGCTGTATTCTGATCCGTTCCATCTCCAGGGAAGACAATCTTGTGACCTACACACACCTGGGAGGCCCGCCCAGGCCTCCCTGAACATGTTGAGATATTTGAAAGATGGATTTTAACAAAAGTAAAAACTTCTGTGCTTCGAAGAATATCATTAAGAAAGTGAACAAAAAACCACAGAATGGGAGAAAATATTTGTAAATCATATATCTGATAAGGAACTTGTATCAAGAATACATAAAGAGCTCTTATAACTCACAAAGGCAAATAACCCAATTTTAAAAATGAGCAAAGAATTTGAGTAAACATTTCTCCAAAGAAGATATACAGATGTCCTATAGGCACATAAAAAGATGCTAAACACCATTTGGGAAATGCAAATCCAAACCACAATGAGCTACCACGTCCTACTCACTATGGTGGCTATAATTAAAAGATGGACAATAACAAATATTGACGAAAATGTGGAGAAATTGGAACTTGCATGTTGCTGGTAGGAATCTAGAGTGGTGCAGCTGTTTTGGAAAGCAGTTTGGTAGTTCCTCAAAGAGTTAGACATAAAGTTACCATATGACCTAGCAATTCTACCCCTAGGTATATATATATATGTATATACTCAAGAGAATTGAAAACATATGTTCACACAAAAGCTTGCACAGGGATGGTCGTGGCAGTGGCATTCACAGCGGCCAAAAGATGAAACAGCCCAGATGTCCATCAACTGAGGAATCGAGAAAAGAAATGTGGTATAGCCAATCAATGGAATATTATCCAGCCATAAAAAGGAATGCAGTTCTGATACCTGCTGTGACATAGTTAAACTTTGAAAACATGATGCTAAATGAAAGAAGCTGTCACAAGAAAGCACATTCTATATGATTTCATGCATATGAAATGTCCAGAATAGTCAAATATTTAGAGACAGAAAGTCAATCGATGGCTGACTGGGGCTGGGGAGGTTGTGGGATGTGATGGGGAGTGATTGCTAGTGGATATATGGTTGGTTTCTTTTAGGGAAAACAGCATTTTTCTAAAATTAGAATATGGTGATGGTTGCACAGCCTTGTGAATATCCTAAAATACTTTCAATTGCACACTTTAAATGAGTGAAATGTATGGTTTGTGAATTACATCTCCCTGAAGCTGCTGAAAAATTTGGGAGAAAGAGGAGTGTCTTGGTGAGCAGTAGTGTGTCTTGTTTGTATGGGTGGGATTTTCACCGATGGAGGTGGCTGAGCCACGACACAGAGGGGCAAATGCCACTGAAAGTTTGTTTCCTGAGGGTAAACAGTTTAAGATCGGCTAATCTGAATAATTCTGGTGGGTTTTGGGGCATAGGGACTACCCCTACTTGCCTGGTACTAGGCACTGGGTTGATTTAGGGCAGGGGGACTGTTGGCTTGGTGTGTGAGAGTTAGATAAAGGAATCGTTGGGAGTGTGGACTCTGGGTGGTCAGTTGGCATATGAAAGGCATGCTCCCAGGTGAGCCTTTTGCTATCTCTAAGAATTGGCTGGCTTTGGGAGGAGCAGTCTAGCTCAGTTAGTGAAGCCACAAATGCTGAAGCCTTGAGGCTATAGTCAACAGTAATATATTATATAGTTTCAAATGGCTAGGAGGAGGATATTAGACATTCCCAACACAGCGAAGTGATAAATGTTTGAGATGATGGGTATGCTAATTATCCTACTCTGATCACCACCCAGCATATGTATCACATCATCACTACGCACCTGGTGAGCATGTACAATTACTGTCTGTCAATTAAAAAAAAAAGAATACAGAAAATAAGTACAGTTGACCCTTGAAAAACATAGGTTTTAACTGTGTGGGTCCACTTTAACACGCATTTTTTTTTTCAACCAAACTCAGATAAAAAAAAATACAGTAGTATTGGAGAGATGCAAAACTCATATATACAGAGGGCCGACTTTTTGTACACACAGGGCCCACTGTGGGACTGAGTATGCGAAGATTTTGGTATATGCAGGGGTCCTGCAACCAGTACTCCTTGTATAAGGGGAGACAACTGTATAGTTAATCCACTTGGCTCTGTGCTGTGTGGATGCCGGACAGAAACATACAGAATTGAAGACCATACAGATAGGACATAGTGGGAGCTAATTCCTTTTTTTTTCATATCAAGAATTGATACTGTACATAAAATTGCTAAGTTCAAAAATAGCGATGTAAGATTATTAATAGGAAGAAGAGAAGTAACTCTCAAGAGGACTCAATTGAGAAATGGACGAAAGCGTAGTGCCTGGGAAGGGCGGCTGAGTACAGGAAGGGCTGGAGCTGGGGACTGTTGCTTTTCATTTTAAATTCTTCTTTATTTTTTTGTTTATATAGACTGTTAAAAATTGCCAATGCTGTCTATCTTGCAAGTTGTCACAGTGGGGTATTGGGAGAAGTTTTCAATTAGCAATAATCAAGTCTTGGATAAACCTCACTGGCTATGCCATTGCTCAGAGCTTCTTCTTTATTACTGATTCCTTTAAAAAATTATGAGCAGGTGTTACTTGAATTTTTTTTAGGAGACTAAGAAAATGCACATTAATTAGTGAATAGATAATTCTTTTCATTATACACATCTTATCCATTCTTTAGGGCCAAGTTAGCTTTGTCTCACCTCCTCCAAAGCGCAAAGCATATGCTGTATTTTCCAATCATTCCATAATGAATAATAGAATGACTGCCCATGGATTTGTGTTACATGGTCTGAATTATTTATTGTAAAGAATTTGTTTTATAAAAACCTGTTGGGTATTTATTTAACTTTGCAAAATGTCAAAGTTTTGCCAGTTTTATAGTTTTGATGAGCCACTCGTTTGCTTATTCCTTCATTAAATATATTCAATATATATTATGTATATACATATTTACTGAGTGCTCATCACATGAAAGACACAGTGCTAGGGGCAGGGGGCAGGGCACTAAGGCAAAAAAGACACCCTATTCCCAAGGACTTCTCACTCACAGTAAGACACAGCAGTTGCTAGACAATGCCAATGTGGCACACATAAAGATAGGGTGCTCTAGGACCACATGGGAGGGAAACCTAGCACCTTGGCATTCAAAATGGGCTTCCTGGAAGTGGTGACATTGAAGTTGGTATCTGAAGGATAAGCAGAGGCTAACTGGTGATGGGGATACAGGAGTGGAAACAGCCTGTTTTAGAGAAAGGAAAGTCATTAAACGTGATGGCTGCAGTGCAGGGTGGGAGGGAGAGAAGCAGGGAAACGCAGCAGGCAGAATAACCGGCCCCGAAAGATGTCCACATCCGAGTCCCTGGAGCCTGTGAGTATGTTACTTTACATGGCAAAAAGGACTCTACAGATGTGATTAAATCAATCATTCTGAGATTCGGGGATTATCCTGGATTATCTGAGTGGCTCAATGTAATCATAAGGGCCCTTATAAGGAAAAGAGACCACCATGACTTCTGACCTCCAGAATGGTAAGATTTTAAATTTCCATTGTTTTAAGCCTCTGACTTTGTGGTAATCTGTTATGGCAGCTATAGGAAACTCATCAGGAATAGGGGAGGACAAGGGACATAAAACCATTTTAAGGAGTTTGGACTTTAGTTTGAAAGGACTGTACTAGCATTTCAGAAAGATTGCTCTGGCTAGGGTGCGGGGGTCGGCTGAGGTGGCGTGGAGGGGACGAGGCCTCCTCTGACACTGTTGCTGTGGATTCTGCCTCACACAGCCCAGAGTGGTCCTTCCTCTCCCTCTGGCAGGTGATCTGGTTTTGCTCAGCAATGCCCCTGACTTCTGTATGTCGCCCATGTTGGGTATTGTGTGATGACCCTTGAATTCAGAGAAGAGAAACCGATGGGTCCAAAGAATGACAGGGCAGGGGGCTGGCGCAGCCTCGGCTCCACGATGGGGCCTTTCTCACCTTGACTCTCCACATCCTTCAGTGGGTCCACCCCTGGAGACAGGATAAAAAACATGGGCGTGGCTGGTCCTGATTCTTCAAATGAGGAAGCAAAATCTAGTGCTCTTCCCACCACGTATTTGCTCCCCAATTTCTCCTCAACAAAATTTCTGCCAGAAGAAACAGTACAGACATATTTATATATGTATCTCAATTGCCAAATTGATATACATGGTATCATGATATACATTTGAGAAATGGAGGCCTACAGAAATGAAGGTCGTGCTCAAGGTCAGGGGCTAAGGCAGTTGCAGAGCTAGGACTGGCTCCAAGTTCACTACTTATTAAGTCAAAACTTAGCAACAGGTGCTGCTAGTTGCCAGGCTGCTCACCCGGATCCAGGCTCCTGAACGCCCATCCTCCCGGGCCATGGCTGACTGCCTCCCAGGAGCCGGGGGTCTTTTTACATCACCCCATCCGCCAGGAGACTATCAGTGTCGACGCCTTCTGAAAGCTTGTGAGCAGCTAAATCCTCCATACTCAATATCCCTGCTATCTCCTAGCCCTGCCCACCTGTTCCCTTCCAAAGTATCTCATTTTATGCCAAGCAGATCCTCACGGCTGTAACCACGTACTGAATGTCTACCCCAAAGCTGGCCTTAACTGAGACTTCCGCTGTCCCTCGAGGACAATATTTCCCCTGTAGCCTTCTCAGCTGGGCTCATTCTCCTACACCTGACATACCTCAGGGCTGGCAGGTGGGATTGGGGTCCTTCTCGCTGTCCACTGCTGTTTTCAAGCCATTCCCTCTCCACTCCTGTGGCACCTTTGAGGCTCATGTCCCCAGGCTGTGTCACCACCACCCCTGCACATCCATGTCATCTATTGCCCCCTTGGTCACTCTCTTCAGTCACTGACTTTCTCTCCTTCAGCCGGGGTGAGAGCAACATCCATGTGGACAATCTTCTAGATTCTCAGTGACCTCCACTCCAGTGATCTGGGTTTCTCCCCCTGTTCAGCCACCTAATTCCACACCCTCACCCTTGTCATTACTTGGGAACTTTTTCGATGTCTGAAAACATAAATGGAAACATCCCTCTCTTTGACCCAAGCCTCCCATCCTTATGGTTCTTTTAACAATTTACCCTGGCCGCACCCCTTCTTCACCTATCTTGGTGCCACAACTGATGCAGGGATTTTGGTACCTTGGCCTCCCTGGAATTTTCCTCTCATCCCTTATTCTCGTCACTTCTTTGCTATCCAGCATAGACTCCAGGGCCAATGGCTTCCTCTTTCCAAAGTGCCCACTAAGACTGCGGTCCCCAACCCCCTGGTCCGTGGCCTGTTAGGAACCAGGCTTCACAGCAGGAGGTGAGCGAAGCTTCCTCGTATTTACAGCCACTCCCCATCGCTGGAGTCACCTCCGATCAGATCAGCGGGGGGCATGAGATTCTCATAGGACCACAAACCCTACTGTGAACTGCGCATGTGAAGGAACTAGGTTGTGGCTCCTTATGAGAATCTTATGCCTGATGATCTGAGGTGGAGCTGAGGCTGTGATGCTAGCACTGGGGAGTGGCTGCAAATACAGATTATCACTAGTAGAGAGGTTTGCCTGCATAGAGACCATAATAAATCAATTGCTTGCAGACTCATATCAAAACCCTATCAGTGCCTGGCGTGTTGGCTCACGCCTGTAATCCTAGCACTCTGGGAGGCCGAGGCGGGTGGATTGTTTGAGCTCAGGAGTTCGAAACCAGCCTGAGCAAGAGCGAGACCCCGTCTCTACTAAAAATAGAAAGAAATGATCTGGACAACTAAAAAAATATATATATAGAAAAAATTAGCCAGGCATGGTGGCGCATGCCTGTAGTCCCAGCTACTCGGGAGGCTGAGGCAGGAGGATTGCTTGAGCCCAGGAGTTTGAGGTTGCTGTGAGCACACGGCATTCACTCTAGCCCGGGCAACAGAGTGAGACTCTGTCTCCAAAAAAAAAAAAAAAAACCCTATCAGTGAGTGGCAAGTGACAATGTAGGAATAATAATAGAAATAAAGTGTGCAATAAAAGTAATGTGCTAGAATCATCCCTAAAGCATCCCCTTATGCCCACCCCCCGATCCGTGGAAAAATTGTCTTCCATGAAACTGGTCCCTGGTGCCAAAAACATTGGGGGCCGCTGCACTAAGACATTAAGAAAATATGTGGCATACACAGAGCAGCAGGCCTCACAGGATTGTGGATGTTGGTGCAAAGGCTCCCATCACTGTGTACACATGTCCTTGGAGCTCAGCCCTGCTAACGTGGCCGCCCGAGAGTGCCCTTGCCCTGGCCTATCCTGGGCCTCCCAGCGTCCCCGTTCCCTACCGCATGGCATAGGTCATCCGGTCAGGCCGCATGGCTCTCATCATGCAGAGGCGCTGTAGGGCTGTCTTGTTCTTCCACTCCTGTGGGAACTTCTCCTTCTCAGGACATTCTGACTCCACGAATTTTTTCCAGCTCTTGGCGGATCCCTCTATGTCCCGATCCAGGTTACAGAATTCCTCCATTGATGAAAGTGCCTGGGAAATTCCAGAGAATCTTGCTCTGAAATGCAGTTTCTCCAGAAAGTTGTCATTTGCATTGTGTTGGGGTTGAGAGACAAGAGGGTGTTATATACATGATTCTGTCTCATTTATACTGTTGTCTTGAGCCTTGGATCTTCCCCCAGGGAAAATCAAGGAAGAGGAAGGATATTGATCAGCTCATCCTCAGCAAACTGCCCCAGTAATGGGCAAGGCTTAGCAAATAAAATTCTGGGGATATTGTTAGCAGCAGAGACTGAGCCACACCTGCCTGCAGGGTATTGCATGGAAACGGGGGAGAGAAGAGGTAGCATAATTATTCTGGTCACGGAGCCTGGACACTTAAAGTCATTGACTTCTCCCTTTCAGCCCCAAACTCATTCTGCCACCAAACCCTGTCAATTTCTTCTTTCAAATGTCTCTAAAATCATTCATTGGCTTTATATTAATGCCAACTCTTAAAATTTCCATAGGTTGTCTATTTCTATAAAGATTAAGTCCAAATGCATCACTTGGTAACCAAGTCTCTTCATTTGGTGCCTTCCTTCAGCCGGCAAACCGGGTGTCCTATTCTGTCCCACTCTGTCCAAGCTTATCTGCCTCCAGCCTTAGAAATGCTCCTGACTCATTCCCAACTCAGTCTTTCGTTCATACTAGTTTCACCATAGATAAGATCCTGTTCTCCCCCAAATTTTACTTCTTCCTTTTCTTTCGTTGGCACAATTATTATTTGTTAAGGTTCTGCAAGTTGTAGAGTCCAGTTCAAAAATCTGCAACCTCCCTTGGGCATATCCTCCCTAACCTAGAATCTCCCATCCTTTTGCAGAGCACTTAGAGCTACTCATGGTGTCAACATCCTTAATGAAGAGTCTGCCTTAATTTATAGATGTTTGACTGCTGATAGATTTTAAGCCTTATCCTTCTGCCCTACATCTGGGCAAGCTGAAAAGTAAGCCTGGGCTCTCCCTCCTTTGGCACTGGATGGAAGTTGTACCAGGCAAGCCCCTGCCCACGCACAGAAACCCTCACCCTGGCCCCACCCGCTAATCACCATGAAAACCCCAAAGCAGTCTCCTTTCCTGGCTCTCTCGAGCCTTTTTCAGACAGCCTGTGAGCTCCCCTGCTCTGCCTGGAAAGCCTCAGTACCTGAGTAATAAACTCGTTCATGCCCACTTGGTTTGTGTGCGGCATCATCAGTTTTGATATTGGAATTGAACTTTGAGTGTGGGGGCTCCATCCTGTTTCTTCAGAGAGCCCACATCAACATCGCTTGCTTAGACACTTCATTACCTGCAGTCCTGCCACCATGACTCAGCTCTGCCCGTACGTGTGGCTTTGCCAATGTGATTCAATGTTGGACTGTGTCTAAAGCCCCTGCCACAGTGCCATGAATTCTAAGGGACCCAATACATTCTTGTGACTTGAGTTCATTCACTCACCTGTCTACTCTTACAGCATTCATGGAAGGCCTGCAACATGGCAGGCACTAGGGGATACAAGGTGAACGACAATCACAAACATGTGCCTTCGAGGAGCTTGCAGTCCTGAGTTAAGGAGAAAGGAGGTGAGGGAGCACTTGGTGTGTAGGATTCTGCTGGGCAGAGAGAGGTAGAGAGCAGGAAGATCATTTTAAGGGAAGGATCAAAAAGAGCCAGAGCCTGGAGGAGGGAGAGCACAGGGCTTGATGGGAAGCAATGTGATCGCGGTAGGAGTCCAGCCGCTGACAAGGACAGCTGCAGAAGGACGGACACTTGATCCGGGCTTGTCTACGCTCCTCTCCAGTGGGGATATAAACCCGTGTTCTGGCTTAACGTGTCCTTTCACGTGGGCTCTGTGGCTTCCCACCTTCCCCCTGACCGCTCAGAGCAGGGAAGGTACCCTCGTTTGTGCTGATCCGCGGCGTGGGGCGGAGCGAGGGAGGCAGAGAGTGCACCAAGAGAGGGCAGTTCTGGCCCCGGCACCACCATTAACGAGCCAATGCACTTGGCGCCTGTTCTGAAACCTTTGGTTTTTTCCATTTGGAAAATGAGGCCAAGTGAACCTGGTCTGCCACATCTCACACTCTAATGTAGATACAAGTGCTTTGAAGACCATGAAGCCCTCCCTCGTCCTTCCTTGGAGGCTCCTCGAGCTATTGAATTGCAATTGCTGGTTCACTTGTCTGTTACTCCCACAAGATTGTGAGTTCCCTGTGGGCAAGAACTTTCGCAGGCATCTTTGTATGCCTTTGGCCTAGCGGGCTGCCTGGCACTTAGGAAGGGCTCCATTAATAAGATTTGACATCTGCCCAGACAGCAGGAGGGCTCTTGACAGGCTAAGAAAGCTGCAGCTGCTGTAATTATTCCTCTCTGCACTGTGGAACTAACTTTCATCTTCTTCCAGGCAGCCACTCACCCCCTCTTCCCAGCTTGCATCACCATTAACCCTTCTGCAGCCCTGTTCCCCCCTCTGGCATCTTCACAAAGCCGAGCAAATTACACTGTGATCAGTGCTCCCAGCTGCCGGAGCTGGGTCTGAAACACACTTTCTTGAAGCTCTGGATTGGACACAATTGCAACATTTAATCTTCCAAATGAGGGAAAGGGATTTCTAGCCTTCTAATAAGCTAAATGGAAATGACTAATTAACCTAATTACTTTGGACTGTGTAGCAAAATACAACCAAGCTAAATTGGCAACTGGAGTGGTAGCGCGGGGCCTTTTCAAAGGCTGACAAAGGCGTTCGTCACAGATGAGATTTTCTAATGAAGAACAGAACATGCCCATTACCTTAAAGTTCAGCATTTGATGGGACTTAAAAAATTCTTACAAAGGATGAAAATAAAAGCAGTATTTTATCATAAAGATTCCATTCATTACCTGCTTATTAGTTCTTCTGGGGAAACAGGCAATCAATCTATCTCATTAGATAGAATGCTTTAAAACATTTTTAATCATGTCCTATTCAATTATACTTATTTTGTTTCTTTAGGCTAAAATCCAACTGAACACTTAAAAAGAGCATTCATCAAAGGTTTCGACAGTGCGCGCTATATAGTGCATTGTGTTTCACCTGCTCACATCCTGTACTCTGAGTCTGATGGGTCTGGACTTAGCTGCTCTATGTAACAAATTCGTATAGAGAGATAAAGCTTTACTCGCTGGCAAAATCCTTTGAATACCCAGATGAGCTTAGCCCACCAAACAAAACCAAAAGCAAAGTGAAGCAAAGTGAACTAAACAATCCATTTTGGGAAAAGAGGAATGAAACTAAATTGCATGTAGCTTTCGAGTTGAGCAATGTAAAGTGAAAGCATGAAAGAGTGCTTGTGAATCATTTATTCTTTATGACTTTTGTTGCAGAGAGCTTTGTGGGATAACATAGAGAAAGGCAACTGCACTTGGCCCAACTGGGCAACTCACAGTTTCGGAAAGCTTTTCCTTCTTTGGACAAATTCTATCAGGTACAACCTGTATCACCCACAGCATGACTATACCTTATAGCTGGGTAATTCATAATCATAACTGTCATGGGTGAATTGTGCCCCCCTAAAAGATATATTGAAGAACTAACCTCCTGGACTTGTGAATGTGACCTTATTTGGAAATAGGATCTTTGTAGATATAATCAAGTTAAGATGAAGTCACTAATCTAATATGATCCAATATGACTGGTGCACCTAATCCAATATGACTGGTGCCCTTATAAGAAGAGGAGAGACAGAGACACACAGAAGGCAGACAGCCATGTGAAGATGGGGACAGAGATTAGATGGTACCACAAATCAAAGAATGCCAGGGGCGAATGGAAACTGGAAGAGGCAAGGAAGCATCCATCCCTAGAGGTGTTGGAGGGAGGATGGCCCTGCCAACACCTTAATTTCAGATTTCTAGCCTCCAAATTGTAAGAAAACAAACTTTTGTTGTTTTAAGGCCACTTGGCTTGTGGTACTTTGTTTTACAAATAAAACAACTATGACCATAATCAGCTTCCATGTATTGACTCCGTGTCTTATATAACCCTGCAAGAAAGGCATTATGATGACCATTTTGCAGCTAAGGAAACAAAGGCTCAGAGAAATAAGGTAACATGCCAGAGGACACCTGCACACAAACTTGAACTTGAATCCAGCAATGTCTGTCTCCAGAGATGCGTTAACTCATCCATCTCCTCATCCATCTCCATCATTGCTCTGGTTTTACAAACGGGTTCAATCAGAACTGCTTATTTTCCATGAAGGCATCAAGTTATGAGTCATTATTCTCAAGCTCTGGGGCCATACTGTCCTGCAAGGTAGCCGCTGGCCTTGAGTAGCCATTGAGTACTTGAAATGTGACTAATGAGACTGAGGGACTGAATTTTTTTTTTTTTATTTCAGCATATTATGGGGGTACAGATGTTTAGGTTATGTATGTTGCCCTTGCCCCCCCTGTCCCCCTCCCCCCCAAGTCCGAGTTTCAAATATGTCCATCCTTCGGGTGGTGCGCATTGCACTCTTTGTGTATGCAAATACCCGTC
>NW_012150119.1:1951567-2009326 GCF_000956105.1 Propithecus coquereli | reverse complement strand
CATCTCAATTGAAATGAGCTATAAGTATAAAAAATACATATCAGATTTCAAAGACAGCATAAAAATATAAAATATCTTGTTAATTTTATAACTACATATCAAAATGATAATATTTTGGCTATATTAGGTTAAAGAAAACATCTTATAAAAATTAATTGCATCCATTTCTTTTTACATTTTTTAATGTGGCTACCAGAAAATTTAAAATTACATATGTGGCCTGCATTGTATTTGTTTTGAATGGTGATCCTCTAAAGTGTGTCTATTCATTTGTATTTTATGTAGCCTAGAAAAGTTGATGGCTTTCCACTTCTCTGTATTTATTATAATCATTCTTAGGTATTTTGTAACTTTTTTCATTTTGGTTGGTGTTGTGAATGGAGTTCCCCTTTGCTTTTTTTCCAAATATATTATTCCCCTTCCCATTCACTAGATTGGGCCCAGAATGACAAATGAAGGTAAATAAAAATAAAATTACACCTTTATTATTTAGATCAGGGATTGGCAAGCTACAGCTTGCAGGGCCAATCTGGCCTCTACCTGCTTTTGTAAATAAAGTTTTATTGGAACTCAGGCATGTCCATTCATTTACACACTGCATATGGGGCTTTGGCAGAGTAAAGTAGTTGCCACAGAGTCAGGCCTGCAAAACCTAAATATTTTCTAAATGGCCCTTTACAGTAAAAGTTTGACAGCTCCCAATTTAGATACAGTCCTAAAGTTGATTGAAACAATACAGACTCTGAAAAAGAAGTTGGAAAAATATTTTGAGCAATGGTAGCATTAGTGGAATTAGCTCAGAATTTCCTGAGATGACTCCTTTGAAGGGTACAGCATGCATATAAATGATTAAGTTGTAGGCTTTTGTTATAAAGTAAATCTACTTGGATAGATCTCAAAGGAATTATGCTGAGTGAACAAGCCAATCCCAAAAGGTTATGTACTGTATGATTCCATTTATATAACATCCTTGAGATGAAAAAAGTTATACAAATGGAGAACAGAGTAGTGGCTGGCAGGTATTAGGAATTAGGGGAGGGAAAGGTCGTTGTGGTTATAAAAGGCCAACATGAGGGGTCTTGTAATGATGGAATTGTTTATATCTTGACCATCATGGTGATTATATGAATCTACACACGTGATGAAATGAAACATACAGACGTGAGTGCATGTTAACTGCTGAAATGAGAATAAGATGAGTGGATCGTATCAATCTCAATTTCCCAGATGTGTTATTGTACTACAGTAATGCAAGATGTTATTGCTGCAGGAAACTGGGGACAGGGGCTATCCCTGTATTATTTATTAAAATTGTATGTGAATCTACAATTACTTCAAAATAAAAAATTTTAGTAAAAAATATAAGGAAAAACAAGGCCAATCATATTAATTTAGACTCATACTTCTTTGTGCTACTAAACATGCATAAAATGCAACAAACACAGAGATCGCAAACAGGATTCCTCTTATGCAGATGGTGCGTCTCACACTGCACAGGCACCTGCCACGGGCACGCACTGGGTTGTGCACTGGATTTTGCACAGGGAGCACGGGGCCCGGGCTCTCTGGAGGTGGCATTACCGCCGTCAGCATTTCCTGCAGGCATCCTGTCAGGCCCCGTGGATGCCGGCATGGCCCCTGTTGAAAGGACTTTATAGCCTGTGATCTTTCCAATGTTCACAGAATACCAGCTGCACTAAGCTGCACAATATGGAAGGAAAATAGGCTTTGCCATCAGATTGACCAAAATTTGTGTCCTGGATTTGCTTCTTGTAAGCTGTCAGACCTCAATTTCCTCATGTGTTAAATGGGAACAATTAATACACATTGCCCAAGCAGACGTGAGAATGAAATAAGGCAACACGTTTCGGAGGCACTCAGTACATGTGATCTATTATATTACTAACTGCAGAGTATCCCAGGCCGAAATGCACCCCCTGTTTCGAGTCTGGGTTAGGATTCACATGAGATGCCTGAGTCCCAGCATCTGCTCATTTCATGGCAGTGCTGTGGCACCCTCGCCACATCAGCCCGGGGCTCACCGAGGAGCCCACCTTCCAGCCTTGAACCGCCCCGGCAGGTGAACGGCAGCTCGGCTGACTCAGAGGAGCTCTCGGGAACTTCCGGTTCCCTCACACCCTGGAGGCAGAGCCCTCACGCTGCAGCTTGCGCCTGTTCCTTCTCTGCAGGCCCAGAGGGTGGCTTTGAGAAGGGGCGTAGGGAAAGGGATGCACTGATATTTACCACAGCTCTGTGCTTGGACTCCAAAACACGACCCCATTGACTTTGCAAGGACAAGTGTCAGGAACAAACTCTGAGAGATGAGAACTTGACTTTTTTCTAGGGGCCAGTACTGACCTTGATGGCTCCCCAGGCCTGATGGGAGAGGAAGTCCACTGGGCTGGTGGTGCCTGTCTGCACTGGGGACCGAAGCAGAAAATCCAACTCTGCTGCATCGACTTCCTGGTTCATGAGGAGAATCTGCAACATGGAAAAATGACACTGTGTTCCTTTACCTTGTGGTAGCCACAGGGTCCTGGAGATCCCAGGGGTTGTCACCCAGTGTAATTATTGCTGTCTCTGACGCGAGAACTGGCCCATAAGTTTTAGTGGTTTAACAAGGGTAGAGTGGAAGAAAGTCTATATTCGTGTATGTTACGTCCGTGTCCATCTATTTTCACCCCAAATATCAGGGTGACTTACGTGCACACCATGAACGACTGTATATCTTGGTTAGTAAGCATTTATTATGTGTCAATCATAAATGCCATGGAGTATGTTCCTGTAATCTAATTGAGCTGATAACGCATGCAAATGACATGATCTGAGGAAAGTGTCAAAGTGACATGTGAATATGTCCAAGCTAGAAATGCAGACGCGAATCAGTAATGCTACAGGGGTTCCAGAACGGGGGAGGGACTGGCAAGGGGGGAGGGGGAGAGACTAATTTGACTGAACTATCTATACGTGGTTTTGAATTGGATCTTGGAGAAGCTATTGTGGGAGATGGGAATACTTAGACAGGAAGGGAAGACTTTCCAGGGAGGGGGAAGGGAAGTGCAGAGGTGCGGCAGGGAATCAGAGAGGCGCGTGCATGGGAGGGGAAGCACTGGCTTGGTGAGAGCCGGGAGTCACACTGAGAGGTGGGGTCCGAGTCTCTTTGTGAAGGCCGAGCTGTCACACAGACTGGGCTAAGCCACAGTAACACGCATGAACTCAGGCTTTGAAAGGTGCCAACAGAGTGAGCATGCAAGTGATGACGGAATATCTGACTTTTAGAATTGGAAAAGGCCCTCAAGAGAATGTAGGCTGTGCTCTCAATTTACAGATTGAAAAAATTCCCAATTCCAAATGATGAGAGGGATACGCACAAGAGAGTAAATTCCCATGGCTTTTTGACGTTGAAAATAACTGCAAGACAAGGGTTTCTTCTCAAAGAGGCCACAACACTGGAAGTCCCTGCTTCCCAAGCCCTTGAGAAGGCCAAGGCTACTGCAGCTAGAGAGAGACCCGTGCAGTTTCTTATTCCAGGGGGAGGTTGGGTCAGGAAACTTGCAATCCAAAGGTAAACAAACAGTGAAGGATACTCTACCATAGTTCCACAGCATCTTGAAAAGTATCTAGTTATTGGCATGGCCATCTAGTTTCATCTTCAGTGTCAGTTTTGATTGATAGGTAGTGGCTGCTGGAGGGCTTATTTATTGCATAAACAATATAGTATAACCATCATTTACATGACATTTTCGTTGTATTAGGTAGTATAAGTAATCTGGAGATGATTTAAAGCATATGGGAGGGTGTGCGTAGGTTACATGCAAATACTATGCCATTTTATATCAGAGACTTGAGCACCCATGGATTTTGGTATCCACAGGGATTCCTGGAATCAACCCCCCCATGGATACCAAGGGACGACTGTGCTGTGTTGAAAGCAAAATTTCTTAAGACCTGCCATTTGGGCACTAAAAATGACCTATTGTCTGAAAACTTCTTTAATCCACTTTTACCTGAAAGGTGAGCTGGGCAAGGTAGGTCAGCTTATCACACTCGAAGAGCCCCCGCGTGGTGTACCGGTACACAGAGAAGGTTACGCTGTCTATGAGGTTAGTCAACCGCTCCCGGAGGCTCTCGCCAGGAGCTGCCCTCTCCACGGCCTTCTGGAAGACGATACTGAATGCCTGGGGACAGAAGGTGGGACACTGGTAATTTACACAGCTCCCTTTGTATATCCCAGTGGTCTTACATGAGAAGAATATTATAATGTTCCAGCCTACAGAAATTTTTCGCCAGCATATCCTGCCAACAAAGGATAACGGTAACAAGAAAACGTGCTATTAGCTGTTTCCTTGGTTTGCTCATATGAATTATTACACTGCTATGGGCATAGAGAGATGAGCCTACAGCTTTGATCAGTGAAACGTAAGTGTCCAGCAGCCACAATAATTAAACTAAATCCAGGAAGTCTTTGTTGGATAACTACCTGAATAAAAAGTAGAGACAGCCAACAACAGTAACCAGCTGGGATTAATGATGCTATCCAGGAGATTATGAAATTCTTGGTGGTAAAAACAATGTTTGGTACAACTTTGTTGTCTAAAACTGACCCTTGCATGTAATAGGCACTGAGAATTTTTTTTAAAGAAACTAAATTTTTATTTTCTGTCACTCTTATTCCCATCTTGTGAGTGGCAGGACGGCTTAAGACCATTCAGTGGTTGATCCCACCCATTCGGTGGCCTGAGCTGTGGGTAGTGCAGACCAGGCTTCTCCGGGCAGGCTGAGGGTTTCGGTGGGGAACTGCTGAATAGTCACAGAGCGCACCTGCACACCTTCAGACCAGTCTGCAACCTCAGGCTGAGTAGCAGTGACCTCAGGAGCTGGAGCCGTCCATTCACCCCGAAGTTCCTCCTTAGTCACAGCCTGCTCTTCCTTTCCAATCTCTTCAGCATCTCTGTAGAAGTAGAAATCAGGCATGACCTCCCATGGGTGTTCATGGGAAACGGTGGCACACAGGTGTAGAGCTTCCCGGGCCAGCCTGCACCACACCAGACTCACTGAGTGGGCACCCTTGTTGTTGCATGGGATGGCGATGTCCCCATAACACGGAGGAGAATCTGTGTTATACAGAGCAGTGGTAGATAGGCACAGGTTAATTAAGATGCCTCTGTGGGAGGCTGTAGCCGGTCCTAGGATTGGTAACCACCAGCAGACACAGCTCCCGGAAGGCTGCCTGGATCTGGTGAGTGAGCGTTGCAGCAGTGAAGCAGCCAGCAATAGGAGTGGCTCCAGAGGCAACAGCAAACTTCAGCACGGTGTTCCTGGAGGATGTGACGCTGACATCGGCGGAGTTTTCAACGGTAACAATGGTACAAGCTGCCAGCAGAAGCTTCTTCCAGGTCCTCTTCAGATTTGTGACATGAATGCCATCACTTTTCCTTTTGCAGACGTACCGTTCCATCTGGAACTCAAGGCTGGTTCCACCAAAGTGGGTTTCTGCTGCAAGAAATATGAGGACATCCTCCTCCCTCATTTGCAGGACATCAAGGCCTCTAGACACTGTGCAAATTTCTCTTTAAGTTACAATTGGAATTCAGAACAATGCTGCATGGACCCCTCTCTGGGTAGCACAGAAGAAGGGAGAATATTTTTAACTAATGATTTTTCCTTTTAGAAATGATCAGAATCTCAGGGGTTCTTTGTTTTTCTTCCTATTAGCTCTGCAGTCATTTGAGTTCTTGGGCGTGTCCTTCCTCATGCACTCTTCCTGCAATGCTGGGAGTGTGGCCTGCTTTGGTTACATCTTCTGAACTACACATTATGGGTATAATATGAAAAAAAATCATATAAAAAAATCAATTTTTCACTGTTTTAAACTTAGATACTGACAATGTATAAACATAAATATTTGAAATGCTACATTTTAAATGTCATATGAATAGAACACATCATTAAAGAAAATAAAAACCAAGGTAAAATTGGACCTTTTCAATTTTTGGCTATGTAGATTTCCAGTCTTTTCTTTATCTTCCTTTTGTGGCTTCAAGAAGAAAAAAAAACCTTAAGTCTTTCTAATATCAAGTATTTGAACCTCAATGGAAACCATATAAGATTTGAGTCATAGTATTTCTTCATTTGCAAGATGGGGAAAAAAGTGTGAATTCCCCTTCGAATTCCAGAGTTCCAGGGAGTTTGTTGTTAACAAAGCCCTTGCAGACTCTCTTCTTCAGCTAGCTTTGATGATCTTTGCAAAATCCTCTGCCTGAGTTCAATGCAATCCATTGTGATATTTGCTCTCTTGGTAGATTTTAGATAGGAATAATAGCTCCTTAGAGGCTGATAATGTACCCCAAGACCACACAGAGCTATTTGGGAAGATTCCACTTGCAGAACAGGTCTGTACAGACAGAATGGCTGGCTTTCTCCAGGCAGTTACTATGGCTTTTCCCTAAAACTATCAAAATGAGAGTGATCAGTAAAGAATCTCTAGTTTCTAACTTTAAAAGTGTTTCACAATTCAGGAAGAGATCTAAAGAAAATAAAAAACCTAAGCACATTTCACATTTTCTTTACATTAAACTAACCTTAGCTCTCTTTTTTCTTTTCCATCCTTAAAAAAAATTTCTTCTTTCACTTCTGGCCTCTGAGCAACTCCGGTGCTGGGCCTGATCCTCACTCCCAGAGCTTCCTCTAGAAGGTCTCTTCTGCCCACATGGTCTGCTCGTTGACTCAAACCACCCTCCTAGATACTCAGTAACTTTTGCAACTTTTTGGGGGGCCCTTATCCATTGCCTTATATCTGCATTATTTTTTTGTCTTTTCACTTTGATCACTTTATGAGCACACTGAGGGTGGGGGACAGGCCTTACTCACTTCCTGGTATTTCCCAGAATCTAGCCCATCTCTTCACATATAATAGGCACGGAAAAATATTTGTTGAACAAAAGACTGTGTCCGGCTAATGGCTGAAAGAGCGTAAGCAAAGTATGAGGGATGCTCTAGACCAAGGGTCTCACACTCAGTGTCTTCAGGGCCCAGGTGTGTAAGCCCAACTAGGGAGGGCGGGGTCTGTGGCAACGCAGAGGGCACACACCCACCTAGGGAGCAGCACCCCTTAGCGCCAGTGAATTCATGCTGTGTGGGATGTGAGCTCACTGCTGCTGATCTTCCAAACTTTCATGAGATGCCAGAAATTGGGATTTGTGTGACTACTTCTCTTGTTTTTAAATGTTTCAAATTAAAGTATTTGAAAAGCCCTTGGAGGTCAACAGGCTCTTAGGCCTCTGGTTTGAGATCAGTGCTCCATGTTCTACTTGCTTCTGCCTGTCTGAGGCTTCCCTTTCTAATCTCTTTGAGAAATATTATTCCTCCAGCCTTGCCTCTCTGCCCAATGCACAGGACAGAGGAAGCCAGGTCTTCCATCAGTCTGCAGGAGACCCCAGGGAGGTGTCTTCTCCCTCCTTGGCACCCTCCAAGTGTGTCTCATTAACCCTTTCCTAGCCTTTGGCTGAGTCTTGAAGAAAAGCTACTTTGCAATCACTTAAGTTCCATCTTAATCATGTGGTGCGCTTCCAAGTTCTTTCAACTAGGGAGGTGACCCTGTAGTTATTAGGCTTATCCTGTTAAGTTTTATACTGTTTTAAAATATTTTATAATTCTCTCATATGTTGCCTTGACCCAAATATAAGGCCAAGTATTGACTTTCTTTTTAAAAGCATAAAATATTATAAACACAGTTCATCCAATGTGAAGAGACTCTGATTTAGGGGAAAGGGATCGGGAAACAGTGAAATGCCATTTCCAATGAAATGAGCCCCAGGAGCTGGAGGCCCTCTGACTTCTCATCTGTTCATCACCACTCCCACAGCTGGGCCTCCATGTGGGGGGCTAGTTGAGAACACTTCACAGAACTGAAGTGTGTGCTCTGCATGTGTGTGTGAAATCTCTGTGTGTCTACATGCATATGTTCTCTCTCTCCCCTCTCTCCTTATGTCTGTGTGTGTGTGTGTGTGTGTCCTCTTTGCTGGGTCAAACCAAAGAAGTTGTTCAGAAATTCTCCACCACCTCCTAATGCCTCTTCAGCTGTGGTCCTTTGATGAATCCCCAAGGGAGAAAAATGCACTTTTAGAGATGCACTTAAAATTTATAGGTCTTTATTTTTTCATGAGTAAGGTGAGTTTAGTCAGCACTTACAATCTGCTAACGTATTTGGTTTTAGGAATATTTCAGCAACCACAAAGTGGGAGCTTTGGGGATATTAGAGTAATAAGAGAAATAATTTAAACTTGGTCTATTATTATTGTCTGCTTTGGACTTTAGTCAGTACAAATGACATTCACATTTGATTGTCTCTATTACGCTTTAAGTTCTTCGGGGACAGGGATCACTTGTTATATTTCATTTGTATTCTCTTCCATACAGTCAATAAACACGTTGTGCTTACTGAATGAATGATGCTGACACTTGCTGTCTCAAAAGGCTGGGCCTTTGCTGTGGTGGCCCAAAGTTCCAGCCAAAGTTACCAGTGAGTCATGTAAGACCCAATTAAAGAGATGAGGATGGTAATACAGGTCTAAAGGTAATGTAGCTGCTCTCCTGGCTTTGATCTCATAGATCTGCCATAGCTAATGAAGCACATGGATGGGCTCTCAGGGAGAGCTGCGTCAGCAATGTCATACTCCTTTACTATGATTATGTGGAAACTTCAGCTTAAGTCACCTTGAGAGAAAACTGGTACATTGGATGGATCTTGCTGAGGTCGTTCATGATGAAGTAGAGCAGAGATGCTCGGGCAGCAGCTGGCCGGTAGTGCTCCCGGGCCTCATTGATCTTCACTTCGGTGACCTTGGCCTCCTGCACCTGTGGGGAGAATAAATAGTCCACTGTTCAAACCAACCAGGGCTTCCTGAGAGTTAGCTTGGCCTCTCTGTGTGAGTAGACATGTGTCTGTATGTGGGGGTGGAGTGAATTGGGATGGGGATGGTGGGCAGAGGGTTGAAAGGCTACCATGTTATTCCTTAATAGAGCTCGAGTGAGAAAGGAGATGGTGCACGTCTAGCTCTTCACAAGGGTGAGGGTGTCATTTCTTCCAGCTGGCAAGTGTGGGCCATGCAAGTCTCCAATCTCCATCTCTAATGAGAAAGATTTCATGGAAAAGCAAAAAATATATGTGACTTGAAAATGAATTAGAATGTCAAGCAGTGGAAATCCAGAGAAAGAAGGATAGTGTAATTTTCTTTTTTCTTAATTTTTATGAGATGGCTGGTATGCAAATTCACAAAGAAGATCTCTTTCAATGGAATATTCTGTTTTCAGAAAATTTCTTATCACAAGTAAAAATAAGACAAGAGACCTGAGCATCAGGAGAGAGATTTCTGTTAAAATGTGCCACTAAATACAAACCTCAATATGCTCTGCCCTTATGCCCTGAAATAGAACGAAACTTCTGATAACTTGTGGGAATACCACAGGAAAAGGCAATCACCCCTGTTGAAGATGGTCTCTTAGTAAACAATTACAAACTCTGGGAGGAAGTGTTACCAAAGGGGACAATTACAAGACCCCTTCCAAAAACAAAAACAAAAGACAAAAAACAAACAAAAAAAATACAAAAACAAAAAGCTCCAGAAGGATTAATATCCCAAGAACTGAAGATAATTGAACAACTTAAAGCTCACCATTAAGTATGTTTCAGAGCAGTAGATATAAAAGAATGCCTAAAACAAGGACATTATAAAAAAGAACAGGCATACCTGAAAAAGAACTAACTAGAACTTCTAAGAATAAGAATATAATTATTTAAATGAAAAAAGTGTACAGGTCAAATAGTAGACTAGAGTTGAAAAGAGAATAAGCAAACTAAGAGAGAGCTGAGGAAATTGTTATGGAAGCAACTCAGGAAGAGACAAAGATGGAACCTATATAAAAGAGGTTTTGAGACTTGGCAGATGGAATGAGATTTAAAATACACTCAAGAGAAATCAGCAGAGAATAGAGAGAATGAAGGGGAGGCAATATTTGAAACTATAATAATTAAGAATTTTTCAAAGTTGTTGAAAGAACAGAGCTCATACTTTGAAGAAGCTTATCACTCTTAAGAATAATACATGAAAGATAAATACTCACTAAGTAGTAAAATGTTGGAGTACCGGAGATGAAAAGAAAGTGCTAAAAATGACTGGAAAGAAAAGACAAAGTATCTATAAAGAAACCATAGTTAGACTGAAAGAAGATTCTTAGTAGCAACAACACTGTAAGGTGTTTTATAAAACAGTAACAGAAGATGAGAGAGAATGATCATAGTTTACGTATTAAAGTACTCTAAAGTTCTCACATAGTTTTGGAAGAGCCTAGATATATTGCTTAATTTTAGACTTTGTTTTATACATACATATATATATACACACACATACACATGCACACACACCTCATATATAAAATGGAATAGATTTTTAATATATAAATAAAGCAAGGTTAATTAATAAAAAAAAGTGTGAATAGCTTTAAAATCCACAAAGCATAAAAGAAGAGGGATATAGGAAAATCAAGAAAAATCAAGAAAGGAGAAAAAAAAGCACAGTTAATAGAAAATACAAATTAAGATAGTAGAAAAAAATTCAACTTATCAATAATGTTAATAAATGTAAATTGGTTAAGTTCAGTAGTTAAAAGGCAAAAATTCTCCAAAGAGGGTGGAACTGAATAAAATTCATGTAATTGCTCAGATTGGTGTTATGATGAGTTCATAGTCTTCAACCTCACTTGAGTCTTTTATGCTGTTCATTAATCTCCATGACTCTACCCAAATTTTATTCCCATTTTCCACAACAACTATTGTAAACCTTCACCCTCTCTGCCAGGCCCCTACCTCACCACTATTTCCTCACTCTCTGCAGATGAACTTACGCATGTGTTCACGGATTATATATTAATGGAGACCGTTGGGAAGGAATTACCTTAATTTATGCTTCTCCCTCCATTCTGTTAACTGTCTGTTCTATGCAAATTGCACCCATGAACCATTTCTAGACTCTTGTTTGCCCCCTATTCCCTATCACCTTGGGAACTGACTCTCCGTCTTTCTAAAGATAAGCTTATCTGTCACATGAACTATAATCTCCTAACGAAGTGTATTAACCATTCACTCTCATTCCTGTAAATTCAAATCCTATCCTCAACTACTCTTTTTTCTTTTCCTTTATAATCCATGCATCTTCCCACCTCCATCTTAGCATGCTCAGGTCTCTCCCATCTCAGGGGAAAAAGCCTCCAAAGATCCCATGATCTCCTCAAAAGTCTAACCCTCTCTCTAGCATTTCATAGTTTTTCTCTTTCTCAACTCTCGTTCTAATGCAATCTTGTTCTGCTTCCATTACTTCATCAAAACCATTCTTTTCAAGATCATTAATAACTCCTTTTTGCAAAATTCAATGGCCACATCTCAGCCATATATTATTTGAGTTCTCAGAAACATTTAGCACCACTGTCACCCTTTCTTCTTGAAATGCTCTCTTTTTTCATACCTTATTTACCTGCCTTTCCTCTCATTTCTGCCCTATTCCATGCTGCACATCTTCTGTACTTCTCTTAAAACGTATTAGTGGTCCCCAGTGCTCTACTCTCAGTCTTATCATTGCATACACCTCTCCTACGTGACTTTTTCCACTCTCAAGAGTTCAACTGTCGACTGCTTGCTGATGACTCTCAGGACCCTAATGCCACCAGAGACTGTATATCCAAAAACCTACAAGACATTTCTATGTGAATGGCTCAAAAGCATTCCAAACTCAACATAATGTGAACTATAACCATCATTTTTTCTCACCCCCAAAACCACTTTTGCTCACCTTCTTTCTGGGATTGGTACCAATATCTATCCAGATGTTTAACCCAGGAACCCAAGTCTCTTCCTTGACTGCTCCTTTATCCAAATGCAATCATATCCAATTAATTAGCAAATTTTTCAATTCTGCTTCCTTAATAGCTCTTGAATTTGTCTACTCCTTTCTGCCACCACTGCCACTCCCATAACTCAGTACACCGTCATCTCTAATTTGAATTCATGCACCTCCTACTATTTTCTCTGACTCCTGAATTATCAATCTCTCTTACAGATTGTAGCAGATCTTTCTCAAGCACAAATCTCACCATGTTACCATCCTATCTAAAAGGAAAAAAAATCCCAAACTCTTTAATGATCTCCGACTGACATCGGGAGAAAGTCCAATCTTCTCAGCATGATTTACAAAGCCCGTCACAGTGGAAACTCAGGCTACCTTTCATGGCTCCTCTCCAGGGGCCACTTCCAGCCTCACCCTCTCTATGTTCCAGTGACACTAGCACTAATGGGAAGCATCCCCCTCCTTCCTAACCAGCGTGGGTTGATTGCACCTCCTTTGTGTGCTTGGGGCTCCCTGTGCATCTGCTACCTCAGCCCTCATCACTGTTTTCTAACCATCTGTTTACTTGTCTTTCTTCTGTAGAGGCCCAGGTCCTGGAAAACTGGGATTCTGGCAAGTTCCTTGTTGTATCCCCAACTTCCATCACAGACCTTGGAATATAGTAGCCTCCAAATAAGCATTCATTCTTGTTCATAAATGAATGAGAAAGAGAAAGAAGACCAAAAGAAGAGGAACAATAAAAGGAAAGAAAAAAAGCTTCATACATCCCTTGGCATAGAGCAGTTGCTCAGTAAGTGTTCACTGATTTTAAAGAAAGGATAAGAAAGAAGGGAGGAGGAGGCGGGGAGATGAGATCAATGTGGGCGAGCCCATCCTCTGACCTGCTCCCTCTACGTGAGTGGGGTTCTGTCCCCGTCTCTCCTGCTCAGCATGGCAGAACTTCCACCATAATTCCTTTACACACTCCTCATGCCCCCATCTAGAGATACGGAAGCCATGGGTAGCAGGTGGTAAAACCTGGTGGTTGCGCAGCAGCTGCTGAGCCAGTGTAGGTTGGACCTTCCTCTCTTCTGTCCTCAGTTGTCTGTTATCCCAGAGTGGGCGTGACCTGGCTTATCTGCTTTGTCCATCATTACTTTTCATGTTTCCTACCTTGTCCTGACCCGGAACAAAGTCTTTTGTATTTGGAGAAATCCCAATAATCTAGCAATAAGCATATTCCCTCAAAGGTATGTTGCTCCTGGGTGCTGTACAGATATGCTCTCTCCTGCTCAGAACCCGTACCTTAACTATTCTTCTGATCTAAGAGCAGGACTAGGATTGCAGAAGGCCCTGGGTAGGGCTGGCAGTCTGCAGGGAGCGAGCCAGGGCTTGGGGCCCTTCCCCGTCAAGTCACATCTTGTGCATCCCCACGAGGGGAATAAACGCCTTCCCAACATTGTGAAATATAAAGGGAGAAAGCTATATGTTGTACCATAATTGTTTCCCAGGATGATAGTTTTTGAGAGCTGAGTTTCCCAGGAAGTCATTGAAGTTTTCTCATTAAAATCAGACTTGTGAGTGGTATTTTTGCAGTCCAGCAGGTTTTCTCAGGATTCAGTCATGCCCAAACCTGTCAACCTTCACAGCAACATGATTCCTGAGCTTCAGGGCAGTTCCACGACTGTCTGAGGTATCGAGTCTGAGCCGCCACTCCCTGCACAGAATACCCGGCTCTGCACAGACTTAAGGGCTCGAGCATCTGCGGGGTTGAGATGTCAAAAGCATTTCCCAAAAGGTGGGAACTCCATAATCCGGGAGGCAGTTATTTCAGGAATCCTGCCTAAGTGGACTTTCTAGGAGAAACCTGTTAAGATGGAAAGCCATCTATTACTCTAACTTCTTTTCTCTAAAAGTCAGACTCAGGGACAAAGAGGAGAGGCAACAGTAGGAGGACCCCAGCCCCTCTGCGTCCCTGGAGTAGCCAGGGGAGCCTTGCCTTTTTCCCGATCTCTGCAGCAGTCTGCTTGGTGGCCTCCAGGCTCTCCACCAAGGCTGTTTCTCCCAGGAAGTTCCCAGATGCTGAGGAGAGGCGAGAAAGCAGGTTGTCTTCCAGTGTTTTGAGGGTGATTTTGAATCCATTCTGCTGTTTCGTGAGATCGGACTGCAAATATCAAGCAAGAAGGAGTCAGGTATGGATGCCCAAAGCACCCAACTCTCAGGATAGGTCTGAATGAAGAAATGTGTACGAGGCCAGAGTGCCCTCCCTTAGAGCTAGCAAACTGGAGGCAGAAAAGCAGAGTGCTTGAGACCACGAGCAGAAGATGCAGCAGATGAGTCAAAGCCCAACTGTGCCACATGCCAGGCACAGGACCTTGGGCCGGTTACCCTCTTTACACTTCCAGGGCTTCACTGGGGATAATCCCCGGGCCATTCACAGGATTTTTGTGCTGTGCTTAACACAGTGCTGACACAGTCAGCCTTCACTAAATGGAGCTTACTTCTGTGACTAAGAGGGAAGGGTCTAGTTCTAGTTCTCTGGAGGGTCCTCTCTATCGCCACTTTACTGCCCCCAGATGAACAGCTCTCCTATGAATTAATTTTATTTTTTGGGAAAAAAAATCAGCAGAAACAGGCTTGGTACAGTTTAGACAAGATCATTGCAAGGAGGCTTCCCCAAGGCTGGAGCAGGGTGCTAGTATCCAAGCAGATCCCACCTCATCTTCCCTTTCTGAGTGTTCCGCACCCTAAAGCACCAGATGCTTTGTATTTTTATTTTGGGGGGTGGGGAGTTAACTTCAGGCGGCTGTAGTTTCTTTGCCCTTGTACAGCCTTCGGATCTGTGGAGAAAACAACTTTCCTGGTGAAAGCTCCAGCTACGGCCACCCTGGCCTATCTTCTGTTTTAAAAACACATATCTCAATCCTGCCTTAACACTAGGATTTGATGTTCTCTCTGCTGAGAATGCTCCATGCCCACAGAGGTTTCAAAGTTATTTAGGAATTAGCTCAGGTGCCAACTCCTCGTAGAATCTTTTTCTCACCACCACAGTTTAAATTAGCCCTCTAGTTTTCTGGTAGTACCCTGTTTTATTCTCTTGAAAATTCTTATCACTACCCGAATGACATTATTTATTTGTTTACATTCTTATTTTCTATGTTCCTCCACTGGACTGTAAGTTCCACGAGGGCAGGGACTGGGTTTTCCTTGTTCACTGTTGAATCCTCCGTACCTATCATCTTGCCTGTTAGAGAGTTGGTGTTCCACAGGTACCTGTGCAATGAATGAATGATTGCAGGAAGCACAGTCCCAGGGAACCCTGAACTCAATGTCATATGCATGGGAATTTTGAGCTCAAATAATCATGTTTAAAGAGAGGACAAAAAGCATGTTATCTGCTATGGACTGAATTGTGCTCTCCCAAAATTCATACATTGAAGCCCTAACTCCCTATATGACTGTATTGGAAATGGGGCCATTAAGAAGGTGATAAAGGTTAAATGAGGTCATAAGAGTGGAGCCCTGGGCCAATGGGATCAGTGCCTTCATAAGAGAAATCAGAGAGCTTTCTCCATCTCTTCACGCATGCTCAAAGAAGAGGTCATGTGAGGACATGGCAAGAAGGTGGCCACCTGCCAGCCAGGAAGAGAGGCCTCACCAGAAACCAGCCATGCCGGCACCCTGATCTCAGACTTCCAGCCTCTAGAATTGTGAGAAATAAATGTCTGTTGTTTAAGTCCCCTGGTCCCCGGTCTATGGCATTTTGTTGTGGCAGCCTGAGCTAAGACATGGCCCTAAATTGGTTGAACCCATTTCTGTTATCCTTGCAGAATTTCATTCCATTGAGTTCTGGACATAGGCATGTGCATGTGTGTGCACGTGTGTGCATGCACGTGATCAGAGGCCCTCGTGGCTGTAGCCCTGCTCTTGGCCATAGGAGTGTCCATTCTCCCAACTGTCTTTGACTCGCCCTATCCTTCTTTGCCCAGCCTGGTGTTCCCAGGTGGCTAGATGGGGTTGGCATTCTTCCAAGGTCCGGCAGAGCCCACTCTGCTCGGCCCCAGAATAAAAAGCCCCTCCCACCCCTTCCCAGGGTGGGGTGCCCTGCAGGATCTAGCGGCAGAGCCTTTTCTTCCTCCGGTCCTCAGCGGATACCTGACGCACCTTCAGCTGCTCCAGGTCCGGCCTCTCCATGCTGACCACGGCAGCCAGTAGCTGGTCCTCCAGGCCGTCCCTGGTCACGGTGAAGTTGATCAGAGTGGCCTGGGCCTGCAGCTCAGGCTGGTAGTGGGGATTGGCCAGCTTGGTGTGAAGGATGAGCTGGAACTTGGGATTGTAGTCACATTCTTTGTCTCCAATTTTAATGAATCTGGAACAGAAAGGCTCACGTGAAGGTGGAGGCCTTCCTGCAAGATTTGGTCAGGGACAGATTCTAGAATTTTTTTTTTTTTTGCAAGATCATAGCAAACAATATTGCCATATTCAGATGGAGTCCTCCTAGGCATGTCTAGCGTGAGCCCCAGCGTCCTTCTTTGTCCCGATGTGGGAAACAGGTGTGCAGGGGGCTAGACTCTCCCATGGCCACCATGGTCACTTTTGAACTGTGGAGCTCCAGGAAGAGCCACTGCCATTCGCAGCAATGTAGATTAGCATTACATATTACGGAAAGTTTCCAGCAGATGGCAGCGAAGTGTTTGGAGGAAGGAGAAACTTCCTGTAGTGTGCACAAAGGTGCTTTATAGGCTAGTAAGGCTTACTTTTTCTGATGGCTGACAGGGGAATGACTTCTACAGGAGAAAATGATTAAATGAGTAAATGAACACAAGCTAAGGACATGGAAGGGCAATTTACGGCCTGGGCAGCGGGTGAGGCTCCTGTGTCAAGCAGCCTCCACGACAAGCATTGCTCCCTGTCCTGTGAGCCGAGTGCCCTTCTCCTCCCTCTCGTCTTCCTTCCACACCATCTCCTCCTCCTGCCGCCCGCTTGCTAAGCCCTGATCACGCACCAGGACCCAAAGTGGCAGAGGCTCATCAAGTTGACAAGGAGCCGAGTTCTGGAACTCAGACAACTGGCTCGGATAAAATGCTCACGCTTAAAAGTCAGTCAGCTTTTGGACCACTGTCCTTCTTAAGTTCCTTCCAAATTGTTCCCTGTGGCCATGTAAAAGGAAGTCAGTGAGGGCATGGACTGACGGAGGGAAGGTCATTCCAGGAAACTTTCTCCAGGAGCCCAGGGCAGCTGCGTGGCCTTCTGCGGGAGGAGGGAAAGGCAGGCGCGCCGCAGGGAGCGCCCAACTTGAGCTGAGGAGGAGATTCTGGGAAGAGTGGACCTCTCCACGGCTCTAACCAGGACCGTGAACCTGCTCCTCGCAAAGGGTCAGCAGTGTGGCTGGGTCTTACCGTCCTTTTTTAATGACTTCCCTCCCAAGCAGGGGTCCCAGAACAGGATCAATGGACTCCTCCAGGTTTTCAATCAGCACCGCGTCTCCCGCGTCCAGAGCATGCTCTATGGTTTGCAGGTAGCTGGGGAAGCAAGCCTGCGTCAGGCAGTCTGCGCCTGCGTCAGGCGAGGTGTGGATTCAGAGGCAATTTAACAAGCCAACTGTGGCCTCTAAGGCGCAGTGGTAAACGCAGAAGCACGACTATTTAGACTGTCTTCTGTGGCCACAGTTTTTTTCTATTTAAAGTCATATTTACGTGATTTTATACATTTCTAAAAACAGGGAGAAATTACAAAATACAAAAAAAAACCCATGAAAATTAACCACAAACCCTCCATCTGTCATTAACATGTTGATGTTTAATGTGTATATTTGGATAGATTATGTTTTCAAGTTTAGTTTTTATATCATTGGATTCATATGGCACCTTATATAACCTGGTTTTTGTACATAAAATGTAAACATTTCCCCATGTGATTAAATATTCTTCCATACAATTCGTAATGACCGGGTAGTAGACCCTATTGAAACACCTTAATTTAGCAATCAGTTAACAAAGATCTAGCTTACTTTTAACTTTTCAGTGCTATATAGGGTTTAATAAACATGCAAATAGGTCAGTTTTCCCTAAATCATTTAATAAGTTTGATATAATACAGTTCTCACAAAAAATAACAAGAAACCTTTACTGAACTTGACCAAAGATCTTAAAGTTAACCTAAAATAATATCCTGAGGATGGTAAAGGGAAAAAATGATAATGAGGAAGAGGAGGGACTCATATTATCAGTCTTAAATATTTTGTATGACTTCAACAGTACAGGTGTGTAGAAAGATGTCTTAAAGGACATCATATACCAAAAAGTTAGCAGAGTTTTTGAATGATGAATTATAGAAGTTCTTGTCTTTCTTATAACTCTTCCCTCTCCACTTTTCTTTACAATGATGATACATTACTTTTGTAATGTGAAATATCACAATAAATGTTGCTAAATATGAAGCTACATAATTACAGGCTGGTACAATGTTAGACAAACAGAAAAGAATAAAAACCCTATTTAATAAAATAATTTAATATATAGCAAAGTGGCATCTCTAATTCATCAAGGAAAGGATGGAAAATTTAATAGATGGTATTGGAGCAACAGCTAACCACTTCGAAAATTAGTCTGTACCTCATAGAGTAGCTTAAAATATATTTAAATTGATCGGATTTCAATGTAAAAAGAAGACCCGTAAAAAACTAAAAATGTAGGTGAATATTTAAATAATTCCTGGAGAAGAAAGACTTCTCTAAACGTTATCTAGAGATGAAATGGGTGACAATTCAGATCAAATAACAGCTAAAATAAAATGAACTGTAGCATGTCTAACCCCACAAATAAAATGAAAAGGCAAATGAGCCACTTGAACACTCCTTTTCATCCATGTGATGGAAGAAGACCAAACAAAGTATTAACGTACGTAACACAATATTTGTATTCAAGGAACATACGACTAATCTAGAAAACCACCCAACAGAAAGTAGTCAATGGACTTAAACAGAGAATTAATTGAACAAATATTTATCGAGGGCCTAGGGTGTGTCGGGCAGTGTGTTTGGTACAAGAGATATAGCAATGAGCAAAAAGACACACACTTCTGTCTAAAATATATTCATTAGTGAATTATAAAGGAATATTTCAATGAAAGTTTTGGGGAGAAGGCCAGGGTTAGATCACTCTGTGACTGAAGATGGAGATAAAAATACATCATGTCATAACTCAGCATTCGTTTCTCAACAAAACTCACTCTGTAAGAAGGATCTGTTTTAGTATTCCGTATTTTCTCTGCTTAACTATTATTTTTCACGTTACATGTTTGATTTAAATAACACTGGGTGACCCGGACCTCTGGGAAAACATGCCCGGGATGTGGCCAGAGCAGCGAACCTCACTTTGGTGGTCACGTGCTAGAGTCGAGAAATCTCAGGTTTCTAGGTAAGGATGACCTGGGTTCAAAATTATTGTCTCCATTATTATTTTTTTAATTTATTAATTAATGTATTTCTAATTGTAGTAAAATACATATAAAATTCACAGTCGTAACCATTGTTAAATGCACAGCTCAGTGGCATTCACGCCGTTGTGCATCCGTCATCACCAAACCTTCACAGAACCGTTCTTGTGAGATGGAAACTCTGTCCCGGTTAAACATTAACTTCCTGTCTCCCTCCCCTCCCCAGCCCCTGGCAACCGCCATCCTGCTTTCTGTCTCTACGAATTTGACTGCCCTAGGCACCTCAGATGAGAGGAATCCTACAGGGTTTATCTTCTTGTCGCCGGCTTATTTCTCTAAGTGGAATATCTTCAACATTCATCCATACTGTGGCAGGTCAGAATTTTCTTCCTTTTAAGACTGAATGACATTCCATTTTCTGTGCACACCACGTTGTGTTATCCACTCATCTGCCAATGGAAACTTTGGTTGCTTCCACCTTTTGGCTATTGCAATGCTGCTATGACCATGAGTGCAAAATCACCATGACTTTTAAAATGGTATATTCTTGGGGAAATTGATTAACTTCTGTAAACCTCAGTCTCCTCCGATGTGAAATGGAACCAATAACACTGACCTTATTGGCTGCGTGGACTAAGGAAATCATGTGGCACAAAGCCCCTAAGGCCAAGAATGACACATACCGGCCTCCTAATATATGATGTCAGCCTCTCCTCTCCCCTACTGCTGCTTCCCATTCTCCCCACGTGTACCAAGGGCACGGAGCAAGAGATGAGTACCAAGTACCGAGACGACAAAGCTGAGCTGTGAGGGGCTGATGAAGCGATGGGTGAGAGATACTGAGACTCAGGTCGGTGAAGCAGGGTGGTGCTGGCCAGATGCCCTGTCCACAGTCATGTCCCTGCATGAAGTGACTTCCCCATCTTGCATGTACAAAGCTGCCTGGCCGGTACCAAGGGCTCTGCACATTTCATGAGTCAGTCAGCTGCTCCGCAACCAGCTGAAATACCCATGTGCCTCAGGAGAAGGAGAGTTTAGTTTGTTCTCTGTGGCCCTAGGTCAGGGGCAGAGGTGGGAACAATGGATAGGGGATTGTTCAGGGAGGTAACTTTTGGCTAAAGTGAGGAAGACTTTGTAAAACACAGAGTTGTCCAACAACGGGACCAGAAGTTTTGGGAGACAGGCAGTGTTTAAGGAGAGATGGGAGAATGAACACCGGGGATGGTGGAGAAAAGACCCACGAATGGCCTGAGAGGCTGCAGCACACAATTTCTACAAGAAAGAAAAGCAAAGACTTAGTACCCAGGCACCTTCCATTGAGATGTCCCCTAAAGTGGGAGGACAAACAAGCCTCATGGAGAGATCAGGAGGGTGGAAACACTCCACTGGGGCTCAAAATCTGCTCACAATATTTGTTTTCCCTGCACCAATGGAAAAGTTGAGAACTTTTGTGCTCAGCCACTTACCCTTTCTGACCAACCTGGGTGACCCGGAGGTTTTCACCGTATCTGTTCTTGATCCATTTGATGCCTTGCAGCTGAGGGTCCACCATGAGCGGCCAGCGCTCGCAGTTGATGAGGATGGCAGCATTCTCCATGGACATGCGGTCCGCAGGGAGGCCCTGGTTCTGCCAGGCAGCCACGTCGGCGTCGTCCGTCAGCATCCGCAGGGGGTCCAGGGCTGGGGTGAGTGGGATGGGAGCCTGGAGAAGAAGAAACGCCACCCCACACTCAGAGCGGAAGAGCGCTTTCTCAGCTTGGCGGGGGAATACACAGGATTTCACTAAATGACATAACTTATTTAAAAGCAAGATCAACACCCCCGGAAGAGTGCTTTTCTAGCTGTGTGATTATTTCTGGAAGCAGGTTCTGTTAAAGTCCTGATGGTCTTTTTGCTCTTGACGGATGAATGACAGCAGAAATTCAGCCCGCATGACCAGCTCTTTGTTCCTCAGTATCTTCACCCAAATCAAGTTTCTACTGGATCGTTTGTGTGTCACTCTACACCCTCCTGCATGCCCTCCCCTATGGCAACAGCGTTGCTTCTCTGCTACATTTCTGCGTGTCTCCTGCCTGCTCCATGCATCAGCACCAGGCCCCATGCCCAGTGGGTTTGCTCCGCCTGCACCCGTCTGCACAAACCACTCTGCCTCTCATCTATGTCACCAGCCTTTAAAGGGCTGAAGGGGCTTACCTTTCCTTGTCCCCAAACACTCCACTCCCAGGGCCACTTGCAGGACCCCTCCCTGTAAACTTGTTTGCTGCTGCCACCAGGCCCAAGAACTCCCCACCGCCACTCCTGTGCCCCTGCAGGGCTCCTGTGTGTGCACTAGACCCTTCCGTTTCTGCTCTGATAGCCTCTCTGCTCACTTAATTCTTTTACAAGCAATCTTTTGCACTGGTGACTCATTGTTTTTTTCAAATTGAGGTAAAATTCACACAACATAAAATTAACCATCTTAAGGTGCACAATTCAGTGGCAGTTAGTGCATTCACAATGTTGTGCAACCATGAGCTCTATCTAGTTCCAGAACATTCTCATTACCCCAAAAGGAAACTTCATACTCACTAAACAGTTCCCCTTACCCTTCCCTCCCATGTCCTTCTATCTCCAGGTCCTGTAAACTACTAATATGTGTTCTGTCTCTATGGATTTCCCTATTCTGGATATTTAATATAAACAGAATCATACAATATGTGACCTTTTGTGTCTGGCTACTTCCACTTAGCATATGTTTTCAAATACCCTTTCGACCACTTCATCTCTTTCCTCTCTGACGTTTGTTTTGCCCAGTTACTCAAAAAAACATTTCCAATTCACCTCCTGTCCCTCTGTTTGTGTCTGCTAAGGGCACAAATGGCCAGTGCCAAGCTCCAAAGGGAAGTCAGCCCCTTGGGGGTTCTTGTCCTGGGATCAGAAATGTGTTTGAATATAATTTTTCCCTGTGTAATCGTATGTATTCTATTTTACATGCTCAAAAACATTATGCTGAGAAGAAATCACATGCTTTATGAGACTGCCAAAGAAGTTCATGGTGCAAAAATGCTTAAGAACCCCAAAGGCAGAAAAATCTTCACTAAGCTGCTACTGAGCTCTCTTCATCTCTATTCACCCACTTAATGACGGTTCTTTCAACAACTTCCTTTTTGCACAAGTGGTTAAGATGAATAAAATAGCGGCTTTATTTTTTGTTTATTTACTAGTACTGTGACAGTTTTTAAACCACCATTCAGCAAATCACCAGGTAAGTAGGATTTTAGGAGCTGATCTGGGACAGCAACCATCACTGTACAAAGTATGTTTTGCATGCTATGGACCCACCTACACAAGGCTTTTGGAATCCAGCCCCAACTTTACGTTGTGAACTTTTGGGCTGACTCTTACCATAACTGACTTATGAACGGAATCTCCTCAACTGCACTGAGGACTTGCCGAAGGCATCCTGGTCTTGAATGTCTTTTGTGCCTCCCATACGCTGGGGTTCTAGACACACTGAATACACAGTGAGTATGCGTGGACTGCTGACTGTGAGTGGTGTGACCGTGCCAAGGGGGTTCACTCTGATGACAGGGTCCAGGTGTAATTTCGAATGTCCTTTAATCAGGAACTAGTATTTCCCCACTGCATTAGGTTGGGGGACAGGTGTTGAGGGAGGCGCTGGAAGTAAAATCCACCTAGTTACACAAAGAGGACAAGCTGCGCAGCCCAGGTGAGAAGCACGTGTGTAGCTATTCGTGAAAATGTGCAAGATGGAAGCAGACGGAGCTGCTTTCATAGGGGTATCTGTGGGTCGTGGGCACAAACTGTGCAGCTCTGGGGCCCAGGGACAGGTGCCAGGAAGAATCTGGGAAAGGGAACTTTCTCCGAGTGCTCCTGTGATGTCTGGCTCTGGAGCAGGGAGACCAGAGAGAAGCACGGGGTTCTTTTAGTGTCTCCCTGGGGTTTTCCAGCTTTGAAGAGTGCGGGAGTCAGCCTGCTGGGCAGAGGACAAGCGTCCCCATGGGGGGCCTCATTAAGAGGTGAGATGCTGTGTCCAGGTGGCCTAGGGCAGCAGTCCCCAACCTTCTGCGCACGAGGGACCTGTTTTCACGGTTGGTGGGGGGCCGGGGGTGGGGGGGAGTGGAACTCAGGCGGTGATGCCAGCGATGGGGAGTGGTTGTAGATGCAAACGAAGCTTCTCTTGCTGGCCGACTGCTCACCTGCTGCTGTGCGTCCCCCCACGCACGTTTCATGGAAGACAATTTTTCCATGGATGGGGGCTGGGGGTGGCGGAGCTCTGCTGCCCAGTCCCTGACATGCCATGGACCAGTACCAGTCCGCCGCCCTGAGATGAGGGACCTCAGGCCTAGGGGCGGTAGGCGGCAATGCAGGGCAGAGTGGAAGGACATGGGTGTGCAGGTCTCACACCTGGTGATCAGGGGGTGGCGGATGTGAGTGTGCGAGAGGGCACTAGAAGCTTTGAGCTAGTATTGTCATGAGATCTCAGTGGTGCCCCAGGCCGCTGCAATCAGGAGACAGTCAGGCCTTACGTACTTTCAGCTGGCTCAGGTAGGGTCTCCAGGTGCCGTCCATGAGGCTCTGCCGGTATTTCTTTGTGAAGAAGCCAAGGTAGGAAATGAAAGCTGTCGTAAGTAAAATGTCTCCACATAACGTCCTTTCCTGCTGTTTGAAGTTCTGCACGGCTTCTGCCCACCTCACGTTTTCAGAAGCGAGTCCTCCAACCTACCATTTCAAAGGCCAGAGAAGAGAGGACTCGTCATACCGCCAGCTGCAGAGCCGCGGGTTCGGTCTCGGATAATGTGCATTGCACGTTTCGTGGCAAGAAGACTTAGAACACCATTTATGGGGCCCTTTTGATCGGTGGGGATTTGCAGTGGCTGCAGCCAGCATTGCAGAAACAAGCCCTCGCTCTGTGCTACGCGTCATGTGGGCTGTGGAAAGACAACAGGTTTGAACACAGGCTTCCGGGCTCTACCCTTTCTATGCGTGGAGATGGATACCACCCACTCAAAGGGCTGTTGGTCACACATGTTACTCATTTAGCACAATGCCTGGTCCATAAAACATGTTAGAAAATTAGGCACCTATCCCTTCTGCTCTCCTCATGCTGGGGAAATTAAAATAAATAAAATCAAGCCCAGCGTGAATAAATACTCACAGTGAGTGGAGAGATAGACACGGTAATTGGGACACAGTGTTAGAAGCACTGTAAGGACGTGGGTGTGCACAAAGCACCACGGACTGCAGCACAGTCCTGATTCCCGGCCCACTCTGGGTTGGCACAACTCTCCCCGGGCACGCTTATCCTGGGAGGAGAGCCATCCTGTCTACAGAGGACTGTTAGGCGTATGGTGGAGCAGAGCTTCTGTGTTAGGACTTTTCCTTTATTCTTTCCTTGCATGATGGCATCATAGACTATCAGAGCTGGAGAGACCCTAGGGATTTTCCAACCCAACCATTCCCACACCAGTTTTCAGACGACACTAAGACCAAGCATCTCGCCAGCATCTCTAGGTTTGGTACCCTGATCATCCTGATGCCTCCAGCAGAGCCCACACTGCCTCCCATGAGGAATGACTCCAAAATTTCTCCAGCCAGGCAGAGCAGGCTGTGCTAAGTCTGGGAATGAAGCAGGCAGCGGGATGGAAGGCAGGCCAGCTAGGGGGTCTGGAGGGCTTATTGCACACTGGCAGAGGCACTGTCTCCAAACCAAACTATTTGGCTAAACTGATCATCTGAAAACTATGCAGCAGCTGGTCCAACAACAGCTGCACAGACACACACTTGAGGCATGGCCTCTCTCCACTAAAGCATGGCTGTAGTTCATTGATGGCTATGACTCATTGCTTTCTAGATTTAAAAATCTGGCTTTTCCATATAAACAAACAGTGGCTGGAATAAATGTAAAAAGGTATCAATTGCACTTCCCTTCACTGCCGAGGAAGATGCCATAAAGACTCCAGATTAAAGAGAAATCACATCCAGTGGACTCTGCTTTGCAGGATCTTAGCTGACATTTGTGATGAGAAACACAAGCCATGGAGAAGTAAAAAGGCCACAAATTCTTTGACACTCCTGTCATTAAGAGTTGGTGCCTATGCTCCCTCCCCTTGAACCTGTGACTGCTTTGACTTGTAGAATACAGCAGAAGTGACATTGCACCAGTTTTCAGTCCCAGGCCTTAAGAAATTGGGACTTTCCACCTCCTCTCTCTTGGAACACTTGCTCTTGGAGCCCTGAGTCACTATGTAAGACGTCCGACTATCCTGCTGGAGAGATCACATGGAGAGGCCCTGAGACTACGTGGAAAGGTGGGGAGGCCCAGCTGAGCCCTCCCTTCCAGCCACCCCTGCCAAGGTGTCAGACACGTGAAGGAAGTCATCTTGGACCCTCCAGCCCAGCCTAGCCCCAGCTGAGTAACACTGAGTGGCCCCCGTCCTCACCACATGGAGCAGAAGAACTGACCAGCTAAGCCCTGCCCAATTTCCTGACCCAGAGACTTGTCAGATATAATGAAATGGTTATTGTGTTAAATCACTTAAGTTTTCGGTAATTTGTTATGTAGCACAGATACCCATAACACAAATACCCACTTCAGATCTTCAGACTGAAGACTTGTCTTCTCAGAAAGGCCAGAGCCTTTGTACATGT
This sequence comes from Propithecus coquereli, assembly GCF_000956105.1. Lineage (NCBI taxonomy): Eukaryota > Metazoa > Chordata > Mammalia > Primates > Indriidae > Propithecus > Propithecus coquereli. The sequence goes on along the minus strand of NW_012150119.1, from coordinate 1,983,362 downwards.
GTGTGTGCACATGTGGTGTGTGTATGTGTGTGTATGCGTGTCTTCAGAAATGCTTTGGGTCAACAGGTACCATTCTTTTCTGCTTCTAACTCAGCTCCTAGTCTTTGTCACACCCCTACCACCAAGCATTGCATTGATAGGATCTTCCCAGTTTGGCTATAAAATGCTAGCTTTGTCTTTTAGTGCTTCCTCTAGCCGGCACCCATGCATGTGAGCGTGGTCTTGTCTTGCACGGGCGGCCTGATAGGTCCCGTGATCCCATCCTCCCAGCCATCTCTATGAGAAAACTCCTTTGACTGGATCGGGCAGCCACACTTTTCTCAGGACTCATTCCCTGCACCTCAGTACATTTTAATATTTTTCCCCAAGTCAAAGAGGTGCTGAGCTGTGCTCATCCACTTTGCACCTCTGTGGCACTTGACAAGCGCAGCTAATATAATTACAGCCTGGGTTGCCAAGGCTCACGCTCACCAGGCGGTTGGCGAGGGAGATGGTGCCTGCGGTCACTTCGGCTTCTTGCTGACATTTGAGTTTGTCTGCCGTCGCTTTCTCAAACTTGGCTGTGAGCTTCGCCAGGTTTTCGTTAAGGTGCTGTTTGGGAAGGAACACAAAGACCATTAGTAATTTCAGCCCAAGTCACATCCAGTGCTTCTGGGACGAGGATTCACATGGAGGTGATTTTGAAGGAAGTGCTCAGTGGGGACACCCTAAGGGACTGGGGAAAAAGCATGGCTGGGAAGGAAAGGAAGCCAAAGAAGGGGTGATCTCAGGCAGTCCTGGGGAGACATTCAGCTTGATCCCGCAGGGGGAGCGTGGAGTGGAAGTCCAGAGATGTCTCGACCCAAGGTGGGAGAGGGGAGCTTCTGTGCTCCAACGCCTCAGTGGTCAAGGTGTTAAAGGCTATGAGGTGTGATGGACTGAGAGGTGGGGAGGGGTGCATACAGTTTCCTCTCCTTACAGTCAGGAAAGGAAAAAGGGGTTCCAGCAGCCTGACTAAATAGTGTAGGGGCTGCTATTAGAAGCAAAAACATATCAAAGCCTGGGATTAACATGAGAATGGTCAGCAGCATCCCAGGGTGGGCCTGGGAGGACGACTGACTGCACCTGCTGCAGCTGGTCTGGGGTTGGGCTGCCTGGAACCCAAGTCTCTCCCTGGATCTAAAGGCCTGTAAGTGTAAGATCAGTTTTACTGAATCTCATCTATCCTCTCCCATTACCACAAAGTATAGGAACATTTTTTAGAAAGATGTAGTTTCAATTTTTTCTAAATTCATTAAGAATTTAGACTTGAAGCACATAGGTTTTGTTGCCCTCAGAATATATGTTTGCATACACAAAGACACATGGACGTACCCCAGACACCTCCAAATGTGCCTCATGTCCGTGCAGTACCTGGCATTCAGGCTGCCTTGTTGGCCATCACTAAGACACAAGTGAAATCAATTCAGGGCCAGGTTCACACAGCCAAGTAGTTTGCAAAGCAGGTGGTGAGCTATTCAGTTAATGATGGCAGACTGGCCGTGCCCACTCACCTCTTCTACTTCCCAAGACTTCTGTAAAATGACATGAAGTAATTTAAAAAGTCATAAGCCCATAACACCAAGCAAATCAGTGAGGGCCATTTGGAGGGTGAGGGAGTACACTAGATTTATGGAGGACCACACTGACGGAGGAGTGGAGACCATGGGAGCAGAGCAGGGGGAGCTGTAACTCAGAGTTGGCCACAGTTCACCAAAGGGGAAGCTGATCGGCCTGCAGAGCCCCATATAAACTGGAGATTGTGGAAATGTCAGGTGTGACTGAGGGGGAAGCTGACAATAGGAGGGTTAATTGGAAGCCTATTGTCCCTGCCCCCATATCTCCATCCACATGCCCGGTACGCAATGCCACCACACACCTATGTCACCGGCAAGAGAACTGACAGAGGCAGAGAAAAGGTGCCACATTCTGGCATTTAGGATGCATCCAACACAACTCACTGGATCTTGACAACAAATCCCACCAGTCAACTGCTCTGCCCCTGCCTACAGAGCTATAAGTAGCTTTTGATTGCTACTCTTGTAGACATGAAAGGATAAGGAGACATCAAATGAAAGCCTAGACTAAGGGAAACGAGAAGAAAAAATAATTTGAGAAAAAGAGAGATAATTTCAGTAACAACAAAACAGCAACAGCAACAACAAAGTTACAACCCTTCACAATTAGTTTCTCAGAGGACTCAAGATATTTCATCCATGAAACAAGAACAGGATGCTATCAAAAGGAAGAGAGAACAAAAAAACTCTTGTGGAAATTACCATTATTGTTAATGTAAAAAATAATAAATTGAAGGGAAGGGTTCAAAGATGAAAGGATAAGAAAACATACATTGCCAAAAAGACGTGAGAAAACAGAGGACCAATCTAGGAGGCCCAACATTCAACCAATATGTATTCCAGAAATAGATTAAAAAGAAAACAGAAGGGATATTACCAAAGAATATAATAATAATTTTCCAGAGCTGAAGAAAATAAGTCTTTACATGTCAAGTGTATGAACAGAAAAAGAATGATATCTACGCACATCTATGTAAAGTTTCAGAGACCAGGAATCAAGAACAGGATGAAGGACTTCAAGAAAGCGGGGAAACAGTGCAGGTACAAAGGAATGGGACCCAGACTGTTTCCTTCTCACCAGACAAGAGCATAGAGCATTCAGTGTTCAATGGGAAAAAGGTTAGCAACTCAGAATTCAATACTCAGCAAAGCTATTAGTTCAGTTTAAGAATAAAATAAAGACATTTCTAGACTATAATTATTCAGAAAATTTACCTCTTACTTTACTGCTGAGAAAGTTGTCTGGGAATGAGCCATAGCAAAATAAAAGAAGAAAGCAAGAAAGAAGAAGCCGTAGCTGGGGTCCGGGAGTCACCGGAACTGACTCAAGAAAGCAGTGACACGTGCTTTTGCTCCAGCACTGGTGGGAGCTCTGAACCAGGGAGAAAGACTTGGGGGGACAAAAAAGTACTCATAGAATACTGAATTGAATGGAGAGTTTAAAAATAATGGAAGTTAAAGAAACTAATAGAGAGAGAGAGAAGGTAGAAACTCCAGGGGGAAAAGAGGTTGTATAAAAAAGGAATGCAATTACAGTGTACCACTTAAATCTGATAAGAACAATACAGACATGTTCACAGAATAGAAATGAAATTTATTGATTTTTCAGCTTTGTGTATCAGTCTACGGACAGAGTCCGGGACACTCAATTTTGGCTACAGAAGGGAATGTGGATGTTCTCAGTCTTGGCAATTGATAATACAAAGCAGAAATATGATAAATAATGATAATAGAAGTTGGGAGGTAGAAGGAAGGGGGAAGGGCTGAAGGCAAGGGTAATAAATAGCTTTATCTTGAAAGCTGAAGGCTCCAAGGAAGCTGCCTCTACGTGACGGAGCAAGAAATAAAGGTCATATCAACTAAAACTAGTTACCATAACCATATTGGGAAGACATGGGGATAGACAACTCAGAGCCTCAGCTAGCTAGCAGGAAGTCAACTGCTTCCATAAGGTATTAATACATTAAGAAATGGAGATCGCAGCATAGCACAGGGGCAGAAGTCTGAAATGCAAATAAGCAGAGAATGGAAACTAGTCAGATGAGTCTAGTGTTGAAAAAAATAAGTTAGTGAGGATTATGGCAAAATGCACAAAGCCACCTGTTTGAATGGGAAGCTACTACTTAACTCCAGGGTCAATTAATGTTATGCAGAAATCTTTTGATTATTTTTAGACTGGCTAGGAATCTGATTTTTACATAAAAGCCCCTGCTGTTTTAAATACTGGCAATTAATTAAATCATTTGCAAATAGTATCTGTGGGCCACATAAAACACAGTTAAGCCTCTAGGTAGCAGGCCCTGATGTGGCCTCAACCATCAGTTGAAATAGATATCAGAATTAAAGGGATTGCTTTTTCTCATTAGGAGTCTTTCTCTACCATGTGATATTTTACTGTGTGTGTGATTATACACTCAATGAAAATGCCTTACTTGTTCTCATTACTACCATTTTTATAAATTGTAACATTAATGTATGTTCATTATAGAACAAGAGAAACTACAGATTATCAAATAAACAAACAAAAACATCCAAAATCCACCACCCAAAGATAAACACTACTGTTAACATTTTTATGTATTTCTATTCTATGTATAGTAATTAAGTTGAAATTATATTGTACAATCTGTTTTGAAATATGCTTTACCCCCTCCGCTTTATGTATCTTGAGAATAAAATTGTTCACTAGGGATTATCCTAAGATCCTAAAAGGAAGGCTTGAGCGTGAGTGTGTGAGGCTGGAATAGGCCGGCAATGGCCTCAGCAGCATGAAGGGAAGAATTTTCTTGCCCGGGTGGGCCTGTGTGCTAGGGATGGGTGTTAGCCCAACTCCTCTGTGGTTAGTAGGAAGTGTCCACATTCTTGGGATGTTGACAGGCATGTGTATAGGCAAAGGATGGAGAGGAGGTTGTTAAAAGCAAGAATACATTTTTTTTAGAAAATATTTTGGCAGAAAAGAAGCGCCTTCCAAAGGTAGCCAAGTATTTTTAAGATATTCTTATTGCTTTCACAGGTTGAGTGGGCCCGTCATGTGAATGTTGGCTACTGAAAAGGTATAAACATTTTGAAAACATTCCCTTTGCACCAACTGTTCCTTTCGTTAAAATAACTTGAGTCAAGAGTCTTTGAAAATGTAGTTCTTGTTACACTTTTCTGGGAGAGACTGAAGAATATGAAAATTAGTGGGAGATATTTTCCCCCCTCAAAAGCAGTTTTGGGGATGTTATGGTGTTTTGTACTTGGTGTTCTTTGAAGTGGGCCATTGTTACGATGATTATCACCTGTTTTAAGTAAACTAGTCCATGAACATCTGGATTTATAAAGCAAGCCTTTGAAAGGAAATGAGTTGCTTTACCAAACTATCTCTTTTAAATAGAGAGATTGGTTGCAAAGATCTTTACAACTATGGCCTTTAGCCATAGATTTTAATCTAAAAATCAATAAACCCATGTTGCATGAGGCATGTGGCATGTCTATAATCTCACCTTTCACAATTTGTAAAACCCTCTGTATCATCATGATAAATTTGCAGCAAAAACCTTATTTGCCTAGAATGCACATGCAGATTTTAAAGATCCAGAAATTTTTTTGGATTGAACTTGATCACAGCAGCAATTGAGTCGTGTACGGGGTTGCACACACGGCTGAAGGGGGCAGCAGTGGTAGAGTGGCGGAGCAGTCGAGCCCAGAGAAGTGGGGGCAGTTCCTGCTGCCCTGCGTCACGGGCTGGGCTCTGGGCTCCCGTTTTACACGTGGCACATCTTCTAATCTTCACAACAGTCCCATGAGTGGACACTATTATTGTGTCCATTCTACTTCAGTAAGCTGAAGTTTGGGCATTTTAAAGACCTTTCTAAGTATTACAGTTTGGATTAGAACTGAGGTCTGTGGATCGACGAATTTTTAGCTGCTACATTCTCCTCCAGAATTCTGATTTCCACCTGTCACTTTGGTCGTATCCATTTTAATGAGAAGGGTGAAGTTTAAGGGTGTGAAAGTAAGTAATTCAAAATCTATGTGGTTGGAATTTAAAAATATTTCGAGCGTTAAGGGAACGTGATTATGGGACCTGAGTCTCGTGACAGGCAACTGTAACTTTTGTTTCTCTGATTAGATTAGCTTTCTTCTGTACCGGCACTGTTTTGTAAAGTGTTGTAAATGACTAAAGGGTGCCAAGGAAGACACATTTCCTCTTCACTGTTGATTGACCTTCCGTACAGATTAACTTCTCTCTTACCTTTCTCCCACAAAAAAAGACTTCATGACTATTACATTGTCTAAGATGGAATGTTAAATATACTCTTTGAAATTGGGAAGGAAATGGAAACAAGCTGTATGGAAAACAAAACAAACTAATATTATTGTTGTAACTCATAAACCAGCCTTGTACAGAAAATGCTATAATCCTACTGAATTTCTGTGTTTTCTGCCTAGATAAGCAAGACTCTAACTTTTAACTTTGGAGAACTGACCCTATTTCTCTGGAGTCTGTGTATTCCAGATGGCTGTTCTCAGCTTCTCACTTGAATAGACTCTTTAAATCTGGATTCTGATCCTTTCGATTATTTCAGGTTGATAAGGGGAATCTTCTCTCCAGATATGCGTGAACCCAGGATCACCATTCCTATCCTCCAATCCCAAGTGAAGTAGATATAATAATAACATCTACATGGAGTTTATAAAAGCTACCGACCCTCACAGTTTTATATTTACAGACAAGGGACCACCACCTAAACCACAATATGTGATTTGTGTTTTATAATTTATTAATAAAACCTTCCATAAAACAATGCAGATAGCATAAAACATGCCCCTGCTACTGAGAGTGAGACAGGCAAAGTTGCTAGAACTGATTGTATAGTAGGTACAAAAGGTGAAGTGAGGCAGCTAAAACCTACATTTCAGTGGGGGGGAAAGAGTCTCAAAATTTTAACCTTTTGTTCCTCACTATCAAATGTGCAAAAATGTTAAATTCATTTGTGGCTAATAAGAAGATAGCCGGCTCCACGGGTAATACTGTTCATCTATTACATGTATCTGCCCGTTATCTTTTCTTCCCTCAGGGGAAAAGGAGAAAACCCTTTATGACCAGAGCTGTAAACCAATGGTCCATTGGAACTGCCTTGCTTGGCTTATACGATGTTTGAGAAAGAAATGTGAAAAGTTGCCTCTATTGAAAAATTAGGAGATTCGCATAAAAATTTGGTTTTCCCATTTCTCTTTAAAAACTATAACATTAGGCATTGGGTAATGGCTGGAGCATGTTGTTTGCCTTGGAGGCTAACTAGCAGGATGGGGGGAGGGCTCTGGGTTCACTCACAGTGATCTTGGCTTTGATGGCTGCCAGCTTCTCCTGGGCAGCTGTGAGGTCCAAGGTGGCTTTGCTCAGCGCTTGGCGCTTGGGTTCCACATCACAGAACACCTCGTAGAACCTCACAATGTTGATGACCCAAGAGCAGAGGCCAGCGGCTGCATAGGACTTGGTGGCCACAAACTCCGGATTGAACTCAGGGTCTTGCAGGTATGGTCTGATGGCTTTGAGGCAGTTCTCGTGAATGTTCTCTTTGTCGAAGTTGATAAGCGAGTCCAGGAAGCCATCCACTTTGGCCATGGTGACCTTAGCAGCCTTCCAGCTCCGGTCCTTGGGTACCTTGCCCCGGGGGGCCGTGAGCACCATCACCGCAGCACTGACGTTGCTGACGGCCAGAGGAGGAGAACCAAACGACTTCAGCTCCGTCAGGTTTGTCTGCAAAAAGAGAAGGAGGTCATAAGGGGAAAATGAATGGGCTTTCTTTGTCCTCGACCACTGATGGAGTTAGGATGTGGAGTGATCAATCTGAAAGGGCTGTTTGAAGCCAGCAGCAGCCCTCTGAATTTTAAACATCATGACTCATGAATAGGAAACCAAAGCTACTCCTTGGTGGCTTCAGATTTCCCTGAATGGTTAGCCAAGACTCAGCTCTGATCTTTCAGCATTTCAACTGACTCGCAGCCCATTGGAAACACACAATTATTTCACATTCAGCTGAAAAATATAAGGATGCTGACATACTCTGAAATATGCAGCATGCCATGAATAAAAGATAAGGTTATTATAAATTAATTTCCATTTTGGATTGAAGAGAATAGCACTGTAACCCAACTCATTTTTTTTTCTTTAATTAAACTGCTTTGTTCCATGAGCTTGTTCTAACTACACTTGACTGTCCTGATAGCAAAGCAGCATTTTCTGCCAAGAAATAATTCAGAGAGCGAGGTACAGCCCATGAGCCGGCTGCTCTGCCTGGTCTCAGGCTGTCCTTCGCTCCAAGTTCCGCATGCTCCAGAAAGAGACGGCTGAAAGAGTTGATCTTGGAAAGTCACTTCAACGTTCCAGACTTTGCCTCCTTCTTCTGTAAACTGGGGACAGGGGGACCCATTAGTCTGTAAATGAAACTGTGTCATAGATGCGTATGAAGTTGATTTAAGGCTCGCTGTGGCATTCAATGGGAAGCCTATGACCACGTGTAGGGAATGCTTATGTAATTTTCTGTTGCCTCAGTATCCATTTGGAATAGAGGTTTAAGTTTCTCGTACCAGAAGCAGGGCTCAGTCACCACAGACAGTTTCCAATTCTACACCACACCCAAATGGCTCAAGCCAGTGGCTGGAGATGATAACTTAGGGGCATCTCTCCCACCTAGCAGACTGGGTGTCTGCTTTCCCGCCACTTCCTCCAAACAGACCATGCAGGAATTTGCCCGGGGACTTAAGTGACTCACACTTTATTCCCATATGCTAGTTGCCATGTGATTTTCTCTCTCCCTGCCTGACTCTTCATTCATTTTACATGTGACCTGTGCACGGACGGCAGCCGTCCTGACTCATGGAGCCCTTCCTGCCCAGCATCTGTGAGTACAAGTCTTTGAACTTGTTTCCTGTGGTGGTGGCGTGTTGAACTTGTGCCTCCCAGCTGAAGAACCAGGGGCTGCCCCACACCTGGTTTTCCCTGGGATGCTGGGGAGAACGCAAGGTTGACCTTCCAGTGTCAGAACCACGGTCAGGCAGGCAAAATGCACACCGGTCAGACGAGAGCCACAAGGCGTCTGCTGGTATAAACGAGTTTCCTGTGGGGGGGATTCCTGGTTATGGTTTGAACAACTGGCATCATGGTGTCTCCCAGGTAGAAGAAGTATGTGAAAAGCACACTGTAAACACCTGCGCCCAGGTCCCCTTCATTTCCTGTTGGCAAAAGGTTGCTGCTACCTGCTCTGACACTGGAACCCCAATTTAGCTGTGGGCTCTGAAAGTACTATGAAACCACTTGCTTTCAGGGCTGATTTTGTAAGTGAGCAGAAATCTTGATTTCAAAGAGTAAGTCTTTGTCCCAAATTAATCTGAGGTGATCTTGAGCCTGGTAACCCACAAACAAGAGGGATTATTTCTACCCCCTAAAGGAAGTACTGAGGAAGATACTCCATTTTCTTTTGCAATGTTTTTCACATTTGATCATGACAGGCCCATCAGGGCAGGAGTGAAAGGCAGTGCAGGTGTGAGCAACACCAGCACACCTGTCATTGCGCCCCCTCGGAGGTGAGAGAGGGCAATGTAAGAAAATACAAACAAACAGAAACAAAGAATGCCACAACTGTGAAATAGCGTAAGTTAAGCAATGTACAGAGATGAGAATGAGTTTTATAACCCAGATACATCATTGCTAATGTTTCAGTGTACGGTAACTACTTTTAGTCTTTCTCATATTCATATATATCGATAAATCAATCATGACTCTCTTGGTTTTAGTGACAGAAGACCTCGCTGAAGTACAGAGGGGGATTTTCTTGCTCAGGTGTCTGGGAAGGGTGGGTATGGGGCTGACCATAGAGTGGAATCATGTTTTGAATGTCTGCAGGGCTCTGAGGACTTTCTTTTGCTTTTGTGTCTCCCTGTGTGTGGGTTTCCTTTTTACACTCTGGTTTCTTCGTGTTGGAAGGCACATGGCCTAGCTCTCAACCTTGGGCCACCTTCTCCCTCTCTCACTGTGCTTTAGCCACGATCACCTCCTTCTTTCAGCATATTGACTTGCCAAGCTCGTTGCCACCTCATGACCCTGACCAGAACACATCCTCCTAAGCCATCTGCATGGCTGATAACCTCTGCGTCTGTCAAGATCTCAATTCAAATGCCCCCCACTCCAAAAGAATCAACCCACCAATCTTCTCTTCTTAGTCGTTTCCCGTCTAGCAACATGAAGATTTCCTTCAGAGAACTTGAAATGACTACCACTCCTCCCTTGTTGACATACTACGACCCTCTTCCTCCTGACAGCAGGGTCCCCCGTCTACCTTGTTAACCGTGGGAGCCCCAGTGCCTACAAGAGGAACTGCTACATAGTAAGTGCCCATCGACATGTGTGCTGGGTGATTGGATGGAAAGAGAAGGGGAAGAGACCTTTTTCTCCAACGTAAGTCAAAATTTAAAAAGCCCTAGAAAACGATCTTACTTACTTCAGCAGGGATCCTCAAGCCAGTTACCTTGGGGCAGGCAGATGTTGTACTCTAGCACTAATAGAAACACGAAACTGGAAGAAACAGTTTTCAGGAGAAGGCAGACAGCAGGAACAAGCTCGGCCATGACTCATGGTGCAGAGGACAGTCGGGGGAGTGGTGGACGTGAGAGCCAGGAGGTGATCAGCTGCAGGGCCAGACCGGGAGGAGCTCCGGATGTCACGGGGAGGAGTTTGAACTTTATTCTAATTTCAGTGGGAAGCCATGGAGGGTTTTAGGCAGGGAATGAAGTGATGGGGTTTTTGCTCTGAGACACACTTATTGCAGCGTGGATGCTCTGTGGCGGGGCTGGGTGGATTTGGAGCGAGAAGTTAGGGAAGTTGCCGTAGCTGTCTAGGCAGGGACTAAGGGTAACCTGGGCCAAAGTTTTTGCAGTGCAGATGGTGAGAAGTGATTGGATTTGGGATGTGATTTGGAGATAGCGTAGGCAGAACTTATTGACAGTTTTAAAAAGAGGTGCGAGAGAAAGTTACCAGTTATTCTTCTCGAGTAGGATTTTTAAAAAGTGTGTATATGGACGACCCACAATTTATCTAAAACTTATCTAATTTCTGGAAACCTAAGTCATTTCCAGAAATTTACCTTATGGAGAATGCTTTGCTGAACATTCTTCTATAGAAATCTTTGTGAAACTCTTAGATTAGTTCTTTAGGACAATCTTCCTAGAAGTGGATTTGCTGAGTCAAAGGGTAGCAACATTTTTAGTGTTCTTTGTACATACTGTCAGATTATTCCCAGAAATTTCAATTCCAGTCATCAGTGTTTGAGAGAATCTATATGTGCTCCCATCCTTTCAACACTGGGTAATATTTAATTTTTTTTTCAATTTGATAGGTTGACAAAGGGATCACACATTGGTTTAATTCATATACGTATATGTGCATATGTATTACCAGTGATGCTAAATATTTTTTTTCGTGTTTATAAGTGATTTGAATTTCTTGTTTTGTGAAGGGTTTGTTCTTGACCTTTCTACTGGGCTATTTGTCCTTTTCTTTTGATTACTGTATTAGTTACGGCTCCTGCAGGCAAAAGGACGACACAACACACCTTCCCTTTTGAGGAACTATTTATAAAACTAAAGGAACTACTTATAAAAGTGCAGATTGAAGAGACCTAAGAGAGAGTGTGTTATCCTGGGCTAGTAATGTTGGGTGGGCGCAGCTGGGTGGCTCCATGTCCATCCCTGGGAGACACGTAGGAGGACTGGCTGGCAGCACCTGGAGAAGGAGAGAGCCCTCGGGGGAGGAATCGCAAGGGACCTGTAACCCTCGGCTGACGGCAGGAGGAGCCAAGGGATGAATAGCTGGATCTCACCCTCTTCCCCCGCCCCTTAGCTCCTGGTGCACAGCTTGGCCAACGGTCCAGGAAGCTGGAGCGCAAAGGCAGCCCGTGGATACAGTCCACGCACACGAGTCTCCCAGGTCCAGGAAAACATAGTAGGAAAGGGTGGAGGGTGGGCGGGCCAAGGAGAGGAGGGGAGAGGAACAAATGGGAGATTTTCAGGATAATTTGTGAGAACTTTTTATATGAAAAGGATATTTACTCTTTTCCCCCATATGTTGCAAATTTCTTTTAAATTTTGGTGATGGTATTTAGGGATCTATAGAAGTTTAAAGTTTTTATTTAGTCACACTTAGTAATCCTTTTCTAAATGATACTATGCTTTGTTTCTATGCTTAGAAAGAGCGTTTGCATACATAAAAATTGATCTGAAAACTTAGGAGAAGTTTTCTGGCTCTTTTACAGTTTCATTTCTTTCTTATTCTTAACTGTTTTATAAGGTGATTCTATTTTGTCCGTTTATTAAAAGGGTGCATTATTGTGGAATATTCAGCAAAGATAAAGATGAAAACAAGAATCATGATTTTACTATCCAGAGATAAAACGTTACCTATGTCCTGGTGTGTTTCACTGAGTAACTTTCTTTTTCCTGTCTCTGTTAGTCTGTCATATATATATATATATATAAAAATATAAATAATATATACATATGCACGCACATTCATACATATGTATATGCATACATTTATATGTATGCATAAATATATGTATACATATGTATATCAGTCACTGTTTATGCTATTTTTGAACGTTTTTCACTGAAAATCATATCTTAAACCTTTCTCATGTCAATTACTTTTGTAGAATATGATTTTCAATAAACAATGCACAGTTTTCTCTCATTCACACGTACATAATTTATTTAGCCAACTCCACGTTGTTGAACATTTAGGTTATTAAATCTTTAATAGTTGGTTAAATGATAGGAACTTTTAATGACATGAGACAAATACGCCAAAAATCACATTGGAGTTCGATTAGACTTGTATTTAACTTACAAGCAAATTGGAAGAACAGTGACATCTTTATAAAATTGAATCTTCCAATACACAAACTTGGTATACATATTTGTTTGTTCACATCTTTTTTTATATTCTTCAATAAGGATGTGTAGTTTTCTTCACAGTTTCAACAAATTTCTTTATATTTATTTGTACCTTATATTTTGATTGTTATTTTGAAAATATATTTCCTAACTGGCTGTTGTGGATATTAGGAAAGCTACTGCATTTTCTATTTATTTGTACCTTATATTTTGGTTGTTATTTTGAAAATATATTTCCTAACTGGCTGTTGTGGATATTAGGAAAGCTACTGCATTTTGTAATTTTTTTTTATAATGGGCCCTTATATCCTTCCCTTTTATTTGTTTTATTATATTTTATAACATCTATGAATACTGATACATTTGTCTGATATTCTACAATATTTATGTGATTAATATTTTTACTTATTATTGCATTGGCTAGGACTCTAAGACAAACTTTTTAGTTCTATAGTGAAGGGGATTGTCATTATACTCTTTCTATTTTAAGCACAATACCTCCAGTGTTCCATCATTAGATGGGATGTTTTGCTCTTAGATTGCTAGCATCTGCTAGCAAAATACCCAAATATCCTTTTATTCTGATTTTACTAATAGTTTTACTAAAAAATGGATGTTCAATTGTGTTAAATACCATTTTGACATTTCTCAAGGTGACTATAGAGCTTTTCTCCTTTGAGGTATGTTTGGGTATGGGTATATAAATAGCCTTATATGCTGAGCTAACCTTACCAGTTGGTGGCATATTGTTGTTTGACTAAATCGCTGGAGCCAATTACTAGTATTTTATGTATATGTCTTACACCACTACTCATTAGTTAGATTAATCTGAAGTTTTATCTTCTTGTGCTATATCTGTCACTTTTAGTGTTGAGCTTATCACATAATGAAGACACTGAGAAGTCCCATAGGAAAGAAATCTGTCCAACTCCGTTATCCTGGAATTCCCAATGTTATTTGATTATTAAGTCTATTTTTTCTATTACTTGTTAATGTTAAGCTAAAAGACAAATGACAGACTGGGAAAAAACATTACAACTTATACACCAAGGGGTTAATGGCAAAAATTTAATTTATAAAGAATAGCTATAAATTAATAAGCAGAAAACCACCTTATGAGAAAATGGGCAAAAAATCTGAACAAATAATGGACAGAGGAAGAAATCAAACTATTTGAAAAGATGCCCAGTCTCATTAGAATGAAACCATTTCAAATTAAAAGAAAAGTGAGAATTTTTTACCCATTTCATTGAGAAAAATTTAAATGACTGGAAATATCTAAGATTGGCAAGGATGTGGGAAGAGTAGTACTCAGGACTATAAATAAGAACAGCCGATTTGGTTAGAAATTTGGCAGGATCGATTAAAAAGAGAATATTATTTGTAGAGTTTCCTATTGTTTCTGTAACAAATCATCACGAACTTAGTGACTCAAACCAACATGGACTTGCTGTCTTACACTTCTGGAAGTCAGAAGTCCTGAAGTCAAAGGGCTGGCAGGGCTGGTTTCTCCTGGAGGCTTTAGTGGAGAATCCGTTCCATGCTCTTTTCAGCTGCTAGAGGTTGTCCTCATTCCCTGACTCACAGCCCATCTCACATCACCTCTCCTCCCTCTGCCTCTGTCCTCACCTCACCTTCTCTGACCTTCTTCTCTCCTCTCATCTATGGACCCCTGTGATTAGATTTAGGGCCTACCTGTGCACACACACACACATACACACACACACACCACAATTTCTTTATCCAGCCACCCTTTGATGGACACTTGGGTTGTTCCCATATGTTGGCTATAGTGAATGATTGTAAATGATGCTGCAATAAACACGTGAGTACAGATATGTCTACGAGGTATTGATTTCATTTCCTGTGGGTATATACCCAGAAAAGGGGTTGCTAGGTTATACTGTTTTCCATCATGGCTGTACCAATTTACAGCCCCCCAATAGTGCACAAGCATTCCCTTTCTCTACACCCTCACCAACACTTACTATTTTGTATAGGAAATTTGTGAAGAAAGCAGATTTCCGGTGCTCTTACCACACACACACACACAAACACACAAATATAACTACATGAGGTGATGGATATAGTAGTAGTAATATGACTGTGGTAATCATTTCATTAGGTATATGTATATCAAAACATCATGTTATATACCTTAAATATACAAAATAAAAAGGAGGGAAGAAAGTTGGTAATATCCATTTGTATTTAAGATATATTTTATATGTGCCTTATTACAAATATAAGTGCATAGAAAAATTGCTGGAATAGACATTCCTCAAATTATTATAGGGGTTCTCTTTTGGGAGAGAACCAGGGCTGGAGTGGAAAATAAGGGTGGGTTTATATTGACCCTGTATAATCTATACTATTTGAATTTTTTTTTTTTTTTTTTTGAGACAAGAGTCTCGCTTTTTTTTGTTGTCCGGGCTAGAGTGAGTGCCGTGGCGTCAGCCTAGCTCACAGCAACCTCAAACTCCTGGGTTGAAGCGATCCTTCTGCCTCAGCCTGCCGAGTAGCTGGGACTACAGGCATGCGCCACCATGCCCGGCTAATTTTTTCTATATATTTTTAGTTGTCTGATTAATTTCTTTCCATTTTTTTAGTGGAGACGGGGTCTCGCTCTTGCTCAGGGTGGTTTCGAACTCCTGAGCTCAAACAATCCGCCCGCCTCGGCCTCCCAGAGTGCTAGGATTACAGGCGTGAGCCACCGCGCCCGGCCATATTTGAATTATTTTTAACAGTAAAAATGCTATTACCTACTATTTGTATAAGAAAAAATAGTTCACTATAAAAAATGCATGTGGAATAAATAGAAAACTCCAAGTAATTTTGTGTGCATGGGGGGGAGGGGATGCCATAAAATTGCAAGATAAACCATTCCTAAATTAAGGCAGAAAAACTTATATTGGATTTATTTCAGTTCATCTATAAAAACAAAATAAAACTGACAAAACGGAGACTTAAAATGTGCAGAGACTTACTACCAAGCTGTGATTTATAGGTATTCTTTATGTATTCACTAAAGATTTATTGTTAACTTTGAAAATGATGAGAACACAGGGAAATGATCTTTAAATACTAGAGTTCTGGGAGTGCAGAAGGGTTTGGGGATAGTCCAGGGTCCTCGGTTCCTGAAGCAATACTTGTCCTTACTGCATGTGGTGTGCTCTGGTCCATTCTAGCTCGTCAAAAAACCCAGAATGCTATTTGAGGCCCATTAATTGGTCTCAACCTGTGGAATGTAAATGCTGGGCAGCAGTTCAGCTTCTTAGTGATGCCACAGGACTGCTAATGGTCTTGCTCAACTCACCTTTAGATCCTCTCCTCTACATCACCTTCTGAAGCACCCACAGCTCAGACACACCACACCTGTTCATGCATCCAGGTCTTTGCAATGACCTAGGATCGATCCTAGGATATTCTTTCCCACCACCTTCTCCATCTAGAAAAGTCCTCATCCTCGTAGCAATTGCTTACTGGGCTTTCTCTTTCTATTTCCTACCTGGCCAGGCAGTTAGCTATACCTGCTGTTCTCTCAAGTCATTAAAAATTTTTAAGTTTTATTTCTGTTAATGCAGTGCATGCACATAGTTTGCAAACTCTCATAGAGCTATAAGGCTTGGAACAAAACACGTGTTCACTTCGCCCCATCTCCAGCTCCCCAGAAGCCACCACTCACACAATCTCTTCCTTCATTGCTTCTAGATTTTACTCCTTACCAATAAGCAACATGCTTATGCTGCTACTGTTTTCATTTTAGACATTATCAAGTGTTTCCCTACTATAGAGTGTGAATATTTTGTTCTTTCTACTGACCTCCTTTCCCTCTCAATGGCCCCCCTGTAATGGTTATACCAAATTTTTAGTTAAATTAACATCCAGTAAGTACATGATTATGATTATAAATATTGCTCACCTTGGATTATATTTTCATTCTTGTATACTTTAATCTTTCCCCCTGAAATTAATAGAAACCTTTATTATTTGTTCCCTGAGAAGGCAACTTTTGGGCAAATACCTGAGAGAAGAAGGGCAGGGAACTGTGGGGGTAGCTGCAGGACGAGCTTCCATGCAGAGGCAATCTTTGGGTAGGACTGTGCTTGGGGTGTTGGAGACACAGCAAGAAGGTTGGTGTGGGTGGAACAGAATGACCAGAGAGTAGTAACTGGAGCAGTAGAACAGGATGCACAGGCAAGATTGTGGAGGGCCTTGTGTGCCATGATGATGTCTTTGGAACTTATTCTGAATGTGATGGGCTATCCCTCTAAATAGAGGGATAACATGGTCAAACTTTGGGTTAACAAAGATTACTCAGACTGCTGTCCTGGGTAAAGGTGGCGTTGGAGCAAGAGTGGAAGAAGAGAGACAAACGGAGAGGCTACTGCAATAGGCCAAGGAAAAGATGAGGGTAGCTTAGATCCCAGTGACGGTAAAGAGGATATAAAGTATTTGAATTCTGGTTATATTTTGAAAGTAATTTGCTAGTAGATTGGATGGGAGTGTCAAATAAAGAACCCATTAATTCCTGTTTTCCCTTTCTTGGTAATACGGAAAATAAACTGAGGGACCAAGAACTTCAGTGACTTGTGCGAAGACACACAGCTAGAGGAAAGTACCTATCATATTGCCTGGCACATAGTAGGCACTCATTAAAAATGGGTTTCACTTCCTTCATGACAGTGGTATCTAGACTTCAAATCCAGTGCTTTTTTCAAAATCCTATCTCATCCCTTCTTGAGTTACATGTCTATATTTATTTCAATCAATCAATCAATCAATTAACCCACCAACAACTTAACCAAAAGTATCTATGAGTGTTCACTTTGTTTCCAGTTTTGTGGAAACCGAAGTGATTACTGATTATAACAATATAAACAACAAGATCAACAACAACAAATATTTACTGAGTAGCTGCCACCTATTAGCCGCCTTTCATACACTATCTCATTTAATCCTTATAACAATGTGTTAGGGACTATATTACCATTACTTTCAATTTACAGACAAGGAAACATAGGCTCAGAGAAGATAAAATCATTCCTGGAGCCACACGGTTAGCGAAATAGTGCAGCCAGTATTTGGACTCAGGTCATCTTTGGAAATATAAAGCCTGTGTCAAAAGATCTTATGGAAAACATTAGTCTTCTTGGCAAGAAATAATCAGTGAACAAGATGCGAGGAGTGTATAAATAAAATGTTTCCATATTTTGTGTTCTAGAAATCAGAAAGAGAAGAGATTGATCTGGAATGTAAATTTGGTTTTGAAATATGGGTAGGATTTAGATGGAATAAAATGAAAGGAGAAGGATTCCTGGCTGGTGAGGAGGGTGGGACAGTTTGATCAAAGACCTGAAGGTTGAAATCAGCGGGCTGTGAGGGCCAGGGAGGAGCCGGGCCTGGCTGTATGGGAAGGTTCAGAGGTGGTGGCATGAGTGGGCCATGCCTCCAATTCCTGGTCTACCCGACAATATAGCATGTTCCTAATGGAGAAATCCCGTGTTTTATGTTGAGGTAGAGGCCCGTTTAAGGGCTTTATTGGCCCTGGACGTGCTTACTCTTAGGGGTTCTCCCATCCCATATCATAAGAAAATACTAAAATGCACGCACATCTTGCATTAAATATTACTTTTATATAATCACAAGTAACAGGATTTTACAATGTCCCTGGTTCTATCTCAGTTTTGCAGAGGTCCTCAGCCAATAGACGCTGCCTTCCAAAGTGTGAGCTGTATGGTGACTATGCAGAACTAATTCAAAGAAGTTTTCAGAAGACTTTATTTTTGACTTTTAAACCCTTCACTCTCATTGAGGATAGAAAGGAATGAGGAAGTTGGAGATGAAGAGGGAACTTGTAGTGAGAATTGTTGGTGCGTCCCACCCACTCTGCCTTTAAGGGAGGATGTGGGGCAGCTACTCCTTTCACATAACATCTGGAAGGAGGGGCTTTAGGGAGACTAATCGGCGAGCTTGATATATTTCCCCTGCAGTTTGAGTGACACGGTGGATGGGGGTCTAACTCACACCCCAGAAACGTAGAATGTGTAAGAGTAGCTAGCTAGCCCCCAGACTGTGGAGCTAGGGAGAGAACGCTGCCTTGGGTGGCCAACACTCTCAGAGCTTGTTTAGAGAAAGGAGAGACAGGTGTCCCCAGTGGACCAGAGGCAAGCCACTTGCATGGCTGAGCTGCCACAGGTTGTCTTAGATGCTGCCCAAGTGGTTCGTTTGAAGGGGGTAAGGGAATTGCCAGACTCTCCAGGGAAGGAGGAGAAAGCAGTCTATAGGGGCGAGGGCCCCACTGACTGGGGGGGGTCTCCAAAAGACCTACATGGTTATCCCAATAGGAAAAAGGTCAGCTTTTGGTCCAGCTCTGATGCCGACTCATAATGACATGAATCTGACGTTCCCTCTTTGTTTTCCTTCCACCCTTGCCTCTCATCCGCAGCCATCCAAATGGGAAAGATGGTTAATTGTGAAAAATACGAAAAGAAAGAAGTCGCGAGCCACCTGCCCTGCCTCTCCTCTGCTCAGAGTAAATGTAAAGGGAACCGAAATACAGTTGCCCCACGCATGCATCTCAAGTCACGCCTGTTCCACCACATGTTATGTATGTGAGTTGACTTTAGTTGACACACAGTTATATTGTTGCCACTGAATCGAATATTTACTACCTTTGATTTTGTAGATTTTTAAAAAGATATATTTTGGAGCCCACACCTCATTTTAGTCTCATGTCTCACACATTTAAGGTAAGGGCTTTGAACAGCACGTGTGTCCTGTAGAACCTAATCGGCAAATGGCCCCGGGTTACCCCAGCAGGAATGTCTCTGGGACTGGATTATGCAGATGTGAGTTCAAGTTCCCGCCCTAATGTTTAAGTCTGTGACTCGGGGCAAGCCAGTCCTCTCTGGGTCTTGGTTTTCTCATCTGTGAAGTCAGGAGGTTAGACCAGTTGACCTCTCATGTACTGGTTGGTTCTAAGAGTCACATCCCCGGGATTTCATTGACAGCTCATGGAACCTAACAGATAGTTTAAATAAACGTTTGTTCACTTAATGAATAAACCAGTGACAGCTGTGGCCCACCCTAACCCCTCCCAATCTTGCCCTGGCATCTCTGAGGAATAGCAGGGTCTGGGCAATCTCTGGGCCAGTCTGTCCCTGGGGGTAAGCAGTCGCGGCCGCTGCCCTCCTACCTTGTTGAGGGTGTTGAGAGCAGCCTGAGCTGCCGTGAGTGCCGGCTCGGCCTTGGCCAGGTCTTCCTCACAGTCCTTCTGCTTCTGCTTCACCTCCAGCATCATGAGGGCCACCCTCTGCTCCTCCTCGTCTGCGAGGGCTTTCTCTCTGCTCACCTTATCTGTTTCCACGCCCACCACCTGGATCAGTTTGTCTGCGTCTTCATTCTTCTGCTTGAGCTCCGCTTCCTGGGCTGCCAGCTTGGCTTTCAGAGCATCCACCTGCATTGGAGAAGGCGGAGCTTATCAGGATCGGTGACCAGAGACACGGCAGGCAGAGCCCTGGGGCCAAGTCTGCAGGGCAGAACACGCGACGACTCCTGATGCCAAGGCACAAAGCTATGTTCTCGGGTGGGACCAAGCTCCCTGACCTGGGAAAGGAAAGAACACTGGGCATCCCTGGCTCTCTGCAGTAAATGTGCTGAAATATTCCAAACAACACCTGCCTCGGTCTTTCTTCTTGATGCCCAAATGACCTGGGCTGCTTCTCGCCGACGCTGGTACCTATGTCTTATAGAACTTCTGTGCCTAACATAACACTTTTTATACAGCAGGCCCTTCATAAAGATCGGCCATTGTTTAATTAAAATTGACCAATGTGGAGTGGGCCAAGGGTTTAGCAAGAGGAAAAAAGGGAATGTCTACTTTGCATCCTGAGAGTGTGAATATACAGGTGGACAATGACCAGAGCATATGTAAAAGTAGAACTCTGACCCACGCCTGCAGCAGCCTGCCCAGGAGACTAGCCCTCCATCTACAATAACCAGCCCGGGAAACAAGCCTGCTGTAAGCCAGGCTTGTAGGAAGTCAGACTATCCCTAGTAACAACCCAGCTGGACAGACAATAACTCCTACAGCAATTGGCCCAGAATGGCCAGGACTTGATTCATAATGAACAACTTCCTTGATTTTTTATCCCTGCTTCCAACTTTGGATCAACCAGAGAAGTCCAAACATGCTCCCTTAAGTAATCCCATGGGACGCCCGACTTCTAGTGAGCCTGCCACCACTTCCCCATGTGGACAGCCTCCAACAGGGCACACCTTCTCCAACAGGCCTCCTCCTTCTTCACTACAAAGCTTTCCCAGCTTCCTGCCTGCTTTTGAGTGTCTGCTAAACATAAGTGATGGTGGCTGACTGCCTTGCAAGCTCTGAATAAATAGCCTTTGATTGTTCTCATTTTGTTGTCTCCATTTACTTATATAATTTTTACTAGAAATAGATGACCAGATTAAGTGGAACAACAAAAATCCCAATGGCCCAGGCCAGCTGAATCCCCCATCCATCCTCTGCAGTCACATGTTGTCTGGAGGCGGTAATGAGGTGATGGGAACATCAGCACCTGGGAAACCATCTATTTGTGTTGTGCTCTGGAGAGAGAAGAATGATTTTCTATCTACCTTCAGATTAGCAGAGCACGGTGATTCTCAGATGGTGCTCTCTGGACCCCAGCATAAGCATCACCTTGGAACTGGTGAGAAATGCAAATTCCTAGGCCCTAATCCAGAGGTACTGAATCAGAAACTCTGGGGCGGGGCCCAGCAATCTGTGTTTCAGCTGTGATTCTGGTGCCTGTCTAGGTTTGAGAACCGCTGGCCTAGGGGGATGGCCTTTTCAGATGCAAAGAGAAGACACAGACCTGTTTATTTCTGGAAAGTAAAACGGCCATTTGCATTTGCAATACAGCCCATAAACTTTACATTCCAGAATGACCTCTCGCCTCTCATTTTCCTGCAGTCTATTTTACGGGACAACGAAAGATTACTTCAGAGCTCCTGGAACACGTCAAACAGATTCAAATGCTTTATGATGCAAAATGCACAAGGGGAAAATAAAACTGAGGCTTAGACACTGCTGATAATTCCCTTTTCATGGCAGATCAAAAGAAAAGAAAAGGAAAGTGTAAAAAAGAGAATGCTCTTTAATTTTGTGTATTCATAGAAACGGGAGACTTGTGTTAACCTCGAATGAATGCCGGCTCCCTAGAACTCGTCTTATATTCACATGTTGGAAGGTTAATCCGTTTCCATCTCCCGTTGTTGTTCAGCTGCAGAGAGTTATTTCTACAAGGACAAAGATGCAATTGTAAATCAAAACGATTGAGCCGCATAATCACTCCAGTCAGCAAACACACCAGTAACTTTTTGTTCCTTTTTAAATCTTGGGAGATCTGAGAAAATTGAAGTGTTTTTTTAAATTTTTGGTTGTTGTTGTGTTGATTGCAGATATGGCTTATGACCTGAGGCCCAAGGTAAATAATTACCAGCACTGTGAACAGGAGCTTTATAGTTCTTAAGCTGTGACATGGAGTGACAGGCGGGTCCCACCAGTAGGAATTAGGCTGTTCCCAACCCGGCTATAGAGAAGGCACAACTCAAGTTCATTTTATGGTTTTTCTGCAATGGAATGGGAACTTGAAATAGGTCAGTTTGCATCTTTCTCTTCTCCTTCTTCCTTATTTAAAACATTTGAGCCACACTTTGGATCTCTCCTTATATAGACACCCCCAAATCCAGGTGAGAAGAGTGAGAGGGAGAGTGCCACAGACACAGCGGAGACCCTTGTCCTCCACTCTGCTGGCTTCCTGAATCGTTGTCATGCATGGTAAGTGGCTGGTGCCAACCGAGTTGGCTGACAACACAGTGGTGGCGGGCAGCCCTCCCTCCTGCAAGGACCAAGGACATGATGCTAAAGAGAGTGGTCAGGCTACCCAGGATTTTCTTCCAGAGCTCCAGAGACCTTGGGAGTGAAGTTGAAAAGACATTAGAAGAGCCGAGAATGTGTATTTTCTGCAACAAAAGTGCATGGGTTTTCCCTGCATTGCCTATAGGGGAGAACTGCTTTTTTTTTTTTATTTCAGGAAATTATGGGGTACAAACATTTTGGTTACATGTTATGACTTTGCCACATGCCAACCACGATTTGAGATGTGCCCTTTCCCCCCCTACAAGGCTCACCACATCCATTAGTTGTGAGTTTACCCACCCCAAGCCCCCCACCCCCAGAGAATATTACTACTGTGTGAGCACCTTAGTGTTGATCAGTCAGTGCCAGTTTGATGGCAAGTACACGTGGAGAAGCAGCTCTAGGTTTTGGGGAAAGACATGATCACATCACCAGTTGCCAGAGAAGGAGAGGAAGCCCAGGGCAATCAGAAGCAATAAATGCTCCACTGAAGGTTAGAGGCTGCTACAGCTTGGATATTTGATCCTCCAAACCTCATGTTGAAATTCGATCCCCAATGTTGGAGGTGGGAACTAGTGGGACGGGTTTGGGTCATGAGGATAGATCTCCCATGAATAGATTAATGCCCTCCCTGGTAGAGGGGTGAGTGCATTCTCCCTCTATTCCCATGAGAGCTGATTATTGAAAAGAGCCTGGCACCTCCCTCTCCTCTCTCTCTTGCCTTCTCTCTCGCTCCCCATCCACTTCCGCCATGAGTGGAAGCAGCCTGAAGCCCTCACCAGGAGCAGATGCTGGTGCCATGCTTCTTGGACAGCCTGCAGAAACAGGAGCTTAATAGATCTCTTTTCTTTATAAATTACCCAGCCTCAGTTATCTCTTTATAGCAACACAAATGGACTAAGACAGGGGCCTAGAGATATCGCCCTGCTTGCTCTGTGTCCATGTAGTCACCCGGCACTTTCTGATGTAAATTTGGATTTTCAGGAAATCCTCTTAGGTGCAGTTGTTTCCTGTCTATATGTGTTACGTTTGCCTGCCTAATAAACACTGTTCACTCCTATTCTAGCAACATAGAGTTTCCTTCGGAGAACTCCCCCTGCCCAAGTCCTTACAGTTTGGGTGGGGTTCGTTCCAGTTGTCATGTGACCCTGGCTTGGCCAACGAGAGTATCCGAGTCACAGAGGTTGTTCAGCCGTGACCACGGGCCAACCAAGATGTACAGGATACCCGTGTGTATCTAGCTTCAGCTTTGTCCAAATTAAGCTCTACCTCTGACTTTTCAGTTACATGAACCAATTTATTTCTTTTTATTTTGTTTTGTTGTTTTACCTAAGTTTGGTTGGATTTCAGTCAACTGTCATCAAGTGTCTTGATAACTGTATCATGTAATCTCAAGATTGTCTCTCTCTCCGCTTTCCCTCCCCCCTTCCTGTCTTCCCTTCCTTTCTTTCTTTTTTGCTTTTTTTTCTTCTTGCTCAGTGAATTTGAGTTACATTTTTTTCACCTTTTTTCTTCTTGCTCAATTAATTTGAGTTATATTTTTTTCACTTGCAATCCTGACTAATACATCATCATAAGTTATTAAGCTGTCAACTTCTGGTAAGTTTGGTGGCCTGAGACTATTTGAAAACCTTAAACTGAATTTAAAAGTTTCCAGATTAAGATTTGTGGAGTAAATCCTATATGCAGGGAATTGGCAATGGCCATTAGTCCATTTATGAATATTTCTTCAATCCTTCATCCTCCCCTTCCTCATGAAGATGTCTGAGTCAGACGCAGAAGTGAGTGGGACAGAGGCCTCTGAATAGTACCAGTGAGGCTCAAGTGAGACCTCAGTCAAGGCTAGGGGCCCTGATGGTGCCAAGAGAAAGGACACAATTGCACCAACTGTGACTTCGGCTGATGCTGATGTAAAGACAGAAATGCCGCCTAAAGACCTAGTAGGACTAGCCACCTGTCGTCAGAGCCAGTGAGAACTGGGGGACCAACCATCAGCTACCTTCTCAAACTTGACACCACCACAGAGAGGAGAAGGAGGAAAAGACCCTTCGGAAGGAAATGGCCTTGAGCTAGTTTGAACTCTGAACTGACCACCCTCCAAAGACTAAGTTTTTAACCTGAAGTGACTAAATCAAGCTGAAATGCAAAATTCAGAGCTTTCTACCCTTAAATGAATAAGATGGATCCAGAGCTAAGTTGAATTCAGTTATAGAAAAATAAAGTTATATTTTTGATCAGCTCTGAGCATGAAATTATAAGTCTAAGGCTTATGAGGTTTATTATATAATTGTTAATTTTGTCATTATTACAATTATCATTACTACTTCTAATACAACTATTATTGCTAAATAAATTTGTGTTGTATCTGAGCCAGGGCTGTAAGATTCATTTAGCCTACTCTCACCAGATTATGAACATTGAAAACTGTCATAGTTAAGTAGTAACTAGCACGGTATAATTATACTAGCACGGAATAATTCATTACCCTTTTACAAGTATTATAATGGTCTACTTCAGTCCTTTTTTACCAAAGGAACAATTGCAGATGAAGAGTTTATACCAGAGTTAGAAACCCCGGATACCGTTTTTACTAGAAGAATCATCATTATACCATCGATAAGTATTTGTGGCATAAACACCATGTGCACAGTATTGCTGAGAGTCATTCTCCACTTGCACTCTGAGCTTATAGGTGATTTTGGAACTGTTCACTCATTTATTTGCCTATCCATCCATCATCTACTCACTTATCTATTTATTCATTCATTTATAGAACACCTATCATGTGCCAGTCCCTGATGATAAAAGATAAACGAACCCCGGTCTCTGCCCTTGAAGGACTGACAATAATATAGCATGACGTGTGCAGAGGATGAGCATAATTCAAGGATGGAACCACAGAGAAGAGAATGCATAGCTTCTCAGAGCTTAGAAAGGGCTTCATGGGGGGGCAGCAAATTGTTTAGGTCTTGGCAGTGGTAAGCTGACAAGGCGGGGGCATAAATAAAACCACAGAGATGTGAACCAGTTGTGGAGTTTTGGGGCAACTGCAAATAGTACTGTTTAACTCCGGGGTACAGTGTGGTAGAATCAAGGAAGGGAGGGACGGCGCAGTATATACAGAGAGTGCTGGTCCAGGGTGCTACCAGCACATGGTCAGGGAGACTAAGCTGAATGCTGATGATTCAGTAATTTATTCACTCGAAAAATATTTAACGAGTGCCCACTCTGTCCAGGGCAGTGTATCGGGCACTTGGGCTACAATAAAGACAAAGATCTCGTATCCAACGGATGGAGATAGGTAAAACAACAATAAGCGCAACAACTAAACACATTATAAAGCATGCTAGATGAGAGTTAAGTGCTATGGGAAAACGATAAAACAGTGGAGTCAGGAGATCAGGAGTGGTGAGGGGCTGCAATTTAAAATGGGCCATCAGGGTAGGATTCACTGGGAAGGCGGCATCTGAGCAAAGAATGGAGCCACAGGGAGACCAGAGGGCAGAGGGAACAGCCGATGCAAAGGCCTGGTGTGCCCGAGGAGTG
Organism: Propithecus coquereli; assembly: GCF_000956105.1. Taxonomy (NCBI): domain Eukaryota; kingdom Metazoa; phylum Chordata; class Mammalia; order Primates; family Indriidae; genus Propithecus; species Propithecus coquereli. The sequence goes on along the minus strand of NW_012150119.1, from coordinate 1,957,364 downwards.
GCAGAGAGGCATGTCACAAAGAGGGAGCAGGCAGGGCTGGCCAGGAGCCTCGGGAGACACTGGGATGAGGGACATGGGGGCCATTGCAAGGGTTTGAGCAGCAGAGTGACGTGGCATGATTTATGTTTTAAACCGATCACTCTGGCTGCTTAGCTGATGACAGACTACCGGGAAGTGGGGGGGGGGGGTGGAAGCAGACGAGCTGGTTAGAAGGGTAACCCAGCTACCCAGGGAGAGGATGGCAGTGGCTCAGACCCAGGTAGTGGCAGGGAAGACAGTGAGACGCGGTGGGATTCTGGGGCAGACTTTGAAGTTAGAGCCAGTAGTGACTTTCGGGTGGTTTGGGCATGGCTGTGATAGAGGGAGAGGAGTGAGAAGAGTCCGGGATACTCGCAAGGATTGCGGCCTGAGTGGATGATGCAAGAGGTAGCGGGCAACGCAGAGTGGGGAGTTCAGTTTATGCAAGTCATCCACGCGAGAAGCGTCTAAATCTGGACGTTGAGTCTGGGGATACAGCAGGAGGGACAGATCTGGGAGAGATTTAGAAAGCACATCGTTAATTTTTAAATGTGGGAAGTGAGAGAAGGGGAAGAGTCCAAGGTAATCCCCCAGTTTCTGGCCCAGGGAACTGGGGAAATAGAGATTGCAGAAGGAGAAGGTGGATTTTTTTTGTGGTTTCAGATACTAAACCTGATTCCAGGACTTGGAAGAATTCTCCACTAACTATGCGCAGACAGAGCTGGATTCGCCAAAGGGTATAATCAGGCCTCTCCTTGTTAATTAGAGGTCACCTACAACAGGAGCACAGACATTGTGCTTTCTACAGCGTCTGCTCAAAGACTCAGGATCTGTACTGTAAAATAAAAACAAAATCCTAAGCCCACCTACTGACTGAACAGACCCCCTCTTGGTCAAGGGGACCCCACAAAACATTAAAACTGAGTTTCTGTCCATGACGGAAAGGGAGGTCAGACATGCCTTGTTAACTCCTTCCTTTTGGAGTTTAGAACAACTGACCCAACGTTAATATTAAAATAGAGATCATAAGACTGACAGACTCTTTGTGGAAATAAGATACCAAATTGGAAACAAGACCTAAGACCATGCAAGCCAAGGGTTAAGACATGCTTCACAATCCATAAAATCTAGTTAAACAGATCTTTTTTTTTTTTTTTTTTGCTGGTGTGGTATCACATGACAGTAGCAGCCTCCCTTATCTTAATTTAGGCATCCTTCCTACTGACTCCAAAGTCTTAGACAATGCTTAACTCTCTCAACCAATTGCCAGTTAAAGAATCTCTAAACCCACCTATGACTTGCAAGCCCCCCACTTCAAGATACCCCACCTTTTCAGGCTGAACCAATGTATGCCATCCATATATTGATTTATGTCTTTGCCTGTGACTTCCGCCTCCCTGAAATGTGTACAACCAAACTCTAATCCAACCAACTTGGGCCACTTACTGAAAGCTTCTTTGGCTTGTGTATCCCTGGGCCATGGTCACTTGTATTTTCTCAGAATAAACCTCTTTAAATTATTTCGCAGAGTTTGGTTTATTTCTGTTAACAGTAAAAACTAGAATACTGAGGTCTGCTCTGTGAGAGGTGAGCATATCTTTGCCGTTTCTTACTCCCTGGCAATCATCCTTTATGTACATGGATCAGTGATTCGTGGAGGATGAATGGGTAGGGGTAGAATAGGGGTTGGAGGGGATGTAGAATGTTCTCAGGGCACTGCAGGTGATGGGGAGAGAAAGGAAGAGGACGAAGTAGGAGATGTTTTAAAACAAATCTGGTGGTATTGCATTCTGAGATTTTATTCCATGCTGTTTTCTACAAGTTCAGAGATAGGGAGAAACTGAAAGTGATCAGGAGAGAAGATGCTACCTTTCCATAGCAAAGGTGTACACCAGGTAAACTGCTAGGACCTAGACTTGGATCTGTGTATGGCATCCTGCCCTGAACTAGAGCCCTAAGAAGGGGTTTGGATCATCACACAAATGGAAAGACAGTAGTGTCACAGACAATTTGCACATGCCATTTGTTGGCAAACGTTGAGTTGGAACTGATCTCACCTTGCCTAAAGGTAATTAAAGAAAAAGAAAAGGTCCATCTAAAAGCACAGAACAAGGAAAGGAATAATGTCTAGAAGATGAAGAAGAATGCAGCTCTGAGAATGATCCATTACTGGACCTAAAAAAACATGAAAGAAACTGTCTGGCATCATCAGAGTGGTCTCTATGAAATAATTGCAGAAAAATAGGCTGAAATAAGAAAGCAATAGGATGCATTGAAAAAGGAGAGGGATACAATGAGGAAGGGTTGTGAGAAAATTAAAATGCAATAGCATAATTAAAGTCTTCACTGCAAGCCTACAAGGCAGAAGCAATATCACACACTATTATATTAGTTTTGGTGAGGATGAACTTGAAAAACTTTCCTAGAATGCAGAGAAAAAGGCCAAAGGGATGAAAGCAACACATGAGAACATAATAGCTCCGGGCACGGGGACCCCGTCTGGCTAACCGTTGCTCCTAGAGGAGAGGCCAGACCAGATGGACAAAACCATATAGTAGAAGGAAAATTTCCAGGGCAGAAGAAAGATTATGTGTACAGATTGCAAGGGCTCACTGCACCCCACTAATCAGGAAACTGAAGTGGGGAAAAAAGACAAGTCAAAAGGAGAAAATTCAATAGAGCAATTCCAAGGCCAAAATTCTGAGCAAATGAAAAGCTTCTATATTGACAGGAGCATGTGATTTCCAAGAATTAAGTGGATCACAATGTTAGTTGCATTGTGCAGTTCCATGAAATTTCACCACCTTAAGGAGAGGCCGGCCCTGCTGCTGCTAGACAGAGAGCAGAAAGGGACTGTTGAGGGAGCAGCAACACTTGACAGGCGGGAGCAGGGGTAAGGCAGGTGCCAGAGTTGCCCCAACTCTCAAGGGAAGATTAGCAGATGGACTGAAATAAGCTTGTTTCATTTGAAAGAGTTAATGGAAAAATATAACAGAGAGCCTTCTTCTGATGGCTAACTACTTAGAAATAGGTAAGAAAATGCAGGAAACAAGACAGGATTTGTTGAAGAAGTGAGGTTCCAATGGCTCTTTGACAGATAGTATAGGAAGACAAGAGAAACAAAAGAAAATTGAAATAATCCTGCAACCATCGCTCATTTCTCTCCATCATTCATTTCTTTCAGTTTGAAGATGGAAGGGAAGAGAACTGGAGAGGAAAGGAAAGCAGAGGAAAAGGAGGAGATTGGCCAGGTGCGGTGGCTCATGCTTGTAATCCCAGCACTGTGGGAGGCTAAGGTGGGAGGCTGGCTTGAGGCCAGGAGTTAGAGGCTTTTGACACCACTGCACTCCAGCCTGGGCAATAGAGGGAGTCCCTGTCTTAGAAAGAAAGAAAAAGAAAAAGAAAGAAAAGGAGGAGAGATTGCAATTACAAAGAGGAATAAAGAAAGACAGGAGGTACTTCAGGGGACTAGGGGATTCCAGCAGCCAGGAGAGGAGATCAGCCCTGAGGGTGAGGATGTGCCCTTCTGCTGAGGGAGCTCAGCCTTAACTTTTGCTACTGTTTCTGATGACAGAGGAAGCCAGAGATGATTTTCAGATCTTGACTGTGATCCTCCAGTGCCCTGCGGGTGGCAGAGAGGTGCGTGGCTCACCTGGGCAGAGGTGCTGTGCAGCTTCAGCAGCCCGTTCTCCAGCCGCTCCGTCTTGGACTTGAGCTCTTTTCCGTTCCTGCGCAACAAGCTCTGGTAGAGTCTGATGAACTCCAGGAAGGATTTGGGGGTTGTGTAGTTGTGGCGCTGCTCATTGCTCAGATAAGACTGGGATGTCTGGTTGACACTCGTGTGGACAAAGGCCATGAACTTGCTAATGGACTGCTTCACTGTGGGCTGAAATCAAAGAGCAGGAAGTAAAGAGACCTTATTCCTTCACCATGTGGAAAGTTGTGCTCCAGCAACTCTATTTCAGCCTGATCTTTAACCCTGACATTCTGGGCATGGAATTCCTTGTACTCTCGGGTGGGAAGGACCTTTAGGAGTCCCTTCTTCTCCCTCGCACCTCAACGCTCTCTGTGTCCTGCATGAAGCGGAGGCTGACAGACTCCAGCGCTTGCTGAGGCCACTCGTGGAACCAGTCGATGGCCGTGCAGTTCACGATGGCTGGGAACTTCCTGCTGCGGACCCTCAGCTTGTTCCCCACGGGAGAGAAACAGAGAGTCACCTGAGAAGTCAGAAGGGTGGGGAGGACCAAGACAGTATCAGAGAAATACTCACAGAGAGGCAGACATGGTGTGGGGCTATCTCCAGAAAATTGTGAAGTCCCTCCAATGGAGGCAACTCTGCACGTGCTAGCCAGCCTTTCCGCCAACTCAGCAAGGATGCCGGGACTGCACAACGCAAGAGGGAGGCCTCTGCCCATAGAGCAGATGACAGGGGCATCCTTGCAATGTTACTTAGGCTGAGAAGGGCGCTGCACCCTCACCGCCCACTCCCAAGACAATCAGAGGACACCCATGTCCAAAATATCAGTAGGAGCTTCCATGAACCATCCTGGTCCCTGCCTAGCCCTGTCAGTGACCCTCTTTACCTTCAGTTGTAGCCGGACTCGATCTATAAAGAACTTCCAGCAGTTCTCTCTGTTGTCAACCAGACCTTGGCTCTTGACTTCATTCCTCACTTTGCTTATGATGTTTTCAACTTCATCATCAGAGTAGAGATCTGGGATCTCCCCTGGGAAAAAAAGGAAGCACAGATGGGCCACTTGGGTATCTCGCTAAATGATGCAATCAGACCTGGGAGGTTATCTTACCTTGGGACACAGGTCCTTTGCCATTTAGGCCATGTTCTACCTCTCCTGCTGGTGAAAGTGGATAGACACCTTATCTACTCCAAGCCCAGGGCAGGAGAATGAGCACCTTAGTGGATGGAGCAGGGTGTAGGCTCTTGCCTGGGGCAGGCAGTTGGCAACACAAGAGCCTTCAATTGTCTTTTCTTCTTTTGCTTAAAAATTTATTTACTAACTACTGTATTTTTTGGCCTTTCTGTAAATTGTTCCCCTAAGGAGCTTAGTATTTAGTAGAAAATATAAAACAGATCTAAAATAGCTGTAAGACCGGGAGTAAGATTGACCATCAGAAACACATAGATAAGTCCATATATTTAAGAGGAGTGAGATATCACTCTTTATAAGAGAAGGGTAGAAAGCAGGGATGGCTTCTTGGAATTTAATGTATGATAAGTATGACATATAAAATCAATGGGTAAAAGATGAACTATTCAATGTATGGTACTGTATCAGGAAACCCAGGATCTGAAAAAAATATGGTTGGATTCTTACCTTACACTGTACATTATAGTAAATTCCAAATGGATCAATGACTTAACTACAAAAAATAAAACCAGAAAAATAATAGAAAAAATGAGGGAAATACTCTTGTAACCTCTGAGTGGGGAAGGACTTTCTAACTATGACTCATTCAACCTACTTAAAAAAATAAGTTTGATGCATAAAGATTGATAAATTTTACTGCATAAAAATTTTTAAAAAGGCTGGATGCAGTGGCTCACACCTGTAAATCCCAGCACTTTGGGAGAACAAGGGGGGAGGATCCCTTGAGGCTGGGAGTTGAAGACCAACCTGGGCAACATAGTGAGACCCTGTCTCTACAAAAGCTAAAAAACCCATCTGGGCATGGTGGTGGGCACCTGTAATCCCAGCTACTCGGGAGACTGAGGCAGAAGGATTGCTTGAGTCTAGGAGTTCAAAGCTGCAGTGAGCTATGA
>NW_012150119.1:1921246-1948347 GCF_000956105.1 Propithecus coquereli | reverse complement strand
AAAGGAGAAAACTGCAAAGAAATGGAGATAGACTGTGTTGGATAAAGGTAGTTGTGAGGCCCGTGCTAAAAGGTGTCAGTTTTCTCAATGAAAGAGATGAGGTGGATGGAGGTAAGAATGCAGGAAGCACTGGTATTGCTAAAAAGTTGACAACACTGCATATGATGTAAAAGTGAATGTGGTTTACTCCAGGTTATTTGATGGGTATCAGAAAAGCAAATCTTTCTCATTTCTAGAGCAAGTCTTTAGGGAGCTATTGAGGCTACCAGGACCTGGAATCATACACAAGCACCCCTTTAAAGTTGTCCATGCCCACATGCTTCTTCCTTCTTCCATAACTGAAATGTCAGCATCACAGAAGTATGAGGGCTGAAAGACGTCACTGGGGCCACCTTACCACCCCACAACCTTTTGGACTTGGGCGAGGTCCTCGAAGGGAGTGGTTTGGTCTGCAATTAATCGGAGCAGCGGAAATTATGATTCTAGCTGTCATTCAAGCTGCTGCACTTTCTGGAACTACTGCATCTGGAGAAAACGCATGACAACTTTCCAACAGATTCTGGTCTGCGTAGTTTGACAGACTAACCCAGCGAGCAGTCTCCTAAGACGTTTATACTAATTAGCTTTAATCATTTAAGGTCAAAATAAAAAAAAAATTATCATGAAAGTGATCATTCACTTTCTTCCCTTAGTTGTACAAATTTTACAAATGTAGTTTACATTCTTTAAGATACGTAATAGCATGCATGTAAAATACCCTGTACTATAGTTTGTCAAAATCAAGATCTTACTAATGGAATAACTCATTTCAGCCTCTTTTGTTAAAAATAGGGTCAGAGAAAAGTGCTAGGAAAATAAAATGATACTTAGTATGTGTTGGAAGTTTAAATGATAATATTTAATGACATGTGAAAATTATGTGCAGTTAAAATTTTATGGCCTGTAAATAAAACTTTATTGGCCACAGCCAAGCTCATTCATTTAGGTATTATCTATGGCTATTTTTGCACTACAGTGACAGAGTTGAGTAGTTGTGACAGAGACAGTATGGTCTGCAAAGCCTAAAATGTTTATTTTCTGATCCTTTGTAGAAAAAGTTTGCTGACCCAGATTCACTGATACCCTTACTGCCAAGATGTTACTGGGCCACTTGGAGACATTTTCTAAGGTCATGTGATGCCGGTGTTTGTCACGAGATCCCCAGTACCTAGAAGAAAAAGACCACTCGATGGAATGTCAGGGATAAATACCTCTGAATTGGGAGCAAAGTATGCATTTTCAGATTTGTTCCTGTAATTTCTCCAGATGACATTCCTGTCACTTATTGTGTGACCTAGGCAGTCATGCTGAAAGCAGGAAACTGAACTGCCAGCGGGGATTCTGTGATGTGAATGGAAGCAGAGGCTATTTAAATATTTGAAAACTTTCCTCCTGAGACCTAAAGTCGGGAAACCTTATTTCTGACTCTATGACTCCTGCATGTAGTCATTGAAATATTGTAATATTTTCGAAGCCAGACCAGTCACCATTGTCTCTATGTTAGTCTGGGATTCCTCAGAGGCCACACTGCTTTTTGGGGAAGAGATCTGGATAATTTAACATGGTCCAGTTAGTTGGAGCTTCATCATAAAAAAGGCAAAACTAAGGATTAGATTCTCCATGAACTAGTTAGCTTCACACTGGCTTAAGGGCTTTGACCCTCTCTAGGCTTGCTAGTTTTAAAACGCATTTCCCTGGTCTTAAGTGAGAAAAGCAAGGGAATGGGGTGGCTATTTCAGTCCTCTGTCCTTCTTTCTCCATTGGAACCTTTCCAAAGCATACGCCCAACAGTAACCTCTAACATGTGTAAGCTGCTGCATCATCCTTATGGTATTACCAACGTTAGTTCAAGAACTACTTCCCAAGTGTTAATTATGTGCTGCGAGATGTATTAAGTGCTGACAATATAAATAATGAAAAACCATAGCCTCTGCAGAGGGTTATAGCTATATCAGTGTTGTTTTATCCTAAACTGGGTGGTAGATATTTAATCCTTCTTTTTTGTATCTCTGGATTATCTAGTAACACACAATTAACCAACAGCAGACAACATATTTTTTGCCTTTCATATGTTTGTGATCTTGTTTCAATACAATAGTGGCACGTGCAGCCATTGAGTGCTAAGAATACAGGACAGTGGATCAGAGGTTTCCTAGAGAGATAATACCCGAGGTAAGTCTTCTACTAAGGATAGAAGTTAATCCAGGAAAAGAAGGGAAAGGGGATGAGGTTCAAAAAGAACAGCATAAATCATTAAGGATGTCAGGAAACAGCACAGTGTGTTTCCTCGAGGAGTTAAAAATTACAAGATAGTAATAAGGGAGTAAGGCTCACAAGGAGGGAAGGGAACAGGTTAAAGGGGCTTGCGTTTTATTCTGCATCCAGTTAGGAACTAATAAAGGAATTTTAGTTTAGATAGACTCTTCTGAAAGCAGTGAGGAGAATGGATTGGATGGGGATAACCTGGGAGGTAGGGAGAAGAGTCAAGAAATGTCCTTTTGTTGAAGCAAAAGACAAGATCAGTGGTAGTCAAGATAGAGATGATAGGGATTCAGAGACGGTTGGGGGAAAATTGGTGGCAATCGATTATCTCTTGGATATAAGTGGTAAAGGAAAGGCTAGCAATTCAAGACACAAAGTCCTAACTAATTTGGATATGGCTTTAATACCACAAGAAGAAAAAAAAATTCAGTACCAGAAGAAGAAAAGAAAAGTCTGATTACTCAAGCACCTTTTTGGATTACTCTTTGGGAATTTCTGTTTTGCAGCTGGAGAGTCAAACAGGTGCTGGTTTAAAGTTCCACTGTCTGTAATTTGAGGACATGTCTGGTAAGCAGATCCAATGCGTCCACAAAGTATGTCCAAGAGGTTCAATGCATGCTTGATGGCTGCTCTTTTGCCCCAAACTTTGTGTTTTTTTTTTTTTTAACTTTTTGAGAGATTGGGCCAGAATTCAGCTTATTTAACAGATAGATGGCTTATTGGTAAGTCCAGTTCCAGATGTTCAGTGGAGAACAATCCAATGCCAAGTTTGTTACAGGTATTTCCAGATTCTGCCTTCTCATGTGACGTGTGTAGAACACTAACATGTCAGTTCTGGACCTAATCCTAAAGCACATGGAACACAAAGTGATCTTTTCATGTTTGATATGCCAAGAGGGGATTTGACCCGAATATAAAAAAGACAGTCTAGTTCAGAGATGAAGAGGAATATGACTTTAGATGAGAAGGGACCCAGATAGTTATAAACTCTTTCACTAGACCACACAGAGGCTATATGTTGTTCATCTTTGAGCACAATACCTTGTGACTGGAGCATGGGAACTTAATAAATAATTATTGAATATATGAATGAATGGAAAGTGATCTAGTCTGGGCCAGGGAAAAGAAATAGTAATTTTGGAGTAAAGCAATTAAGCCTTTTGAAAAACAAAAGGAAAATCTTAACCTAAGATCTCAAAGAAAAAGAAAGTACAAAATATGTCACAGTTAGGAGAGGAAGGGACATCACACCTGGTGCTCACTAGGTCTTCTTAGCTGGTTAGTGCTAATTGGTAGGGAACCAAAATAAAATGGGCTTTCAGAAGGCTGGAGGAAGAGATGCTGTCCTGGAAAGCCAGGGGATAATTCTGATTCTCCCTCTAAATTAGAATGGGCCTTTCTGATGATGGGTTTGGGTCAAGGACCAACACGGAACAATTTTTGTAAGAATTCCTTAAGTACGTGGGTTTGATGGTCAGTGTACATTCTTCAGGGATTATTATACCAGGTCAATAAGGACATAGCAAGTACGGAACATTTCAGATGCAGCAATAACCTACATTTCATGCACTGTGTCTCCAATAGCTGCATAACCCTCATTAAAGTCTCTGGCAGCCAAGGGAAGTGACTCAAAGATGTGCTTCATTTGCTCCTGCCCTGGGTGGTCACTTTCCTTCTTGTACAATTACGTATCTTTTTCTAATTAAACCAGTAACTTAATTTAACATTTTTTACGTTGTGTGTAAGATTTCTTCTTTGTCAATCTGTAACCCCCTTGAGATGCAACAGGCATCAAGGTGGGTTTTAAAATGCTATGGCTGGTGTTAGAAGTGGGATTCATGAGACAAATTACCACCATGGTTTGATTGTTAGAAATGGTGCCGGGAAAACAAGGGATGAAACAGTGAGCTAAAGAAGTGTGAGAGGAAACATATGTCATGAGATCACCGGTTTTCTGAGGGAGATGTTTTTGGAAGAAAGTTGCATCAGTGGAATTCACTCACCATACCTTATATCTAGCCTAATAGGACTTGCACATAACTATAAAGGAATGAGTTAAAGGAAAGGTAGCCCAAGTTACAGTTTTCTAGTCTTTACTGTGTTATTCAAGGGTAAAGTAATTGCATATCCCACAAAATGGAAAAATTTGGAAGATAGTGAAGTTATGAGGAATCCCTGAAGCCTTGACTAGATTGGTAGTTACTTTTCAGTCAGAAATTACTTATTTGACAGGGAAAATTAGAACTAAGATATGCTCTAATTTTCCCTGTTGAAGTTGTTAAGAAAGAAAGGGATGAGGATTGGAAGAAAAAAGTGTTACTCTTAACTGTGTCTCCACTTCAACATGTGTTTACAAATCTTGCTATTTTATTTTATTTTATTTCTGATATTATGGGGGTACAAACGTTTTGGTTACACAAAATGCTTTTGTGCAGTTTGAGAGAAAGTTATAAGTTTTTCCATCTCTAAGATACTGTGTATTGTATCTGTTAGGTGTAACTTTACTCATTGCCGCCCCCCCCGACCTGCTTGATTTCCAACTAGTTTTATTTCCATATATGCACATAAGTGTTGTTTAATTAGTTCCAATTTAATGGTGAGTACATATGGTGTTTGTTTTTTTATTCTTATGATATTTAGAAGAATGGTCTCCAGTTCCATCCAGGTAAACCCAAGAGGTATTGGTTCACCATTTTTTTATGGCTGAGTAGTACTCCATGGTATACTTATACCACATTTTATTAATCCACTCATGTATTGATGGGCACTTGGGTTGTTTCCACATCTTTGCAGTTGTGAATTGTGCTGCTATAAACATTTGGGTGCAGGTGCCTTTTTAAAATAAAATGTCCATTTTTCCTTTGGGTAAACACCCAGTAGTGGGATTGCTAAATCAAATGGTAGGTCTACTTTTAGTTCTTTGAGGTATCTCCATACTATTTCCCATAGATGTTGTCCCACCAACAGTGTATAAGTGTTCCTATCTCTCCACATGCACACCATCATTTGTTGTTTTGGAATTTCTTTGATAAAAGCCATTCTCATTGGAGTTAGGTGATATCTCATGGTGTCTTTGACTTGTAATTCTCTGATGATTAGAGATGTCGAGCAGTTTTTCACATGTTTCTAAGCCATTGGTCTATCTTCTTTTGAAAAGTTTCTGTTCATGTCTTTTGCCCACTTTTTAATGGGGTTGTTTGATTTTTTTGCTGATTTTCTTGAGTTCTTTGTAGATTCTGTTTATAAGCCCTTTATCAGATATATAGAATGCATACGTTTTCTCCCATTCTGCAGGTTGTCTATTCACTCTGTTGATTGTTTTATTGGCTGTGCAGAAGCTTTTTCATTTGATCAGGTCCCATTTATTTATTTTGTTGTTACTGTGATTGCTTTGGGGGCCTTCGTCATAAATTCTTTGCCTAGGCTGATGTCTTTAAGAGTTTTTCCAACATTTTCTTCTATAATTCTTATAGTTTCATGCCTTAGATTTGAGTCTGTTATCCATCATGAATTAATTTTCATGAATGGTAAGAGGTGTAGATCCTGTTTTGGTTTTTATATATGTGGCTATCCAATTTTCCCAACACCATTTATCGAATAGGGATTCTTTTCCCCAGTGTATGTTTTTGTCTGCTTTGTCAAAGATCAGATGGCAATATGAGGATGGTTTTATATCTGGGTTCTCTGTTCTGATCCATTGGAAGAACACAACAAAAAATAAAACTACACACCAATATCCCCTATAAATACAGATGCAAAAATTCTCAATAAAATCCTAGCAAACTGAATTCAGCTGCACATCAAAAAATAATCCACCACAACCAGGTGGGCTTCATCCCAGAGATGCAAGGATGGTTCAACTTACGCAAATCTGTAAATGTGATTCATTACATAAATAGAAGCAAAAACAAAGACCATATGATCTCTCAATAGATGCAGAAAAAGCATTTGACAAAAATCAACAAACTTTTATGATAAGAACTCTTAACAAAATAGGCATAGATGAAGCATATCTCAAAATTATAAAAGCCATACATGACAAACCCCTAGCCAACATCATACTGAATGGGGAAAAATTGAGAGCATTCCTTCTTAGAATTGGAACCAGATGAGGTTGCCCACTCTCGCCATTTTTATTCAACATAATGCTGGAAGTCCTAGCCAGAGAAATTAGGCAAGAGAAGGAAATCAAGGTTATCCAAGTGGGGGAAGAAGAGGTCAAACAATTGCTCTTTGCTGATGATATGATCTTATATCTAGAAAAACTCAAAGATTCTGCCAAGAGCCTCCCGGAATTGATAAACAAACTCAGCAAAGTCTCAGGTTACAAAATCAATGTACACAAATGTACACAAATCAGTAGCATTCCTATATGCCAACAACAGTCAAGCTGAGAATCACATCAAAGACTCAATACCGTTCACAACAGCAACAAAGAAAATAAAATACCTAGCAATATATTCAACCAAGGAGGTGAAAGACCTCTACAAGGAGAACTATGAAACTCTGAGGAAGGAAATCACAGAGGATTTAAACAAATGGAAAAACATATCATGCTCATGGATGGCAGAATCAACATTGTTAAAATGCCTATACTACCTAAAGTGATTTACCGATTCAATGCCATCCCCACTAAAATATCAACATAATTTTTCACATATCTAGAAAAAATAATTTTATGCTTTGTAAGGAATCAGAAAAGAGCCTGAATAGCCAAGGCAGCCTTAAGCAAAAAGAACAAATTGGGAGGAATCACTTTAGCAGACTTCAAGCTATACTAATTACAAAGCTATAGTAACCAAAACAGCATGGTACTGGCATTTGCTGTTTTTTTTTTTTTTTTTTTTTTTTTTTTTTAAGACAGAAGCCTTAAAAGGGAGCTGTGAGCCTAAAACTCCAGGCCTTTGGAGCTGGCTGATTGCATTAAGTTTTCACTGGCAGGGCTTCAGAAATTCATTTGTGCTTGAAAAAAATTGTCTTATAAATGAAAAATTAAAAATAATTGAGGAATAAAATTTCAATTGGTAAAAATGTAACAATTTCTTTGTCTCAGACATTATTTTAGGAGGCAGTCACCTGGCTGGATTTGAGCCAGTTGAAATACATTTTGAGACTGGCAACATGCCTAGCATCTCTAAAGCTATGTCTTTGGAAGCACGGTTTTACTCTCTTCAGTTGTTTTAGAAATTAGGCTTTAGGGTAGCTTCAGGGCGGGGAGGGCAGTTGGACTCCTCACTCATTATTTAGTAAAATAATAAAAGATGAGGCAATGTTGTAGGTTAAATACTATTGTAGAAGGTAGTGAGATGTTAAAAACACAGTATTTTAGGAAAGGGAAAATTTGTTGCATTGGAGGAAAAAAGTTAGTAGGCAAACCCCTGGATATAAAGCTAACATGGACAGGGCAGGTTGGGAAAGAAATGAAAGGGTGGGATCAATGTAATGCAAGGAATCAGCACAGTAAGGAACTTGGGACATGGATCCTCATCTGAAATAAGCCAAAGATTGCTCATGGTGCCTGCTAGTGTATGGTATGGACCAGGGATTGCTGGCTTCCCATGTAAGCGACAATAAGATGACATGGGTTGCAATGCCACAAAATATGAAGCAGTGAAATTTCTAGGGACTGTCAGGAGCCATTCTGAAATATACTACTTTATACTACTTATGATATGGGATAGACTATGGAGAAAGGTACTTGTGATCATGGTTCTTGGACTTTATAAACTAAAGAGTACTTAATCAGAGCCAGGGAGTAGACTGTGGAGAAATGGGCTTTTGACATGCTACAACTCTGGGGGTAGGAATTTTGTTAAGAAACATCTGTATATTGACTGTTTTTCTTAACTCAGATTAAAAGGTGGTTTTGAAGATGCTGCACTCAGTTTAAAACCAGAGAAGCAAATTTTTTTTTAATTGACATAAATGCACACATTTATGTAAATGCATAATTTATGCATTGTATTGTCTTCTTGGAGATACATACATATATATATTGATATTTATATATATATATATTTAAATTTTGCAGCAGGGGAATGGTTGCCGTAAGTCCTGAATTCCTAGATAAATAAGAACAATGAAGTAGCAAGGGTTGAGCTTTTCCTTGAAGTCCCACCTTGCACAGATAGTGTCACAGGGCACTTGACAACCCCTGCCAAGTTCTTTGGGGACCAAGAAAAGCTATGTGGAGATATTCTACATATATTCCTGCTTCCATGAGGTTCTAAGTCATTAGTTAATTAAACTGGTAAGGTAATCTTGCCCTATTATGTAAGTTTTAGGTGTGCACGTTCTCTTTGTGTATATCTTCCTGCCAAAGCCTAATCTATCCGAGGTACACGCATTCTGGTTTCTCTTTGTCTTGGATATGGGGAGGGAGGCAGCACCCTCTCTCTGGGCTCAGCAAATCACCAGCCCCTTAACTTACTCTTCTTCCCATAATCAGATCTGGACCCACTAAAAGAGCCCTAAGATTATTGTCTGTTTTGTGATGAAAGGAGAATGAAAGATCCAGGACAGCAGGCCCAACATCCACCTTGAGAAGGGCCTTGATGAACCATTCCTTTGCTATATCAGTTTTATTCCTCATTTCTCTGACCTAGCTCTTGTGATCTTGGACCAAGTTTCCATCTTTGAATAGTTCTGATTCCAGGGGGAATTTATTATGGACACCAAAGTGCAAGGAGTCTCCTACCAGATGCCAAGAGATCATTGATGAGCACGAGGAACCTCTCATCAGCCACTTGGGCGTCCGTCATGAGAAACACTGTGCGGAGGTTCTTTACCCCGGCTTTCAGACACAGGCTGGCCAGGTCCACCTGCAGGAACAACCAATATCAGAGATCACTGAGAAGAAGGCCTCCTTGAAAGAGAATCCCCAACCCACTCTCTAGGAATGGAACTATTTTCTTATCAACTTCAATGGGAAATACAGCAAAGTGACAGTGCAAGGCAGGGAGGAGTGCTCTGCAGCGCTGATAGGCAGGAAACTACACTTTGTTTCCAGGCCTCATTGCCAATAGAGGTGGGCAAGTTAAACTACACAGTGATGGCCTTTAATCCATCCAACCGCAATGGCTCTTGCACTAGCTTTTGGAGTGCCTGCTTCGTGCAAAGAGGTTACAGATTTTCAAAGGCCAGGAGTGGTCTCTTACTCATCCTTTTTACTTATATCCTCATACAAGCGAAAGACCTGCTTCAGAAGGCAAGTGCTTGCTCTTGGTCTTGACTGAAGAGATGAATGTATCTTATGGTAACAGTGTCTTGTGTTTTTATGACTAGCTCCAGAAAAAGACTTTTGTTGAAAAAATACATTGGGGACATACACACACACAGCACACACAATCACCCACAGGAAATCACATCCATTCAAAACTGCGGGTGGATGAAGTTTGGGGCTAGAATGCCAAGCTTGGTCAATCTTGGTTCTTTTGCAGTATGACCCTTGCCAGACTCAGCTATCAGTCCCTTAGGTTGCTCCTCTCTCTTTAGCACCACTAGGCTATTCCCTAAGAGCATCATACATTCCTTTACCACAGAGCTAGCTCAGTGTCCAAGTAACTCCCCTTTAAAGATATCAATCTTCCTGTTAGATCAGTGGTTCCCATCTTAGGCTTTTACAGAATGATCTAAGACAGCGTTTCTCAATTCTCATTAGAATCATCTGGAGAATGCTTTGAAAAATTGTGGTCCCCAGACCATGCCCCAGACCAGTTAAATCAGAATATCTGGATGTGGAACACATGCATTACCATTATTCAAAGATTCCCAGTGATTCCAGTATATAGCCAAGGTAGAGACCCGCCGTCTCAGATCATTCTGTAAATGCATAATTTCTATGACACTATCTTGTCTTTTTTGGAAGTGCTAAAGAAAGACCTAATGTGAACTTGATGTATGACTTTAGATGTAGCCAGTCATCGAGAGGCTGAGCTGTGGTTTCAGAGCTGCAGTGAGCACCTACCTCTCCTATCAGGCCGGGAGATTATGAGGGCAGGTGGGTGGGCCTGGCTCAGTGCTGGCCGGAGTTCTCCCAGCAACAGCAAGAGCAGCATCCTGATAGAACTTACACTGTAGCTTCCTACCGTGACTGTTGTGGCCATGGAGAAAAGGGAGGGCACTGGACAAAATGACCTTTCAAGGCTGTATGCAAGGTCTTTCTTCACTTTTCAGAGCATGTATCGGTATTCCTAAGTGTCTGCTGTCTGAAACCAGGAAATGTCACTCAAGGTCTCAGGGGCCTGTGGTTACTGAACCCATCTTTTAAAATATGAATGTCTTATGAAACTTGAGCAGGCCTTTGGAATTCCTCCTAAGTCTACTAGAGCTTCTGGCAAGCTGTGTGTGAATGTGATATAGATGTGCTTCTGATCGGGGGAAGAGCTGAGGCCCCACAGACGTAATTAGGGCAGCTAAGGTCTCACCAAGGCAGACCTTGGAAAAGTCAACGGTTCTCAGGCCAAGTCTAACAAGAAAAGAGCCACTCATGTCACAGCCCAGAATCTAAGAAGAAAATGGGCAGACGATGAAGGGGAGGTTCTGGGCAGGGGACTTGGAGAACTGACCAAGGACGACAGGGAGTTGTGTGTGGTTGGAGGGAGGCTGTGTCTCCTCCCACAGCTGCCCGGCCTTCTCACCTTGAAGTCGGCGATCTGATAGCCTTTGCGCAGTGTGATCTGGAATACGTCCATGGAGCTGATGAAAGCGGCAAGCCTGGTCAGACTCTGCTTGCCGCTCCCACCTACGCCAACCAGCAGCGCATTTCCCCGTGGGGACTCCAAGATGCGATTGATGTGGCAGCTAGAGGGGAGGAAGCACAGGCATGTCGCGTGATCAGACTCACGGCGGTGAGAAGCAGGGATAGAAGTCTGCGTGGGAACAGGAGCCTTCCTTGCAGGTGCGTCCCAGGTGGAGCTGTGGGAAACTTTAACTTGATTGTCCTCAGATTTGGCCTTATCTTCTTGCCCAAGTGGAGTGAGTCACTGATGCTTTGCCTTAAACCACAGCCTCCAGCGACCCAGTGACAGCGGGGGGAGGGCCCGTGGCAGGCAGGCACCTTGGGGAGGGTGATTGTGATGGGGAGAGGACCCAAGATGCCCTCGCTCTACTCCCTGGCCACGCCTGACTCTGCCACCCCTCCCACCGCACTGCTTTTGGGCGAGAAGAAGGGATGGAAAAAGAGAAAAGTAGATACAGTAAGAAAAAAGAATTGGGGAAGCCTAGAGGACAAGGCAAGAAAAGTTTGTTCCTCTTAGGAAAGAGGGGAGCAAGGGCAAAGTCAGCAGGGGGCGGACAGGGATCCCTGACATAGCTCTTGTCTCTCCCTCCCTCAACCCTTCCCGGACAACGATACCCTTTGTGAGAGTATTTGTGGATTCTTATTGTCAACACACAAGACACTCGCTACTCTGGCGTTCCCTGGGCAGCCTTGTGTCCACTCTCATATTCCCATTCCCACCCCCAGCAGTGGGGTCTATTCCCGGCCTCATTCCCTCCAGGGGAAACCACCCCTCCTGCCCCTCCAGCTCTTCCTAAAGTTTCACCCTCCCTCGGGCTGCTCACAGGCTCTCCTCCGGGGAGCTCTGCCAATCTTTTCCTCACACTTGATCCCAGCCAAAAGGTCAAGAAGTGATTGCCAATCTATTCTTTAACCCCTCTCAACAGTGTGTATACCTTATGTAAGGTGTGACATTCTTCATAAAAATAAGCCCCATTCCCTTTTCATTTCTCATCTTAAAAACAATGGCTACGCATTGTACAACACACACAAAATACATAAAAATCCATAATTCTACTATCTAGCAATAAACAGCATTGACATTAATCATATGTTCTTCCAGACTTTTTTCCTAGTGTCTGTCTGTATGTGTATAAACTTATATTTATCTGTATAAACATTTATTACACCCGAAAAGTCGATATATTTATATCCTGTCTATTTTAAAAATTGAGTACACCTTGTACGCTGTGTTTTGAAATAATTTTGTTGTTTAGCAATGTACTGTGATTATCACGCCATTAAATAACTGGCTAAATAAACCATGCTTTTGATGGCAGACTGATATTGTATAAAATATGAACATTGTATTGATAATAAAATAGAATAAGTTGCTTGTCTGCAATAGACTATTGTTGGATTCAGGTTGTTTCCAACATTTCCCAGTTAGAAATAATGATATATAATTTCTTTGTTTGTATCTCTAATTATTTCCTCAGGATAAGTTCCTAAAAGTGAAATTGCTTAGTCAAACAGCAAGACAGTTTTTAGGGCTTTGAGACATACTGAAAAACTGCCCCTGCGAAATGGTGGTTCCAATTTGTACTCTTCTTAGGTAGAATTGATCAAAAGTTGAGCCTGTTATATTGGAGGATGAGAATATGTTGGATTATGTCAGTTGAATTAGAATGCGTTAAGTCTGTGAATTTAGGAACATATGACACAGTGATCAGGCTGCTGTGGAGAAATGGATGCAGAAGAAGAGACAGTGTTGGTGATCTTGGGGACCAAAAGTGTGAGAGCAAGAATTCGGGATAGAGCAGAGGATACATTTGAGACTGAATTGCACAGGCTACAGTCTTGTATCCCTGTCTTGTGTTAGTGATATAATCAGAAATGCCATAGTCAAAGTAAGTAAGGGTGGAGCAATGTAAGGTCTAGCTAGCCCCAGTTTGGAGGAAGGGCTGGGCAGGAGTTGTGGCAGGTGGGGTTTGATATGTTAACAAAATGCAAGTGGTTTTGTGTTGTGCTTCTGTGGTTTGAATTTTCTTATTTCTGCACATTTCTTCCATATATTGATAACTTTGTTTGTGGGTCTTTATTGCCTCATTTCTCCTACAGTATGCTTTTGCCGTTGGCAAAGAACCCCTAGCAGAAGTGTATATGAGATTTACTGAGAAAAACTTCCCTGGTATCACCCGAGATTCAGACATACAGATACAAGATGGTCATCAAATCCTAGGAAGATTCATAGCAAATAGGACATCTCCAAGACACATGGTAATCAACCTGGCCAAAGTCAAAATGAAGGAGAAAGTTCTGCAAGCAGCAAGAAGAAAGCAACAACTAACGTACAAAGGAAAACCCATCAGGCTAACAGCAGACTTCTCAGTGGAAACATTACAAGCCAGAAGGGACTGGGGCCCCATCTTCAATCTTCTAAACAGAACAGCAGCCAGCCTAGAATTTCGTATCCTGCAAAATTAAGTTTCACAACTGATGGAGAAATTAAGTCTTTTCTAGACAAGCAAACACTTAGGGAATTTGCCATGAGCAGACCTGCCCTGCAGGGAATACTGAGAACTGCATTATATATGAATCAGCACAGTGGATACCCACCAGTGTAAAATCACCCCCAAAACCCATAAAACTCTCAACTCTTATAAAACAACAGCACAAGAAGGAAAACAAAGCAATAAGGTACTATCCAACGTGATGAACAGATCAACATTCCACATATCAATTCTACCAGTCAATGTTAACGGTCTGAATGCTCCTCTCAGAAGACATAGGCTGGGGGAGAGTCAAAGCATCCTGGAGGGAAGGAAGGGTTTCAGATAAAGGGTAAAGGAGAATGGGCACAGCTCGGCTGTAGTTCAGAAGAATAAATACCAGAGGCTGTCAGGAACCTCACAGAGAGAAATTGGGAAGCAGAACAGGAAAAGGAAAAAGAAAAAAAGATATTGGCTAGGATCTGACCCAGAGAGGCTCAGAACACAGTGAAGGGGTAAGGGAGGGGAATCTTGTTTCTCCTTCTCATACACCTTTGGTAATTAGCAGGCTGTTGAGTTGTATGGAAGCTTTTCCACCCTTACAAAGCCAAGTGCTGCTGCAACCACTGAATTGGGTGGAGAACTAGCAGGATCCCAGAGCATGGACATTTGTGCAGGCTTCCTCCCAGGGAGAGGGACTGGAGGAGCCAGGGTCCCAGCTATCTTCCATTCAGACTCTTTCCTCCCCCCTTGTCCCCCGCCCATCACAGATGGGAGGGCAGACTGAGATTTTTATGAGCAACCACCCCTCATCAGCTGCAGTGTCCTCCAGTATGAGGTTTCCACAGAGAGTGGGGCCCACACCTGCCCCCTTGACAACTTGCAGTGGACCCAGTTGTGCCCAGTCTAGGAGTTCCCTGCCTGCCAGCTTTCCCCAGAGACACATGCCAGTGGGTCAGACATGCAGGCTGGATCTCATGCCCCCAAGATTAAACTGGGTTGCTAGGGGGCACAAGAGAGGATTTGAAAGCTTGATTTGGGAGGCGAGGGAGCCCACGTGGGCAGAACTGATGGGAGAGTACAGTGAGGATCTGAGCTGTGAAGATCTGGTGGAGCGCCTACCCACCCAACACAGGAAAGTCATGCTGTCAGACTAGGGCAGGTCCCCCGGAGAGAAGTTCCCAGCCCATGGCACCCTTGCGGCTGAGCACGGCACATTCGGTCTGCAAACAGACCCTGAAGGGAGACTCTTGGGGCAGGGGTAGGGAGAGAGGGGTGGAGCCCACTCTGACAGCCAGTCAGTGAGTTACAGATGGTTCCTCCCCCACGAACAATCTTTCCAGTTTGAAAAAGCTGCATGGGCCCTTCTCCAGTGGCTTTTCCCAGGGGCCTGAGATACAACCTTTCAGCCCTGCCGAGACTTTGCAGAGGGTTCCAGGCTTGCCCAGCTTAACCTCGCCCAGCCTCACTCCTCCACTCACCTCTGTTGTGGTGGAGAACAAGCAATCTCCTGGAAGCTGCAGGGCCCCTCATGCTGCCTGGGGCATTGAAGTACCTCTTCCAAAGGGCTAACGCCTATCACAGGCACAAAGAACATCTCTGAAGTTAGCTCTTTCCTGCAGGCATCAACCACTGACGGGCAGAACAACTGTACATAGCTCATTACGGCATCTACTGACTCAGTCAAACAGGGCGTGGTCTATTCTTACAAGCACCACCCACTGACTCAGAGATTAAGCTGGGGATCCCAATACAATTTACACTGCTGGGAAGAGGGGAAAACAGCAGACTAGAAGCAACCAAGGAAGCACCACTTTATAGGAGAGGAATAAAAGTTACAGGCAGCTTGAGCTACAGTGGGTCTCCCTCCTCCACTGCAGGCCACTGGGCTGTTTGGGGAGCTGCTCAGAGTCTATACAGAGACACTGCACCAGAGAGCAGGTGTAGGAGAGACCTGGTGACTGCCAATCCTAGGTTTCTGCAACCAACACCATCCTGATCACTCTGGTGCAAGGAGCCAAGTCTGCTTGGAACTCAGCCTTCCAGCAGTAGCCTTGGCATCACACCCCCTAGGCCAGGGAGGGAGGAGACAGAACAAAAGCTCCCCTGTGTCATGCTCTGTGACTAGGGGCTGAGCACACTTCCTCCCCTGTGTGGGATCTGAGCAGAAGAGGAATCTCAGATGCCACAGGCACCACATGGGAAATCTTGGGCAACTGCCTCAGTGGGCCCTAGATGTGGGGGGGAGAATTGTGGCCAATCAGCAGCTCTGGCCCTTCCGCACAGTTTCTGGGCCACTGAGACAAACCCCTGCCTGTGTGACTGGGCATCAGCAGTCTCCACGCTGGCAGAACAGCCATCCATATGTGAAGCTCTGTCCCTGTAATCCCCAGAATCAGCTGTGAATCTCTCACTGCACCTGAGCCCAAGGCTCTGTGCCACCCCCAAGAGTCCAAAGTTGAGCCTAGGCTCGAAGACACTACCTCTGAGTCTTCATCACTGCCACCTGGCTGGTGGAACCTCCTCAAGGACCAATGCTTCACCCAGGACCCCCCAGCCCTGAGCAGACATTACTCCTAGACCTGGTTTGTACAAATGCCTACAGCCTGGCCATCCACAATGACTGTCTAAATTAACTCACCCAGCAGCTACTGTTACCTCCACTGGGTGACCCCAGCCAGAGAAATCCCCCACAACAACAACCATGGTGGAGAGGGTCACATCCAGTCCCCAATGCAAACTTTCAACAGTGAGCTGGGGAACAACCCTCCACACCACACGAAGATGATCCAGCACTGGTTCAAATTGAGGCAATCACAGGGGAATGGGTCAAAACAAAACAGCTTTCACTGCGCCTGCCCCTCCTCCGATGGAACAACATTCCAGAGTAGCTCAGGAAAGCTCCATCTAGTGTGGGTCATCCCCCTCCCCTGACTAAACAGGAGACTCCCAGCAAAGGAGAACAACTGCCCTGCCATCCTAATAACCCAGAGCTTAGAGAAGAGGAACAAGAGAGAAGAAACCAGCAAAAGAACCCTGGCAACGTGAAAAAACAAAATAACTCAACACCCACAAGGGATCACAATGGAGCTATAGCAGTGGACTCCATCCACAAGGAAATTGCTGAGATGAAAGAAATGGAATTCAGAATATGGCTGGCAAATAAGATGAATGGAATTGAAGAGAAACTTGAAAACTAACAAAAAGAACCCAAAAATATTTCAGGAATTAATGAAAAAGTCACTAAAGAGCTAGACAACATAAGAAATGATATAATAGAACTTAAAGAAATGAAAGAGTCATTTAGGGAATTTCAAAACACAGCAGAAAACATCAGCAACAGACTAAACCAAGGAGAAGAGAGAATTTCAGAGCTTGAACACAAAGTTCTTGAGCTAACCCAGTCATTTAGAGAGGCAGAGAAGAGAACCAAAAAGGCAGAGCAATCACTTACAGAGATATGGGACTATGTGAAGTGAACTAACATATGAATTATAAACATGCCTGAGGGAAAAGAAGAAACAGTTAAAAGCATGGAAAATATATTTGAGGGACTTATTGAGGAAAATTTATCTGGTATCACCAGAGATCCAGACATCCAGATATAAGATGGTCATTGAAATCTGAGAAGATTCAAAGCAAAGAGGACATCTCCAAGACACATATTATAGTAATCAACCTGGCCAAAGTCAAAATGAAGGAGAAAATTCTACAAGCAGGTAAGTGTAAACAATAACTGACCAAAGGAAAACCTATCAGGCTATTAGCAGACTTCTTAGCAGAAATCCTACAAAACAGAAGGGAGTTGGGCCTCATCTCCAATCTTCTTAAATAGAATAACTGCTAGTCTAGACTCTTGTATCCTGCAAAACTAAGTTTCATAATTGACGGAGAAATCAAGTCTATAGAAATTATTCCATAATATTGAGAAGGAGGGAATTCTTCCCCAGCTAATTCTATGAAGCCACTATAACCTTGATACCAAAGCTGGGAAAGGACACAACAAAAATAGAAAACGACAGCCCAATATCCCTTATGAATACAGATGCAAACCCAATTCAGCAGCATGTCAAAAAATAATCCACCAAGATCAAGTGGGCTTCATCTCAGGCATGTAAGGATGGTCCAACATATGAAATAAATGTGATTCACCACATAAACAGAAGCAAAAACAAAGACTATACGGTCAACTCAATAGATACAGAAAAAAACATTTGACAAAATTTAGCATGCTTTCATGATAAAAAACATTCAACAAACTAGGCATACAAGGAACATATCTCAAAATTATAAAAGCCACAGATGGCAAACCCATAGCCAACATCATGCTGAATGGGGAAAAGTTGAAAGCATTCCCACTAAGAACTGAAACAAGACGTGGGTGCCCAGTATCACCGCTTTTATTCAACATAGTGCTGAAGTCCTAGCCAGAGCAATCAGGCAACAGATAGAAATAAAATGTATCCAAATCAGGAAAGAGGAGGTAAAGCTATTGATCTTTGCTGATGACATGATCTTTTACCTAGAAAACCGCAAAGACTCCACCAAGAGCCTCCTGGAATTGATAAATAAATTCAGCAAAGTCTCAGGATATGAAATCAATGGACATAAATCAGTAACATTTCACAAGTGGATTAAAAAAAGGTGGTATACACACACACACACACACACACACACACACACACACACACACACACACACCATGGAGTACTACTCAGCCATAAAAAGGATGAAATTAATGCCTTTTGCAGCAGTTTGGATGGAACTGGAGACCATTATCCTAAAGGAGATATCTCAAGAATGGAAAAACAAACACCATATGTACTTGCTATTAAATTGGAACTAACCAGTGAGAACATATGAACAGAGGGAAGTAGAACTCAGTGGAAATCAAGCAGGGGTTGGCGGGGGGTGGGGGGAAGAGGGGAGCATCAAACACCTATCTAATGGATACAATGAACACTATTTGGGTAATGGGCACACTTATAGCCATGACTCAAGCATTATAAAAGTGATCCATGTAACCAAAAACATTTGTATCCCCTTAATATTTTGAAATTAAAAAAAAAGTGTATATGATTTAACAACTACCACTAACAGTGGGTAAGAAAGTCTAGCCTTCAACCCTTGGTGACACCGGGTGTTACATATATATATATATTTTTGAGACAGAGTCTCACTCTGTTGCCTGGGCTAGAGTGCTGTGGCATCCTCCTAGCTCACAGCAACCTCAAACTCCTGGCTCAAGCTATTCTCTTGCCTCAGCCTCCCAAATAGCTGGGACTACAGGTACTTGCCACCATGCCTGGCTAATTTTTTCTATTTTTAGTAGAGATGGGGTCTCACTGTTGCTCAGGCTGGTCTCGAACTCCTGAGCTCAAGTGATCCTCCTGCTTCAGCCTCCCAGAGTGCTGGGATTACAGGTGTGAGCCACCGTGCCCAGCCTACATATATATTTTAATCTACCAATTTAATGGTTGAAAATATCATGGTTTTAGTCTTTATTTATTTGACTTCTAGGGAATTGAACATTTTTCATGTTTATTGATCATTACGTATTTTTTCTTTTGTGAATTTTCTGTTCGTGTCAATTGCCTACTTTTCAGTTGAAGTGTCCGCTCTATTTATTTGTAAGACCCCTTGTTTTGAATTATCCTCCAATTTGGCACTTTTACCTTCCAGTTTTCTTCAAGGTGTTTTAATATAGAGAAATTTTTAGGATTTAAAATTGTATGTAGTCAATTATTAAATTTTATTTAGTTAAAATCTATTCACCTAAATATTCAGGAGTTATTTATTGACCTACATTTAGTTCTTTTATGATTTTACTTTTTCACTTTAATTATTTAATTGTGATACTTATACTCTCTCCTGTATCAGATAGATTTACCCTTCTCTTGCTCTCTTATTAAACCATAATTTTTAGGTGTCTGAAGAGTGCATATACTAATTTTGTATTCTCTACAGTGCACTAGGACATTGAAGATATTCAATATATTTTTGTTACGTTTAAACAGAACAACCCATTTGGGGTGATGTGCATGATCATTCCTTATGCCGGGTACAAGAGATCATCTGCTTTTTGTCCACATTAGATGGTGCCTGATGAAAGGAGAAGCTATGGCTCTAAGTTATCCAGGTCCTGTCTCTTGATTCAGAAAGCGTGGGCAGGAATGAATAAGTGGGGGAAAGAGAATGACAAGCATGGAGGAGGTGGAGGAGTCGTCCACCTGGGTTCTGGAATCTCTATTCTGGAAGCGTGAACTCAGCTTAGCATGGCCCATGTTATTCAATATCTAAATGGGAAGTGCATTGTTAGTGATGAAGTTTCCAAAGAAGAATGGTTAAGTCTGCAACCGTCAGCATTAGACTCCAGCTGGGGATTCATTAACAACCTCTGACGAGGGCAAAGGACTCTGCATTTAAATTACAAAATTTAAAAAAGAAGATCAATATTCTAAAGGGCTCCTGGGCCAGAAAACCAAGGCTGTCTGAGTTAAGCCCATTACTGAATTTCTGGGAGATTCACAACAATAGCTCAAGATGCACCACAGCACAGCTGGAGGAAGTTGGTTTATTGAGGACTAAATGCATGTGCACGCACACACACACACACACACACACACACACACACACACACACCCCTAGAGGACTGGTGATACTTGGGGCACAAAAGAGGTACATCTGAAGTTTCTTGTTTTGTTAATGATTGCTAAGTGATTCTAAGAGGAAAAAAAGGGAGGCAGAAAATATTTGTAGGAGTAAAAATACAAAGGGACAAAAAAGATGGATGGAGATTATGCCCAAAGTAGGGCAAAAGATGTAGTTTAAGGCTTTAAGAAAAAGCAGAACAAGAATCTGCAGATATAGTGGAGGAAGTCAGTAGAAAAGAAAAATCATACGATTAAAAAAAGAAACCAACAGCTCAAAGAAAAAGACCCTAATATTTATTGACTGCTTATTAAGTGTAAAGCTTTGTTTAGATAGCAACAACCCTATGATGCAGGCATTTTTATTGTCCCCATTTTCCAGGTGAGAACATTTGAGGCTTTGGAAAGTGAAGTATTCTCCCAAAGCATCCCAGCCAATTTGTGGCAGAAATTTGAACCTGGGTCTGGCTCTATCTCCAGAACCCGTGTATATAAACAGTACACAGTGTTCCATTACTGGGTTTTGTGTTAAAGCAGCAGAAAAGGAATGAAGCAAAGCTGGGGAAAGGTGTAGGGAAATCAAACAAAAGAAAATGCTAAGAACTCAAGAAATGAGAATAAACAGCCAGATGGAGTCAGATGAGCATGTGCTTTATTGCACCATAAAAATAGACTTTCACCTTGGCCCCTGGACCTGCGGGTTACAGGGAAGGCAGATACATACTCCTTCCTCTCTTCCCTGTCCTACCCCCTCCTTGGGTCTCAGAGGCGGGGACCTTCCTGGAGTGAGTTCAAACCCCTCTGAACTGCGTGCAGCCATGTAAGGCCATAGAATCTTCCTGCTCTGTTAGGGTATCTGTATTTCTCCCTGCATTGTTAGGTGCTCCCTTTTCTGACCTGAGAAGGGAATGCTCTGCTCTCTCTGGCTGGCAAAGGCAGCGGAGAGGTCAACAGCCCCAGGGAGGGGAGGGGAGGACAGTAAGGATAAAGTAATGGGACATTGATATCTTTAAACAAATGTACAGGAAATTATTAATACATCCAAATACACTTTATTCTTCAGAGTTGGCCCCTTCCAGGCAGTTCGTTTTTCCAGTTATTTTGTCATTGCTAAATGTGGAAACTGTCTTTAAAGCCTGTTTATAAACCTCAGAAGGAAAGCCAGTTTTCATAGCCAGTCCTTATTTTTTCCTAAAAATGATATTAGTCAGTTTGATCACCCATGTTGGAAACTGCATTGACCGAATCACTTGCTAATCTCCCAAATTAAATTCACCCTTAAAGGACAGAGACTTGCCTCATTTCCAAGACTATGACAGAGGTGCTGGTAGCTCTTAAAGAGGAGGGAAAATACTCAAGCTTCACCAGGTTAATTAGTGAACAGACTTTCTAATTCCTCGTTTACTGAACCTCTACTACGCACTGGGCATTGTCTAAGGGACTGGGGTTTCAGCAGCAAGCAAGACGATGTGCTCAAGGAGCTCACATTGGGTTGGGGGAGAGAAAAAGGTGTATGAAGAAGTGTCACAGTGTGATGGTCTCGGCACAGACTCTGGAGCCAGATGTGAGTGTATGTTTGGCTCACCTATATATGAGGTGTGTGACCTTAGGCAACTTCTCTGTTCTCTCTGGGTCTCAGTGTCCTCATTTATAACACAGGGATAATTACAGACCTCACCTTCTTCAGGGTTTTTGCAAAAACTAAATGCATCGATATATGCAAAGCACTAGGTACCAGGCCCGCAGTGAGTTCTATGTCGAGTGTGGCTCTTACATGTCATATCTCAGGGAGGCCTTCCTGACGACCCTACCTAAAATTGGGATCACTCCCAGCACTTTCTACCCCCTTCCCTCTCTCTTTCCCTCTGCATAGGACACACTAAGAGGTCTTACTGAGTACCTGCCAGGTTCCAGATGCTGCCCAGGTATTGGGGACCTAGCAGTGGATAAAACAAAGATCCCTGCACTCATACTAAATATGTGTTGGGTGAATGGATGGCTGAGAACCAGTAGATAGAGTGGTTAATCACAACAAATGCAGTGGTGTGGGAGGGGTGTCACGTAGCACAGGTGAGGACCTAGCAGTGACCACTGACGTTGGCAAGAGGCGGGGCTGTAGTGGCTGTGGCAAGAGCTGCTTCGTTCAAGTGCTGAGAAGTGGACAGAGGAGGGGATTAGAGGTGAGGAAGTAGGTCAGGGATGGGCAGCCCTTTTGATGAGTTTTGTCATGAGCAGGAGCAGAGAAATGGGGGTAGTAGATGGAGAGAGATATAAGGGTCAAGGAATAGTTGATTATTTTTTCATAAATGATAACGTGACAGGTTTCTGTCCTGGTGCATGTGATCCAGAAGTTAATGATGGGGCAAGATGAAAGAATAGGGAGAGAAAAGGGAGGGGAGAGCGAGAGGGAGGGGGAGTGGGGGAGAGAGGGAGAGAAGATAGTTACGCGAAGAATGAAGTCTCTGAGAAGGTGTGAGGAGATGGCATCCAGCGCACACGGGGAAGGACTGGCCTTGGGCAGGAACAGGGCTGTTCAATAACTGCAACAGCAAGGACGGCAGGGTTGTGGGTGGGAGGCAAGGTGGGCTATGCATAGGCTGTTAGATTTGATGACAGGGTGGTGTGATAATTATTCTCGGGTCACTTTCATTATCTCAGTGAAAGAAGAGATGTGCTCATTCACTGGGAACGAAGATGGGGAAGGCGGTTGGAATTTTGTGAAGAAAGGAGAAATGTGCAATGTGCTATCACAGGAGAGCAAGAGGAACAAGATGCCAGGGTAGTGGAAGATGATTTCTCACAAGGTCGAGAGCCCATCTGATATTTGTGGCTGCAAGTCCGAAGCAAAACCAGTCAACACGGCAGAGGACTTTTCTTCAACAATGTCCAGCTGCTTAGGGGCAGGTGCAGAATAAGAAGATAGTGGGGTTTAACCACAGTGGGGTTTTGTCACATGCATAAATGGCAGGAGAGTTCGGGGAGCTGGCACTGGGATGATGGAGTCTATGGTGGTTAAAAAGGAAAGGAAAGACATGGTAGGGGGAGGGATAAGGAGGTTTGAGAAAGTGGTCAGTCCAGGGAAGGAAGTCTTGATGAAGTTTAAGAACAGCTGGAACAAAAATCCAGAGCAGGTGAGTGGAAAGGTGGAAGGTACACACCAGAGAGTGCGGTGTCTGAGGTCGAGATTTCGGAGGTGGGCTCCTGATCGAAGACTGACGTTCTAGGGTAGGGACGCACGAGAGAGAGCTGAGGTGTTGGTGGAAGGAATGATCCTGGGAGTCAAGGGGGCCAAGGAACTGAAGGACCTGCCGGACCCGGGAGTGAGTCAGGTGTGGGTGAGGAGAGAGAGGGCCCAGGGGCCAAGGCCACGGGTGGGCGATGGGGAGTGGCTGGAGTTCAGCAGGGACAGTAACAAGCAGAGAGGAGGAGTGCAAATGTGCGATTGCTTCTGTTTCAAGAGAACTGGGGTTCGTGAAGGATGAGAGGAGAAAGGATTTGAGTGTGCCATTGTGGGGGGCTGGGGGATCGGGAAGACACTCCTGTCTAGGGCCTGGGGTACAGAGGACGGGGAAGAAAACACCACTTTCCCCAACTCAGAGGCCGGTCAGGTTTCAGGTAGAATTCGGCAGTGAAGGGAAAGTCACAGTGAGGCAGATTCTGCAGCTGAAGACCACGAGCTCCCGGGCAAGGTGGAAGAGGTCTGGAGGGTGGGCGGGGTGGGAAGTGGGACTCAGACGGGGGACTGTAAGGAGCAGCACAGGGGACAGTACTGGTGGGAGCACAAATGATCTGAGAGGCTGGTGAGTACTCTCAGTGATCCGCTGGACAGCCACAACACTCACAAGGATATTTAATTTTTGAAATAGTGTGCACTTGAATGAAAACACTGTATCTCGTTTTTTTAAAAACTTGGTCCTTGGACCAGCAGGGGTGGTAGTGATGGGGGTCCTGAGCTGTTCTGGACCTCAAATCTTCCCTGGTGTCACCGTGATCACGCCCAGGGATACGCAGGGACAGACCTGGAAGTGAAGCCAGCTCTGCCAGCGCCAGCACTGTGTTGCCCCCTGGGGCCAGTGGCAGGAGCTGCAGCTGCTCTGCCGGCAGCCACCTCGCCCTTCATGGCCGAAGCGGAAGCTGCCTTCCTGGCTTCATGAAAGTGTCCTCACATGACCAAATGAAGCCCCAGTCATCGGGAGGAGGAAGCAGCTGGGGAGAGGCGAGAAGAGAGGCACACTTACACATGGCGCACCGCATCCTCAAAGAGCACCAGGTCCATCACCGTGTTGACTTCATTGTGGTTCTCCAAGGCCTCCACCAGAGTCTGGGTCAAGAGCTCCCACGACTGCACAGGCATGTACTTGGGCTCCCCAATACCATTCGCAAAGTGGCAGTACACGTTCAGGCTCTGGTCCTGCTGCACGGTCTCTTCAATATCCTGGTGATGAGACACAGAAACAAGGACCCGCCTAACTGACTCCCAAGGCTGGCTCCACACAGACAGGGACACGTGTTCTGCTTTTGCTCTCTGCACACTCCCTAAACATTGAGCATCAGTGCTACTTCCAATACTTCCTCCTTCTTGGAAAGCCCTTATAAAGTGGATGTGTAACATGCATTTGCCAGCTCCATGAAGTCACAGATGATGTGTGTCACTCCTTGTGAGCCAAGGATGGGAAATGGAAGGTGGGAAGTGGCCTCCTCACAAGCACCGGAAGAGTGCCTCTGTGGTCACGGAGTGGATGGGACACGTGGGTGGATTTCCCTAAGCAGGTGCTCTTGCACCAGTGTTGGACGAAAGGAACCACGGCCCAGTGGCCTCACTTCCCCCATTCCAGCAGATTTAGGACCCCAGTCCACAGGAGTGTGGGAAAACACCCTTTCCTGCTTGCTGTGAGATTGCACTCTGTAGGAGGTTGTCAGCTCCAACTCCGCAGGTTCAGTCCAGAGGGCTCGGTTTCTGAAGAATGTGCTACTAACCAATCTTAGGCGACTGGTTTATTTCTCGAACATTGGTAATCTTAAAACGTTTACAGTAGAAGTCCTCACCCCCATTTATAAAACTTTCACAGGGATTTGGGCTCACTGTGTGTCAAATCTCACACACAGGACAAACTTTACCTTGTTGAATAAGTACCTAGTATAATGACTCAGTTAATTAAAAATATATGCAGTCTATGTCTCTTCACTACCAATGTATCCTCAGAGTATTGAAGAGGCAACTAATTTTTAATTTCATATTAGAGGAGACACAAAGGAGCTACTTCCTTGTGAAAACCCAAAACCTGACACTTGTGGGAGGAGAAAAGGTTATTGAGGAGGATAGTCCAAGAAAGATTAAGTTTTCTAAGACACAAGTAGGGAGTTATACCAGCACAAGCAGATGTCCCCCCTGCCATTCTTTTCTCCCAAAGTTCAGACTGGAGCATCTACCTGGGGAAGAGGTAGTCCAGGTACAGTTCATGAGCAGGGGCCTTGCCCAGGGCATACGTCACTGCTGGGTTAGCCTTGTGAGCTCATGAGGTGAGATTCACCAGACCTCATATAGGGAAAGGCAGGATGACAATAACATCTACAGAGAACCAGGACTGCTGCCTGGGCGCAAGAGGAAAGGACTGCAAAGAGTTAAGTATCGAAAAGTTACTACATTTTGAAGGTGCTTTCAGGGCCATAGACAACTCTTAAACTATTACGGCTTTGCCAGAATAAATGCTCAGACATTTGGATAAGATATAAAGGCCATGCAGGAGGGCTATTCTTGCTACTTCAGGAAAACTTTCATGAGACAGTAATGCGGAGATACATTCACCCGGGTAGAGAATGGGCTAACATCCAGGGAATCGGTTCTGATGGCAGTCAATTGACACTAGCGATCTAGCAGAGAAAGAACTAAAGTGCGGTTTTGAAACTCCTGGTCTACAAAGACTCTTTGATGAACAAAACAAGAAGTCTCCGATTTTGTGATCAGAGCCATGCCGTGTTGAAGGGAGAAGGAAAATCAACCAACACAGGGAATCAAAGATTCCTTAATAGTGACGCCGAATCACACAGGGCCATGAATCAGAGACTCTTAGCTTTGAATGGTGGAAACAGGATAATATTTCTTCTTTGGTGGAAATTTGATGATTTTTCCTTGCTACCAAGATTTGGTGCAGCCAAGGGTGTTTCAGGCTGGCATTTCAAATGTTGTTGGGGAAGGATAATGGCTGTGTTAACTATATCTGGGTCTATGATCAAAAGGATGTGCCTTCACTATATGGACCCACATAAGAACCTCTATTTCAAAGGCCGAGATATGGAGTCTGTGTCTATCCACATAAGAGTATGTCTATTCACATTATTACTCTGAAGTGGTAGCTCAGACCAACTTCTGAAGACAATTAATACTCCTGTGCAGAGCCAACAGTGACCACATAAACTGGCTAACTCTGCAGTGCTCAGAGAAGGGCATCTAAGATGTGACAGTTCTAAATATTGGGTTCCATAAAAATAACGAGAGATGTGGAAGGATTCAGGATGTTTGGCGTAGCAAAAACCAGACTAAAACGGGTTACTTAAAATGCTATCTGAACATTCAAAAGGCTGTCATATAGGTTGGGATGGGCTGTAAACATCTTCACAGGTAGAGCCAGGGTCTTATCAGGAAAAAATACAGAGCTAAACCAAACAAGGTGAGTAAAGGGACAACGCAGTGCACTTAAACACGGGACTGGATTATTTCTGAGTTCAAGAGAGGACAGACGGCCGGGCGCGGTGGCTCACGCCTATAATCCTAGCTCTCTGGGAGGCTGAGGCAGGAGGATCGTTCGAGCTCAGGAGTTCGAGACCAGCCTGAGCCAGAGCGAGACCCCGTCTGTACTATAAATAGAAGGAAATCAGCTGGACAACTAAAAATATATAGAAAAAATTAGCCGGGCATGGTGGCACATGCCTGTAGTCCCA
>NW_012150119.1:1872211-1921196 GCF_000956105.1 Propithecus coquereli | reverse complement strand
GAAATACATTCCACCTTCTTGGATCAAAAGACTTCATGTTAATATGGCTATACTCCCCAAATTGGTCAACAGATTCAATGCAATCCCTACCAAAATCCCAGCTGTCTTTTTTTGTAGACACTGCCAAGCTGGTCCCAAAATTCATATGGAAACTCAAGGGACCCAGAATAGCCAAAACAATCTTAAAAAAGAACAAGTTGAAGGACTCACTTCCTGATTTCAAAACTTAATACAAAGCTGCAGTAATCAAGGCAGTGTGGTAATGGCTTAAGGGCAGACATACATATCAATGGAACAGAATTGAGAGTTCAGAAATAAACCCAAACATCTATGGTCAACTGATTTTTGACAAAGGGGCAGAGAGAATTCAACAGGAAAAGAACAGTCTTTTCAACAAATAGTGCTGGGACAACTGGATATCCACATGCAAAAGAATGAATCTGGACCTCTACCTCACACCATAAACAAAAATTAACTCAAAATGGATCACAGACCTAAATGCAAGAGCTAAAACTATAAAACTTTTAGAAGAAAATAAAAAGTAATTCTTCATGATCTTATATTAGGCAGTGATTTCTTATGTACGACACCAAAAGAACAATAAAAGACAGAGAATTCTCATTTTCTGGAAGTTACCACATATACACGTTAAATAAATTTGATAACTCTACTCTTATAAAAAAAAAAAAAAAAAGAGAAGACAGACAAGCAGTATGTATTAGAAATATGGGGCTTTGGTTAATAGGGGGCTCAGTGTTGGCTGTGGCACAATTTTGACACTAAGTAATCTCAGGCCGTGTTAATGTATCAGTGCTTCCTGAGGCATATTCCATGGGCCATTCATTCTCTGAATTATTAATAGGTTTTATGAGGGGAAAGAATTTTAGGGTCCAATACGTTTGTGAAATGATATTTCAGTTAGAGTTATTCAAGATTTCAGGGCTTTAATGTCCTAAATGAATTCCAAGAGAAGGATAGAATATGAAGTACTTTCTCATTTCCCCACAGACACCTTCTTTCCAAGGAGTATCTAACTGTTCGGCAGGACACATTTTGGGAAACGCAGTGAGAAAACTACAGTCTGTAAAAAGAAAGGAATGATGACCTTGCTTTTGGTCAGACCCCAGCTGGGTTGTGATGGAGTCAGGCACCAGTTTCAGCGGGGATTGCTGACGTGCAGAGCAGTCAAGACAAGGTCAGATTTCTGGTTGAAAACCAACTCATGTCAGAAACGGCTAAAAGGATAGAGGTTATTTGGCCAGGAGAAGAGAAGACTTGGGAAGAATAAGACAAATGGTATTAAAATATTTGAAAGTTTGTCATGTAGACCTAACATCAGTGGACAGGAAAATAACTTTTAAATCATTGTTAGAATACATTTCCAGTCTTTAAAATTATTCTAAATGTTCCAAATTTCCAGTCACTAGCAGTTCCAAAACGACCACCTTGGAGAAGATGAGATTGTGAATTCCCAAGGATGCCGGGACGTCATCTGGGACAACCCATCTGGGAAATGCCGAGGGGACTCAGTGTCATGTGGGGACTTGGGTCAGATGACCTCTGCGGACCTTTTCAGTGCTGAGACTCTATGATTAATTTGTGTCTATTCTTGCTCCAATATTTTTTTTTTTTTTAACCTGGGTAAAATAATGACAGCATTTCCTTCTTTACCTAATCTCTGTTTCTTCCCTATTAATGAGCTAGATTTTATCATTTGGGTGATCATCCGCATAATTATCATTACTCTTCAAATACTAAAGAAATCCACAGGGAAATACTCACATTAAAAGTTTTCTTGAGTACTTCAGTCTGGATTTTATCAAACAGCTCAAGGTCCTTTTCTTCTACCATCTTATCCCGATAAACTCGATTTGATTCATGCAGATACAGTTTTACTAGGTCTTGTGTCGATTTCACACATTCCACTGAGCAGAAGAGAATACCCTTCAAGGAGAACAGACAAAAATATATATATATATATAAAACAATTAGGAAGTACAACAGCTAGGAGAACTTTCTGGAGCATGTTGCCCATCCTGGGTGGATGCTGGGGGATCGTCTCACTACAGAGTACATCATTCTAGTGAAGGGAGCACTTAGAAAGTTGAGAGGGAGCTTGTGGAGAAAGACCCAGGTACTGGAGGCAGACAGACCTGACCTCAAATACTGTCACGGCCGCACAGCAACTATGTGACTTTGGGCAAGGAGTGTGACATCTCTGAACCACGGTGTGCTCATTTTTCAAACAGGAATAACAAAATTGACTTTCTGAAGTTGTCCAAATAAATCAAATTAATATGCCCATCAAACTAGTATTGCGCATCTCACATACTCAATACATTGAAATTATCCTTTTATGTTTGTCATAAAAAAACAACTGCAACAGCTGTAATTTATTGAAGCCAATTATGTGACTAGATGCTTTGTCAGACAAAGCTCATTTAATCCTCATAGTGATCCTATGAAACCATTTTCACTAGATCCTCTTTGTATAATGTGGAGATTGGGATTCAGAAAGACAGAAAACATGCCCAATGTCAAACAGTAAGTTGCCTTACTTCGAAACCACAACACTTTGAAACCAG
The DNA here is from genome assembly GCF_000956105.1 of Propithecus coquereli. NCBI lineage: Eukaryota > Metazoa > Chordata > Mammalia > Primates > Indriidae > Propithecus > Propithecus coquereli. The sequence goes on along the minus strand of NW_012150119.1, from coordinate 1,918,611 downwards.
GTCTTCCCAACCTTAGTGCCTGGCATTTTAACCACTACATTTCAAGTTGCCACAGTGATGAGAGAGGTGGCTATATTTCAATGTCACAAGTGCTGTTTGGAAACTGATTTAGGTCTATGTACAATCAGGACTACGACAAAGGGCTGGCATGAACCTTGACAGGTCAGCAACCCATTTATGCATCTCCAGTTGGCTCCCCCTTCCTGTGCACCCCAGGGGTGGTCCCAAATATTTACCAACTGTTTCAAATTTTTCTGTCACTATTAGCCAATGTCCTGGCCTCCTTTTCTACTGAAATTTGGAGACCACCAATATTAGAGCGCAAAAACCTGGGCAAGTCCGACAACTTCAAACTCATCTACGTCTGTGTTTGCTCGCCTGGTTTTCCTTCTTGTCCTACAGGAAAAGAGGTCCTTGAACGGTTCTTCATTCCTCACTGCATAATGCTCAGATTCGTCAGCATGGCATAAAGGTCTGGTCACAACGTGACGACATTCTTCTTCCTCACGATTGCTCTTACCACTAACTCCCGTAAAATCTAGACTCTAGTTTCACAAAATTCAAATTATTTTCTGATCCTGCACCCTTTCCGTGCCCTCATGCCTTTTGCTTTGCTTGCTATGCCCATAGTTCAAGATCTAGTTCAACTGATAGCTCTTGTTGAAGTCTTCTAAGACAGCTCTCCCCTCCAGCAAGGCCTCCTGTAGCCCTTTGTATATAAATCTCTATTATAGAAGAATTATTAGTTTCTCAAATTATTATTTTTTTGTGCTGGTTTGTTTCTTCCAGGTCATGGCAAGCGTCTCAAAGGCAGGGAAGTCTACAGAGTTTATTTTGGTTCTAGTTTATTTTTATCGTTGTATTGCTTGTACCGCGTAAGTTCTAAGAGTTGCGGATAGTTTCTCAATTTAAACAGCAGAAGACACCTTCAAAGTGCTGAAAGAAAATAGCTGCCGATCAAGAATTCCAAACCTCCCCTCAAAATCCTTAAGAAATAAATATATTTTTAGTCAAATAAAAACTGAGAGATACTTGTCTAGCAGATATGAACTAAAGTAAATGCTAAAAGGAGTTCTTCAGGCAGAATGAAAATGATTCTAGGTAGGTGAAAAACAGAAAAGAGCAATGGAAATGGGAATATATAGGTAAATTTAAATAAATGCTGATGTACTAATACAAAAATATCAGTGCATGTGGATTTTCAATATACATAGAATCAAAATAAATAACAGTACAAAACTTGAAGAGAGGCAAATTGTTCCCAGATCCTTGCATTTTATGGCAATTAATAAATGTACTAATTTATAAAAGGCAAAATATAAAATGATACATCTGGTAACCATACATGAATAGTAAAAATATGTATAATATGCTAAAACAAAATAAAATAAAGTGATAAAAACATACAATTAGTTTGATGGAATACAAGAAGAGGGAAGGAAACAGAATAGGTAAGATACACTGAAAACTAATCATATGAGTAGATTTAATCCCAAATATATTATTATATAAAATAACATGAATGAACTAAACATTGTAATTAAAAGACAATGATTGTCAGGCTGGATTTTAAAAACCCAACTATATGCTGCTTATAAGAGATACAGTATACTTTAAATATAAGAGTATGGAAAAGCTGAGCCTCAGAAAATGAAAGTGATATATCAGGAAGACACTGACTAGGAGAACATGGAGCGGTCATGCTACCGTCATGCAAAGTCAACTTTAAAGCAAGGGCCATTTTTAAAGATGAAGACGTACATTTGATAAATAAGAGAAAGGTTGGTCCACTAGGGAAATATAACAAATCTAAATTTGTATGCACTTAATAACATAGCTTCAAAATCTAGAAAGTGAACGTGACAGAAATTAAAGGAGAAATAGACGTGTCCATAATCACAGTAGGAGATTTTACTGTATCTTTCCCAGAAACCAACAGAATAAGCAGATAAAAAACCCAATATGGAAAGAAATTTTAAACAAAATGATTTATAAGTTTGTTCTCATTGAAATATTGATAAAACTACACTCAACATCGTATCTTGGTCCATAGAGCAAATCTCAACAAATTTCAAAGAAATACAATCATATAGAGTATGTTTTCTGACAACAGTGAAATTATGCTGGGCATTAATAAAAGAAAGATAGTTTCACCAGTAAATTCTTCCAACATTTAAAGGAAGACATAATACAATGTTTTACAAAATCTTCTAGAAAATAGAAAAAGAGGGAACAATTCCCAAAGTTTTTTTCTTTTTTGGAGGGAGGGTCTCACTATGTCTCCCGGGCTAGGGTGCAGTTGCAGCATCAAACTCCTGGGCTCAAGCGATCATCTAGCCTCAGCCTCTCCAGTAGCTGTAGGCTAATTGTTAAATTTTTTGTAGAGATGGAGTCTTGCTATGTTGCCCAGGCTAGTCCTGAACTACTGGCCTCAAGGCTTTTGGCCTTCCAAAAGCCTTGGATTACAGGCATGAGCCACCATGCCTGGCCAACTTTCCAAAGTATTAATATTTTATGAGGACTTTATAATCTTAGAATACTAGAGAAAGGAAAATTATAAGACAATCTCATGAATGTAAAAATTATATAGAAAAAATTAGCAAATTGAACACAAGAAAATATAAAAAGCACAACATGCAACCACCAAGCTGAGTTGACTCCCGGTATGCAAGGTTGATCTAACATTTAAAAATAATCAGTGTAATGTATCACGTTACCAGAATAAAGAAGAAAAAATGATATAATTATTTCAGCAGCAGTAGAAAAATCATTTGTTACGTTTCAACACATATTCATGATTAAAACTCTTAGTAAACCATAGACAGAAAGAAATTTCCTTAATCAGGCAAAAGGCACCCACAAAAACCTGTAGTAAGCATCTTATTTAATGACAAATTATTAAAAGCCTTTCGCTCTAAATTTAGGAATGTAACAAAATGTCCATCAGAAAGCGTTGTTACGAGTGTTAAATTTCAGGTTGTATATGTGACAAGGACACTGTCCAAGGCAGGGGCTAAGGCTGGGTTGCTTCTGGTAAAAGGAACTTCACCGACTCTTCTCCCTTTACTTCTGCCACTTATGAGCAGTGCAAATTTGATCAAACCACTTTAACTCCTTTTGACCATTTGGAAAATGCAGATAGTAACAGCCCAAGTTCATAAAGTTGTAGTGAGATTTAAGACCAGCCTAGATGTGTTCTTAGGTTTTGTCATGCTGTGGGGCTCAGTGCCTCCACCTTCAGGGGAAGCCTTCCTGGTGCATAGCTCTTGGGCCTCTGAACCAGGGTTTAGTAGGTTTCTGTTCTCTAAAGCCAAGAGTTCCAGCTGGAAATAGCTGAGCCAATGTCCTCAGGGTCTAGATGTTTGCTCCCTGGAGTCCTATCTGCACAGGCAGTGCCCTGGGCAACTAAGTCCAACTACACGTGCTCCACCTGGAAGGTGATGTCACTTCCTGGTCACTTCACTTTTACTTAGGGGTGTGGCCTCAGCTTGGTGTAACAGGCATCCTTCTCTAAATAATAACTCAGTGCTATCTCTCTGAGGGGTCTCTCTGAAAAGGAGTTTCTGCAGATTCTTGTCCAGGACGGGAGAGTTTGGACTCTGCTATGTGAGGACACTCTACCTGACCACGAGGAAGAAAGCACCTGGGTTTCCTTGATTGCCCTTTGGAGGTTTTTTTTTTTTGAGGCAGGGTCTCACTTCGTTGCCTGGGCATGAGGGCAGTGGCATGATCATAGCAACCTCTAACTCCTGGGCTCAAGTGATCGAGGTATAATAATACCTCGGACTCCCAAGTATAATAACTGGGAATACAGGCACGTGTCACCATGCCCAGTTAATTTTTCTATTTTTGGTAGAGACAGAGTCTTGCTATGTTGCTCAGGCTTGTCTTGAACTCCTGACCTTAAGCAATTCTCCCACCTAGGCCTCCCAAAGTGCTAGGATTACAGGCGTGAGCCACCACACCCAGTGCCCTCTGGAGGTTTTGATAGTGATGGATCAAGCAATGGGCAGAGATAGGCTCTTACTATTCCAATAAACCATTGGAAGGATCTGAAATGGATTTGGCCTAGAAATGAACCTGGAATTTTTAGGACTGAGGCCATCCCAGGGGCTGGCAGAGGGCGTCTTAGGAATAGACAATGTGGCTTCTCGAGGAAGCAGAGGTATCTTGCGTGGTTTGGGGGATATCCTTTTTCATCCCAAGAACAACAGGTGTACCTCCTGGGGATCTAAAATAGTTTTCTCTTTCTTTCTTTTGGGACATTTTCCTTCCCAGGCATACTGGAATCATTACAGAACATTATGTCCAAGATGCAGAGCCTTCTTCAGCCAAAAGGAATCAACTCAGAAATGCATCCTGCTTACTGAGAAATAATTTAATTTTCAAATGAAACTCTATTTTGTTGAGGCCCTTCCTCATGGAGCCCACGGCACTCTGTGGCCAGTCTGTTTATGTTCATGATTCCATATGCACTGTGCCTCTGCCTTTGCCTAAGAGTTTCGCATTAACTATTTATGTTATTAAAAATGGGAGCATCTGGATCATGACTCAACCTTCTAGGGTGTCTCGCAGCAGAGGAACTCACCTGGAAAATGTTGGCAAAATCTCTGAGGTTGAAGATATAGTGGAATTTGATTGCTGTGGGTAGGAAGGTGGTAGTGATTTTCTGGTGGAAGGCAAGAGCCAGACTGATGAGCGAGGGGATGGATTTCTGCAGGGATGCTGGGAAGTTTCCAAGCTTCAGATGGTGAGTCAGGATGGTGCTGTAGATGGAGGACAGAGCATCTGCTCCCGGGAAGGAGAGGACGAACACGCAGAAGTGACGCTGCACAGGGAGACAGAGGCACGTGGAGGAGGCATGAGCTACACACCCTTGATCCCAGAGCAGAAATCACCTCTTCTGGATATGCATAAAATAATGAAGAGTCCTTATAGGGCCTTCAGGGCTGTATTTTGGTCACATTCCTCATGCCGCACCCAAATTTAGGTTGAACCTAAAATGACTGGGGGAATAATGGGCTTTGGACCTTTGGTCAAAGACAGCAGCATTGAGGAACAGGGAGAGAGCTGGACTTGGGCTCAGAGAATCTGAGTCCAAATCTGAATTTGATTTTTGTGTCCATACGAACTTGGGAAGGTCATTTTGTCTCTATGAATTTTCTTTATCTGAAGAATGAGGGAATTGATTCAGATGAACTCTATGACCTTTTCCACCTATAAAAGCTTTGCGACTCTGGGTCTAGGAGTTTCTAATTCCCCTAGAAATGCAGGTGGGCATTCTATCAGATCTACCATTCTGAGAGGCTGTAGTGGGGGAAGGCCAGTTGTTACTTACAATCAGAGCCATCAGCTCTGGTTAGGTAGTATTGGGACCCAAGTACCATGGTTCCTCCCATACCTGGAGCCGTGGGTTGATGGTGAAGCTGCCTGCAGTGGGGTTCATACAGGAAACATACTGTACATTCATGATCTCCTTCAGGGACAGCTTGTTCCGATCATACCTGGAATAGCCGGAAACCACGGGTGAAAGGTGTGTGAGTGCTTTGTCAAAGTGATGTAGGATGAGCCCTAATGCTCAAGTGTTTGGGTAATAAAAAACAAAGTCTAGGTCCACTGGTAGAGATTGAGAGGAGACAAGAGCCTAGGACAAATTCCGAGGGGCCCACTATCTATGGAAATAGCACAGGAAGAGACCACAAGGATGGACTAAAAGGTAAGAGAAACATCAGGGCACCCCAGGAGGCAAAGGAAGCCAGTATTTGCAAAAGGAAAGGGTGGTCGCCCACATCAGGGGCTGCAGAGAGAATAAGAAAGGTAGTGACCCCAAAGAGTCCCTTGGATTTTGCAATAATGATGCAGTTAGTAGTTTAGGAGGAATAAGGGGAATAGAAATCAAATCATGGTGGATTGAGAAATGAGTAGGAGATGAGGGAGTGGGGACGGAATAGAGAGATTTGGTTCTCTAGGGGGAGTGAGACAGAACAGGAACTGGAAAATGATTGTCTTTAACACAGTAGAAGAAACTCATGCAAGTTTAAATGACGTGAAAGAGCCAACGAGGAGATGGGGAGACCAACCAAAGAAGTGAGGATGTCAGGAGAGGGAGAGAGCAGAACCAGGATGCTGGTGGGGATTGAGCCATAGGTGAGATGTAACAGGAGGACACAGAAAGGGACCTGTGTGGGGGAAGCAAGTTACATAAGTGCGGAAGCAGGGATGGAGGTGGCATCTGTGCTCTGACGCAAAGCCGTCGGCGGAGGTGGGGTGGGAAGTTTGAGGAGAGAGTAGATGGTAAGAAATAGCCATTTCTGAGAGTGGACATGTGGACGGACTAAGGCAATATGGCAAGAGTTTCCAGGAAGTTTCTACTTCCCAGTTAAGGTTTGTGACCACGAATCTAAAGTAAAACTAGTTAGCTTGACTCTGACTTTGCCCGGGAAGTTCCACTCCTCAAATGCCGGTGTGGAGATTATGGATGGTTGCATGTGTCAGGCATCCAATAGAGACTTCAGGAAGGAAATGAAAGGCAAGGCAAGTTAACCAATAATCCCTCTCTCTGAATTCTATCTTCTCACTCTTTCTCCGCGGCAGATTCCGTGCGAGGTAGGAAGGTGAGCTGGCATCTCGAATCAATGACTTACTTTTGTTTTTCCTGGCAAGTTCAGACCATCTGCCATTAGAAGCCTTGCTGTTGCAAGAGACACTACCAGACCCTGTCAGTTGCTCCGAAGACGCCAAGGCTGCAAAGGTGTGCAGACACCTGTGTACTCTACAGGGGGTAGGTGTTAGTATTGAAACACCTTGCAGTGTGGTGGGGCGGAGCGGGGAGTGTTAATTCTGCTTTGGGGCTTAGAGGAGGCTTCTGGAGAGGTGACTTTTGAGATGAGTCTTCAAGAAAAAAGTGGGCTTTTTTTCCTAAGATGGGAGCTCAGTACCTTCTCTGGCCAAACTTTTCACGTGGATATTAATGCCCCCACCTGAAAGCACTGCAGGACACAGAAAATAGCATGGGGGCGTGGTCACCACGGGGATTCTCATCTGGCACCAGAGCTAAGCTGGGGTTTGCAATTCCAGCAGGGTGGGCTCGGCTGTCAGCCCTGCCTCAGGCTTTGCCCCAGCCCAGTCCCCTCACCAGTGGCCGTAGTCCAGGTGCTGCCTGATGACGGTGTGGGGCTGCACTGTCCCGTAGGCATCCACCTCAGGCATGTTCATGTCATCGATGAAATAGACGAGCTTCTTGTTGCCTGGAGGGCCATAATTTCTTCCCGCCTTCTTTTCTAGAGGCTTCTCCAGGACAGCTGAGGGGAGATCCAAGTAGTGAGGACCTCGGAGGGCAGTACTAAGACAGCACAGATGTCAAGGTGCTGCCTGCCTGGGTGTGTGTGTGTGTGTGTGTGTGTGTGTGTGCAAACAACAGCAACAACGACAACAACAGCTATTACCAGATTCAGGTTATAGGACCAGAAAGTAACGTTGAAATTACTAGGCAATAATGGTGACAGTACATGCTAGGCACTGAGTATTCTCACTATGTGCACCATGCTGGGTTTTACAAACATTAATTATCTCATTGAATCCTGTAACATTGCTGAGAGATTAGTATTACCTATTTTACAGATGAGGGAACTGAGGCTCAGAAGAACTAAGAACTTTACTAAGGAAGATTACAAACCAGAGCAGTTAAACCTAAAAGCCTAAGCTCCTTGTGTTACATGGTGGTCCCAATTTTGTTTATAGACTAGAAAGCGAAGAGTCCTCCACCCCATGGAAATCTGCAAGTAACTGGATCCTGGGTGGATCTGCCCTCTCTATCTAAGGCAGCAAAGGTACATAAAGGCTGAGGCTCCCATCCCAGGGCTGGGCAGAGGCCCCTTTCACTTGGAGGCTATACAAGAGGAATCACTGGATATTTTGCCAGCAATGTTCCCAGAGAGTTCATCTTGTAGGGTCTTCCTTGATGGGGAGTAGGAAAAATAGCCTCAGAGAATTTCCCAGATGCTTCCAATGTCCTGAACGGCTCCCTCTCCTGCCTTCAGGTTTTCTAGCCCCTACTGGAGCATCCAAGTGCCTTTCTGGAGACTAAGCACGGAGACTCCCTTCTGGAGTTGATTCGATTCTTCAATTATCAAGCCAAAGGGAAGGAATCAAACAGCATAGTTCCCCAGCATGACAGGGCTTGTTTAGAACAAACTTAAGTAATAGGGTGGAGACATATGTATTTTTTTTTCAGTAGAGCAATTAAATATTTATGGATTGCAAGAACCAACACTCCCTATTACAGCTGGAAGCTCTAAGAACCATCTGATTTCTTCTCTTGAAAAGCAAGTTTGTAAACAAGCAGAAAGTGTCAACAGATATATGGAGGTGACAGATAGAAAGACAAGTTCCTTCAAGAAGCTTGAATATTCTAATTTTCTGGTTCTGAGTTAAATTAAGTGTTTCAGATATGAATTAAATTTAAATTTAATTAGCATCCAATTAACATACACTATCAACCAATTAATCACCCAACACCTTCTTCCCCCCGAAAGATACAACAACTATATACGAGATCTGTCAAAATGAAATATAATTAATGGGCTGCAAGGACATGCTTTTGAGAACAGCCCTTCTAATAGGAAATTCTCTTCTTCAGAAGACTTGTTTCTCCTCCTCCCAAGGCAATGATATTCAAGTCATAATTCAACCCCTGGAATTAAGCAGACCCTGTAATTTGGGTTGATTAAGCTCTTTATGCTTTTAAAGGATCGCTGAGGAGAAAACCATGTCAGTTAGCAAGAAGTGGCCTTGGAGTGCACTGGAGGATCTCAAACGGGTAAGTTCTCCAGAGGAAGGAAGGCTCGCCAGGAAAGACAGACACAGTTTTTTTCTCCCTTCTTGGCCAAGCTCTGCTGTATGTCACATCTAGGAAGGGGTGACAATGAGTTTTTCTGTTTCCAGGCAGAACTGGGGGAGGGGAAGTGGGTTTGAGTTTCGGGGAAAAGTGTTGATGTTGAGGACGCTGAACAAATGGACATGTAAAGAAATGTGACCCTCTCTCTCCCCTGGTTTCTGAGATCCGATTGTCATCAACGAGTCTAGACCCAAGCCTACACCCGGCCCCGAGTTCATTTTACATTCATACTGAATTTCTCCATCAGGCATTTATTCACCCAGACATCGTTTTTCCAGTAAGGCCTTCTCTGGTACACTCCTAAAATTAAATCCCCACCCTTCATCCTCCGTCCTGGCTTCCTTTCTCTTCACAGCACTCATCACCACCTAATATTCTCTATCTTTCATGTATTTCCCTTGTTTGTTATCCCACCCGCCCTGCCCCAGTGGACTCTAAACTCTAAGAGGACAGGGATTTTTCTCTGTTTTCTTTGTTGTCTCAACCCCAGGACCTAGGACATTATTTAGCACATGGTAGGGTGCTCAAAAATCATTTATTAAAGTAAGAAATGAATGAATGAATTTTCTTATTATAACAAATCCCATGAGACAGGCAAAGAAAGTCTTATCAGCCTCATTTTGCAGCTGATAACACAGAGGCGAAGGCAGATGGAACACCTTGCTAGAATTAGAGTCCAGGTCTTTAGGTAGTAATTCCAATGCTGCTCCATCCCAGCTGGCAGGGGAGCCCCTCACACCCTGCCCCTCTCCAGGCTGTCCCCGACTGTGCGAGTCCTGGTGATTCAGAACTCAGAGCAGCCCCTGGACTTCAGAGCAGTTCATCCATTTATCCGTGGGGCATTGCCCAGCTCTGTAGTGAGCATTTGACATGCATTGTATCATCGACCTCTCACATATCTCTATGATATGTCATCATTACCTCTTAAAAACCTTTTAACAGATGAGAACACTGAGGCTTAGAGAAATTAAAAAATTTTACCCAAGGTTATACAGCTACTAAGTGGCAAAGGCAGGATTTGAACCCAGGTCTCCCTGGCTATGGAACCTCACATAACCGCTACTGCAAACTACTTCTTAAGTGTCATAATGAAATGGCTTCTGCCCTTGAGAAATTCTCAGTTTAGTCAACTCATTGCCTGCATCATATTTTTGATAGAGATCATTAATAATTAATCATGTCTTACTTTGCGTGACATGATTTGTGTACCTGTTTGAGCTATTTTCCTTTCATATTATCTAATTTTCATGTGTTAAGACTCTTTAGTTATCTTGTAATGGCTTTGCATTCATTCTTTCAAAAAATAACATTCTTTGCATAATACATATTCATTTTAGAAAGATCCAAAAGCATAGAAAATCATAATAATGAAGGTGAAAATCGCCCATAATTCTATCACCCGGCAGTAAGCACTACTTTCAATATTTTGGTATATTTTGTTCTAGTCTACTTGTTTTGTTAGCTTTTCTCCCTGTACAAAACCAGAATGATAATGAATATACTGCTTGTATATATTTTTTATTTAACGTATCATAACCTCTTTATATCATAATAAATATCCTTCTAAAACATTTTTTTAATTGCTGCATTGTGTTGCATAATTTGGATGTACCAAAACTTACGGAATTGTCTCTATTGTCTGAAATACGTGTTTTCAATTTCATTATACTGTATTTTGAACCTTCCATAATTCCAAGCAAAAAGATGATAAATCTTTGATGACTCAACTTTGATCTGTGTCATCCCTTTTTTGGAAGACGTTAAGTGGAAGAGAGCTGTCTGTCTGTGACAATGTAAGCACAATGCTCCTCTGAGGCTGAGCATTTGATTAGATCTGTTAGGGTCCTGTCCAACCTTAAGCTTTATAATAAACAGGTTACAGAGATTCATTTTACACAAAGTTTCAGGCATCTGAGCTCCTATATAATTAGTGTAATTAAACACTCAAATATTTGTTGAGCTAATAATTCAAATCCCAGTTGGATGGGAAGAGAATTCAGGCTTGTAATGAGTGTGATTTTGTCTCTCTCCCTTTGCACCGAAGCCCAGCAAGGCCTTAGCCAAGTTCTTTGCTCCTCCTTTACTGTTTCTAAACTGTCCTGTCTGCGGGTTTTTGTGAATTCTTTTATTTTAAAAAAAGTATTTGTATTTTCACAAAAATAAGAAGAGACTTAGGTATTTGAAGAAACCTAAAATAGCCCAATTAAAATAAAGGCTAAATAGGGCTTGCAAAACAATATAGAATAGGAAGAAACTTAATTGGGCCAGTAATCTGGGATGACATAGTTACTATAATCAAATAAAAATTTATTTCACATTTTCCTTTATGAACTGCTTGCTTGAAAGCTCAGAACTAAATCTGTGTTTAATTATAATGGCCATGTGATCCCAGATTACTGGTACAAATCCACCTTGCTTTTTATATGAAACCATTTTTGAATTCTAAGAGGTATTTATTATGGATACTTACAAAAGATATATCAGGCTACAAAATGGTCTGAGATTTTGAAGATATAAAAATAACTTAAAATTATCTTTTAACCCTTAACAGAACCCAAAGTGAACCACTAAGTTGTAACTCAGTAAAGGGAGTGAAAGCAACACAGTGGGTTTGTGGAGTTCAGAGAGGCTGGTGGATTGGAGAATGAACACAAATCTGTCTCTTCCGACTTGAGAGGTCAGTGTTATTTACCTGTGGTTAGTGCATGTGTTGGACTCTGGCCAACTGAACGCTGAGTTTTTCAGTGATTGATTAAAGGGCCTGTTATATTTACTATTAAAGGGAAAGATATCCATGTGCTCTAGATAATAGATGAATGGAAGTAAAGTTGGCATTCTGTTATGAAAATTAAGATGCATGACTTTGTCTTATCAAAGTGGAAGGCCATTATAGCTTAATGAAATAAGGCAGCTTTGCTATCAACTCATAGGGTAACCTTGAGGGAAGTCCTTAGCATCTCTAAGCTTCCCTTGACCATCTTGTAAAAAGTGGGGCTATCATCAGATGAACACCATTTCCAACCTCTTTCTCTTCAGTCGTTTTTCTGCTGGGGTGGCCATGGGACATAGTTCTCAACAGTAAAACATAGGCATAAATCTTTGAAGTTTCTAGAGAGCTGTCATTTCCTGACATGGGCACTAACTCTTCCCTTTATTTGGAATGCAGATGTGATGGCTGGAGTAGCAGCCATTCTGCCACCTCGAGGGAACAATAGCAAATATTTTAGCATTGACATTATTGAGCCACTCATCCAGCATTAGCAACTGTCTATCTTCAGATTTCATGTTGCGTGGGAAAAAACAAAAAACAAAACAAAAAAACCTCTGTTTATGCCACTAATGTCAGATTACTTATGGCCAAAAGCATTACTGAAATAGTGTCTTATAGGCTAGGAAGGATTAAATGAACTAAAGGGGGTAAAGCCTTTAGCACAAGGGTTGGCACCTTGTAAACACTAGAGAAAGTGTGTGCTGTCTACACGTGGTGGGCTACGTGAGTGCCGGCAGCACAGTCCTCATTTGTATTTCAAGGAGTTCCGAACCTGTGTTTAGAAAAGTACTCAATGGAGACTCCAGAATGAATGTAATTAAAGAGAGGAGAGATGCAGGTATTGTCAAACAGCTGCCTCCTCTATAAAGGAACATCTGATTTTGAGAAAAATAGCATCCGATGGGCTAACAGGATAAGTGAGCTGCAAAATGGACCCCTGGAGACCTCCAGGAATTGACCTGTGGGGGGAGTTATTGCCTATTTGAAAGCTGGAATATTTCTTCCAAAAACATTATTTTTGTTTCAGCATAGTTTATATTAAGCTCTTTTTTCAAACCAAAGGAGTTTGTGGTTTTTTGTTTGTTTTGGCATTCGGGACTTAGAAATTATTGTACAATATAGATTCTTAAACTTGAGAAGGATTTTGTTAATATTATTATAACAAGAGCTTCCATTTACCAAGCACGTATTGTATACTAGGAATCGTTTTGAGTGTTTTACGTGTTTTATCTTACTATTCAAGAATGGAAGGAATGAAGTACTGATACACTCAACAACGTGGATAAATCTCCAAATTGTGCTGAGTGAAAGAAGCCAGACAAAAAAAGAGTGCATATTGTGTGATTCCATTCTATAAAATTCTATTTTTTTTTTTTGAGACAGAGTCTCTCTGTGTTGCCCGGGCTAGAGTGCCGTGGTGTCATCCTAGCTCACAGCAACCTCAAACTCCTGGGCTCAAGCGATCCTCCTGCCTTAGCCTCCCAAGGAGCTGGGACTACAGGCATGTGCCACCATGCCCGGCTAATTTTTTCTATATATTTTTAGTTGTCCAATTAATTTCTTTCTATTTTTAGTAGAGACGGGGTCTCGCTCTTGCTCAGGCTGGTTTCGAACTCCTGAGCTCAAACAATCCGCCCGCCTCGGCCTCCCAGAGAGCTAGGATTACAGGCGTGAGCCACGGCGCCCGGCCGATTCTATAAAATTCTAGAAAATACAAACTAATCTCTAGGGACAGAAAATAGAACAATGGATGCCTGGAACAGGGCGGGGAGGGAGGAAGGGATTACAAAGGGACATGGGGAAACTTCCGGAGGTGATGGGTACGTTCATTATTTCAATTTTGTGATGGGTTCATGGGTGTGTAAATTTTTCCAAACGTACCAAATTGTACACCTTAAATATGTGAAGTTTATTGCATGTTAATTATAAATAAATGTAGCATTTTTTTTAAAAAAGGAAAAATGTAAAAATAACTTATGCTACCTTTCAGTAGGAAAATGGATAAATGGGCTGCGATTTATTCACACAGTGGAATTCTATGCAGCAGAGAAAATGAATGAAATACATCTACATTATTAAAACAATGATTAAAAAAGTAAGTTGCCAAAGAAAGGCAGTGTGACATATATTTAAAAATTTAATACTCATTACCACATTGTATGTTTTATGGGTGCATAAATGTGTAAACCTGGAATAATGCGCATGAACTTTAGTACCCCAGTTAATAAGGGGCAGGAAGGAGGAGGGGACAAGGGGTGGTGCATTAGCTGTGCTTACAGTGCTCAGACCGCAGCAAAATGACAACACTGCCCCATCTGCCAAATCTGGGTAGTGGAACACAGGCATCTGTCATATTATTTTCTGTACTTGTCTGCATGCTCAATATTTTTCATGGTTATAAAAAAAGTTTAAGTAATTCCCTGTTCCACTCTCAGCACCCAGTTCTCCTTGCCAGGGACAACTGCTGTTACCAGTTTCTCGTGTGTCCTTCTGGAGAGATTCTAAGTATATACCAAAGAACAGGGGTGTGTGTGTGTGTGTCTGTGTGTGAGTTATATCTATGCAAATTTTTACACATTTTTTAAAAAATCATATAAGTGACTAAATTTTTATATATTTCTTTTAAAACAAGACACAATATGGAGCACACTATATACGCTGCTCTATATCTTGCTTTTCTTACTCAACAAAACTTTGGAAATAGTTCCAACTTGGCACGCACAGAATTTCCTCTTTCTTTCTGATGCTGCTTAGTATTATTTCCTCATATGCACAATTAGGCTGTTTCCCATCTTTTACTGCTACAGACACATTGTAAACACACATTTTGCACATCTGTCTGGGTGTGCTACCTGTCCTTTAAAGCAGACTGTGCCACACCGGGCTGAAAAAAGAGTAACGAGTTAATGAAGGGGGTGCAACAGTTTGCCTCCTCATTCAATGACACTAGAGCAGCTGTCTTCTTATGCATCTGCTTTTTAGTATTCTATTTCCCTCTTGATATGGCGTTTCTGGCTGGCACTTTTCTAGTTGTTGGTGGCACCCTTTCTTCTGCTGTTTTGTTGCTTTTAAAATGGTTTAAGCTAAGAAGCCAAATGATCAAGATGGTTTGGACTGTGACTAAAGCAAGACAAAGGAGGTTCCAAGTAAGAGAACACAAGAGTTTTTTGGAGTCAAGGGTCTGAGCTTTACTGTGTGGACTTTTTACATATGTGCTGGCTGCTCTGGGTTTTGGCGGACTCCCCGGTTCCTAGGTGGCCCTGGGTAGGGGAGGTTATAGAACAGCTGCTCCATGCATCCCCCAGGGTGAGAAAGGGGCATGGCTTCGAGGTCTAATCTTATGGAGAAGCCACTAGGGGATTAACAAGAGACAGAAAGTGTTGCGTTCTGGTCAATGTCCAGCTGCAGTAAGAGCCAGTGCTCTTGACATCACTTTGAGGTTTTTAGAAGTGATTCTCTGTGTTCTAACAGGAGGGAAGGAGAAAGTCCTGAAGAAATGACAGCTCAGCACAGTGTGAGAAACTCATCTCCTCTTCCTTGGCTATACATTTTTACCCTCTTATTAAAATTTGTTTTTACATTATAAAACCATTTAATAGAGTTCTAGAAAAATCACTCCCCTGGAAAACTTGAATTATACTAATGATAATAGCAATAGTTTTGAATATTTATCATAGTTTTCAAAGTATTTTCTTACCATGGAGGCACGATAGCCTACTGGGTAAGAACACAGGCTCTGGAGTGAGACTTTCTGGGGTCTAACTCTGGCTCTACTGCTTACTGTGTGGCTTAGGGTAGCTTATTTAACTTCTCTGTGCCTTGGTTCTTATCTATAAAATGGAGGTAATAAAAGTACTTATTCACAGGGCTGGACAAGATTAAATAAGTAAAAAAGTGTATAGAAGTCTGAAATTAATGACTGACATACACCTGGTGAGTGCTTGATAAATGTCAGTTACTATGACTATTATTAGCGCAGTTGTAGTGGTAGTAAGAATTGGGGTAAATGGGCAGAGCTGATAATCTGATCAGTTGTTGGACTCAAGGATGGCAAAAAAGCACAGATGCATATCTTCCTTGGACAAGAAAGAGTAACTATATTAGGCAGACTACAGGGAGTTAAGAATAAACCAGTCAGGCGTGTGAAGTCTGCTTATGGCCACTGCCAGGTGTGAATGGCACGGCTGGCCTCGGTGGAAGGTTATGTCATTGCAGGGCATGATGGTGTTGAGGTTTCATGACACAAAGACTAAGCCAGTGGTTTCCTGGAGCTGATTGTTGAAACCAAGAGAATTAAACATGATAATCAGATAAAATGATAATTATGTAAATTATATTAAAAACAATAATAAATATTCAAAACTCATCACATCCTAATTATTTTACTACATTTACCTGTAATCTACGCTTTTGAGATTATTTTCATCTATTGTATCGTAAAGTGGGGGTGCTTTATAATGGTGAGTTACAGTACATCTCTTCCTGACACCATGTCCACTGACATTGCCTTGGGAGCTTATAACTGTCTGCGGTGGGAATATTTACACCACAACAATTGGCAAATGCTACAAACCGGAGCTTGATTTATTTTGTAGACCTAAGAAAATAATAGAGAAAAATGCTAATAAGGCAGATTAAACTTAAAAGCATATCGTGCCTGTTGCTGTTACATTGTGAAGGACACAAAAAATCGAAGAACTATTTTTTCAGTATTCAAAAAGATGCCTACATCTTTAACAAACTAGTAAAGTTCTGACACGTCTTCATTGTTTCACTTTGTCTCACTCGTTAACATTCGTGTCAGAACCACAGTCAATAGCTGGATTGGGATTGGCATGGAAGTGGATGAAGCCCAGAAGCTGGAATGAAAAAGAAGGTGAAGAAGTCTCTCTGCCAGGAAGGGGAGGCGGGGACAGCCTTAACCTCTGCTAACACCTTCAGGCACTTAACTGCTCTGGGAGGTGGAGGACTGAGCTCCCTACCCACATTTGGAGCTGGCTGGGCCCTAATCCCGGAATAGCTGTTGAAACTACAGAAAGAAGGTGGGAAAGTGAGCTGGTCTCTCCCAGGAGAATTGGGGAAACTAGAGGGCTAGACTCTGGGGTTCACACCAGGCAGGACACAGAAGGCCTGGGTGAAATGGCGGAGGCTGAGCCGGGGGTGGTGCAAATGAAGCCTGTTTTGCAAGTCTGCCGGCCTAAGGCCTGGGTGATGTGGGCAGAGAGGAAAAGTACCAGGTTCACTTATCACTTATCCATATGCTGAATTCCTTACTACTAGTGGATTTTGCATTGCAGGTGAGGGGATGCCCCGTAGTGTCCCCTGGGAAGGCCGGGGCAGAGTAACAGAGAGTGGGTGGGGCCGCCGCTGTTTGGGAAGTAAAAACAGGATTTCTCCCCAGCCCCGCCTCTCCCCTCCTTTTATTGGGAGATGGGCTTGCAGGCTTCTTCAAAAGAAAGATCTTTCTAGTTCATGTGTTGAGTGTTTCTAAAAAAGGAAGCCCTGCTCTGTGAGTTAAGGAGTGAACCACTCTGGCAGGGGAAACACCTGCAGGGGGCCCGTCTCTACGCGCGAGCCCAGTGTGTACACACCCCGGGAAAAGCACACTCCGTGTGAAGTCAGACAACCAGGTGTGTCATGCCAGTCTCGCTACTTGGTGGTGGCCTTGGGCAATAGCATCCTTCTACCTGAGCCTCAGTTTCCCCATCTATAAGATACTAGGGGTGAATTAAATGATCTCTAGTGACACTTCCAGTGCCAAAGGTCTGCAAGGCCCTGCAAATCTCCCCATGGCTTATATCTCTCTTTGGTATAAGCCAAGGTGCTGAGCTGCTGTGTTGAGCACCTTGTCCTCGAGGAAGTTCACATGCCAGGGAAGAATACGGGGAGAAAGGGTGGCAACAGAGCTAATGGGTGCAGGCTGGGGCGCGAGGGAAGTCCAGCCAGGCAGACATCTGACCAGCAGAGCTCCAGCTCTGTGTTAGGTGACAGGGCCACCCAGACACCAGCCCCGCCCCAGGCCCCCTTACCCTGCAGCATTGCCGATGTGGTGTAATAGTTGAACGGCACGTTTTTCACCAGGTATTCTTCGGGGTCGAGGCTGGCCAGCTTAGCGCCCACCAGTACGGACTTGCCGGTGCCTGCGGTGCCCACCAGCATGACTGGCCGCCGCCGCTGCAGCAGCCGCTCCATGAAGTAGCACACTCGGATGGTCTCACTCGTGTGCACCAAACAAGCCTGGAGCAGGAACACGTGGGTGTGCCAGGGGTGGGCTCGGGGAAGAAGCAGATGCACCACAAAATGTTCTGGAGCATTTCAGAAGAGGAGAGCTCCCCGAACAAGTGTAGGTCAGGAGCGTCTTCCTAACCTCCATGGTAGGACCATCGTAACAACTCACTCTTGGGGCGCCCCACAGCTGGGCAGGGAGCCTCCCACCCGCCTCCCCAACTCTCGTCTCTTTCCCTCCGATGTCTCTAATGAATCTGAAAATCTTCTGTCCCAGCCATCTCCCCGTCTCTGCCCCTAGGATGCCAGTTGGGCCTGGTATTTAAGTGTCTGAGCCCTTACGGCAGCCTGTGGCTTCATCACACCTGTGGTTTCCTCTGCAAAGGTGTGTAGCTGGTGGTGACCAGTTCCTAGCAAGACCAAATGCTTGGACATCGATGCAGGGTCACTGCTAAAGTCACTGCAGATCCTTCAGGACACCTGCACCTCCTTGGTCACTCGGCCACTCACCTGCAAGGGTATCTCCGGATCAAATTCAAACTGGGGGGTGAGCTTGGACCAAGGCTCGAACTTCTTGGTCTCTGGGTCTATGTAATAGTCAAAGACGGTCCCCTGGGAAGGAAACTTGACTGTCTTGAACTCCGTCAGCCACCATTTGCTGAACTCTGCCCGGTAGTCCACAAGCTGCAGAAACAAAGTCGGTCAGGGGATCAGGTCCTCCAGAACTCAGACAGAGGTCAGGGCAGGGGCACAAAGTGCCCCTTCCTTTGCTGGCCTGCTGGACGGACCAGCTGCCCCAAGGATCAGCCCTGGCAAGGCCCACCGTGCAGCGCCGCTCTGGAGCATGTGCAGGTGCCCTTGCTTGGCCACGTGGCTGAGCCATCCCAGCGTCGGCACATCTTACTGCCATTGAAGGAGTGGGGAGGGCAGGAGAACATGGAGGAGAGTGGGAACGTGCAGCCCCAGGATGGGCAAGTGTGGCCCAGGAACTCCTGAGGAGACAGACCCACCGCCCCATCTTCCCAGATGCCTGGGACTCTGAGCCCCTTCCAGGGAGGCAGTCTGGGATGGATGGAGTAGAATGGCGACTGCTGACACGGGGCGGGGGGCACAGTGTGGTTGAGTGAGAAGTGTCTTAGCAGGGGAGTCAGGTATGTGGCCACAGGCAAATCCCTTCTCTCTGTGCCTCAGTTTCCTCATCTATAAGACAAGCATCCTAGAAAAGATTTCTGATTTTAGCTCTTTCAAGAGCTAAAATTCTACAATCGAGGAGCAGCAGGAAAGACAAAGCTGTGCTGGTCTTTCTGACAAAGGAATAGGTAGAGGCATGTATTTTACATGCAAAGATATTGGACTATGAGCCCTTTAAGGATAGGGCTGTGCACACAGTGTACTCACACTATTAATATCTTACTGTGTCCAAGTCAGCACACACACTCAGTATACCCTATTGCTTATCAGAGGGTTGCTGATAAGCAACCCTCTGGAAGAGCAGACACATGGGAATAAGACAAATCCTAAAAATAAAAGAGGCCCAGATTGGGCATTTTAGGAAACATTCATGGAAGGCAGGACAAAGTTGGAGTTGAAAGCCTGGAAGGACCAGGAGCTGGGCGCATGGCGACAAATCTGAACTCTGAAGAAAGGCCGCTTCTCATTTTGCTGTTCATTAAGTAAGTAGGATTGAAATCTTTTACTTTAAAATGAGAACAGGCATAGGTCCTAAGATAAGGACAGATTCGTTTGCTGTTCTCATTCTAGTTTGAATTAGACCAAAAGAACATTGCAGCTTCCCAGCATTGTTCTCCCCAGTCAGAAGCCTCAGGGAAGGCCCCGCTTTTTAACTCATGGGTGAAATTCTTGAAGACCTTTTACGTTCTATGAAAACACGATATTATTATAGGTTTCTCCAGAAACTCTGAGATGAGGGCCACATCTGGAAAGAACGCAGTGAGGACCTTCTTTGTTCCTCACCCTCGATTCCACCTTCGAGCTACCTGGTCAATTTTGTCAACCCAGCCGTTGGCAGGGCCGACATTGTCATGCTCCTCTGTCATCTGGGGCGTGGCCTCACTTCCCGCTATACGTGGATGCTGTAGAGACAAGATGACCTCCCCTGGGCCAATCCAATGGTCCTTTCCCGATTCAGCTCTGTGGGCATCTCTTCAGCATGGACCGTAACGAACAGGCTCCTCCTGAAATTCACATCTCCTTTCGGATTCTGACAGTTCCCTGTTCCTCCTCTGCTTTCGACCTGATGACACTAAGACTTTACCATCATACTGTAGTGGAGTTGGGGACACAATTTCACTGCATTTGATCTTCACAATGCTCTAAATTACCCTGGCTTGTTAAAATGATCTCTGTTTTATACATGAAAAGACAGAGCTGGGAGTTAACCCCGGGTTTTAAGTCTCGCAATCTGGTGTTCTTGCTACCTCGTGCTTCTGAGAGATCATTTTCTGTGAGGGCTGCAATGTATACAGCCAGGACCATTTAAAAAAAAAAAAAATGGAACTTCTACTCGGGTATAGCCTCTGTTTTGTATTTCTGTTTTGCTTTAATGACAGCTCTTTTAATGTAAGCACCCTTGGTGTTCCTGATGCGAATATTTTGGCCAAATTCCTACTTTTCAATTTACGGCACTATTTTTGGTGTTTAGTTCTAAAGTGGGCTGTGTAGGGGTCTCGGACGTTCCCTGCTGCTAAAAGCTTTCTCCCTTCTCCTCTCCCCGCGTGCCAGCACGGCCGCCTGTAGCTCCAAGTGCTCCAGAGCCCAGGATACCTGGAGGGATGCTTTCTCCAGGGCTTTTAAAAAGAGTTGAGTGGATTTAAATTTTTCTATACAGAAATAGAAATTGACCAAGGATCTCCATCCTGAAACCCTACTGCCTGCTCCGCACCAATATGGGAGAGGAGCCCAGCGGTGGCCATCTGACATTTCACCAGCTGAAAGGTCACAGACTGCATTTGATGCAAAGCAATAACCTCCACATTCGGGGTCTCTGTGCATTCCAGCCAGGACTCACCCATCCTGCTGAACTGTTTGCACCCTTGCCTCAAGGGGAAATGTAAAGCTGTCGAAGCAGCAGTCTGCGGAGAAGCTCCCAGGACTGCAGAACGGACAGCACAAAATTCTCAGCCGTCAAACTCCTGGTCCAAGCAAACCCCTGCCCTTGGACATTTCCCCTTCTGCCCCCAGGGCATCTGGCTCTGGGGAGGGGACAGAGAAAGGCATCCTTCCTGGGAGCCTGTGAGAGCTGCTTTCTGAATATGGACCATCAAAGAACACGTTACAGAGTGATGGGAGGTGGAATGGATGTTACAGCTAGGGCCCATGAAAACAAAAAAGAAACTAATTGCTAATTCTTTTTGTCCCAGCTGACTTCCGTTTTGGATTCCTAGAATGTGGCTTTGCCTTGGGAGGCCAAAAGTTTTTACTTTTCTTTGAAAGACGCTCACAATCAACCCAGGCCAGAAAGAGTAAATTGTAGCTCTCCAACAGCTGCAGTTTAATCTGATCTCCCCGTTGTGAGAGAGGCACCAGATTCTAGCTATCAAACTGAATATTTATGCTAGGAGCATATTACTAATAAGCACATACGGATTGTTCTAAGTGCTTTGCACATATTCGTGCTGAGTAATTAGAACAGTACGTGTTCACTTAATCCTAGGAACTGGGACCACCATCATCATCCTCTGCACACATGGAGGAAATAAGGTAGAGAGAGGTTAAGTTACTAGCCCAAGGTCCCTGAGATAACAGTGCCAGAGTTACAATCCAAATCCACAGTCCATGTTCTTTTTAATGTTCATGTTGCTTTCCTTCAGTTTTTTAAAAAACACTTTATTGTGGCATGACTGATACACAAAAAGCTATGCATATTGAATGTATACAACTTGATGAATTTGAAGATAAGTATATACTTGTGAAACCATCACACAAACTATGCATAAAACCTGTCACCTTCAAAGTTCAAACCCATCACTGCCCTTTATTATTATTGTTGTTGTTGTTTTGTGGTAAGAACACTTAACATAAAATCTCCCCTCTTAGCACATTTCTTTAGAGGAGAAGGAAATCTTGCCATTTGCAACAATTTGAGGAGCCTGGAGGACATTATGCTAAGTGAAATAAGACAGGCACAGAAGGACAAATGCTACATGATACCACTTGTATGATGAATCTAAAATAGTCAAATTCATAGAAGAGAGAGGAATCGTAGCTGCCAGGGGTTGGGGCGGGGGGGAAATGGGAGGTACAAAGGGTACAAAGTTGTGGTTATACAAGATGAATAAATCCAAGGTAAATAAATCTTCTCTCTAGTATAGTACCTATAGTTAACAATACTCAATTGGACACTTAAAACTTTGCTAACAGAATCAATGTTCTTAACCTCTGTGTGATAGTGCCTGATAGCTAGGGTTGGTTGTAAGAGACTGGTTTGCATAATATTGAATATGTTGTTTCTAGATAAAAAAATATCTTTTATTTGGAAGAAAATAAGTAAAGAAAAAGGCTGGGGATACAGGAAGGGTAAAGGGATAATGTACCACGATATTCCGAGTCAACATCCCTACCCCCAAACAGCATGAAGCCACAGCAGTCAAGACCATGAGACCGATTCTACTGTGGTTTCCTACTCCCTAGATGCCGATTAACCTTTGGTCCAGCCTTCTCTGGACAGCTCTGTGTTTCAGGGGTATGGAGAAATTACGGTTAACTCTGACCTGGTACGTGGTGGTATATCTTTATTCTGGAAGATTTTTCGAAGGCTAAAGTGAGGGATTCCTTCCCCTTGAGCTTCTACAGCTCAGCATCCTTCCACCTTTCTCTATAAAACACACCTCGTCTAGCAAAGCAGTGTACATAGACCCAGGATTGTTCAAACTCAAACACTATACAACTCTCCAAGAAATCAGAGGTATGTTCACTAACTCAAAAAGCAATAGCTCCAAACACACAGCCTCATCTGTCTCACCCCATGCGGCCCTTCGAGGGGGTCTAATGTCTGTAGCAGAGTTATAGGTAGATAACTAAATAGTTTGCTGCTTTCAAGTTAGCTCTGACAGCTAGCTGTCCTGTCTTCCAAATCTTTGCTGGAGGATCAGTTTTACTGCTGCAGAATTCAACATGGGCGAAACTCAGCACATTTCCTTACCTGATCTTGGACCATTGCTCCGCCGAGAGCCCAGATGGCAGCAAACACAAAATAAAGCTCATAGATTTCCCTGGGGCAGTCCACAGGGATGTCCTCCTTGGTCAGAAGACACTCCAAAAGGTGACATACCATCTGAACCGTGCTCTGCTCTGGGATTGGAATGATCTTCTTGAATCTGCAAAGAGAGACCAGGATGTGCCCTGAAACACCGTGCGGATCCCATTCTAGAGGCGATGTTGGAAGCCACTCGGTTGCAGGGAGCTCGTGACTTGTTGAGTTCTTTGGGATTACGGAGACTACAGTGCCACTTAGGCCTTTGCTGTCATCAGCTATTCTTGGGCTGGCTTCCTTTGCAGGCCAGTAAGGGCCTGAGCCCTCCTGAGAGGTCCCTTTCCTCATCCCCTTTCCTCTGACACCTTCCCCTGCCCTCCCTTCTGTTTACATCCTTGGGGAATGTAGGCGGTTGCAACAAAACAAATAAATACCTCATGTTTTCACTCTTTCCACGATTTCTTCAATTGTCAAAAGGCGCCTAAAAGGCAATTTGGGTGTAACTCTGAGGTCCTCCCTTTCACTTCTTCCCCCCAGAGGTTTTCCTCCAACTTAAACACACTTAAACATGCTTTCTGGGGCCAGAGTCTTATCTGGGGCATCGTGAGGACCAGGACAGATGGTTATTTTATGCAATCATGATTAACTGAACAGAGTTCCTCATCTGAAAATACACCTCCGTGACTTTGCCCTGGCCTGGCATTTGTACTTTGCATTTTGGCTTTAGAGGTCTTAACTGAAAGGCAGATGTCAAGAGATGCACGGAAGACATCCTGTGCCCAGGGGAGCAGGAGTGTGCACATGTGCATGCACTCATACACACACACACACACACACACTCATACACACACAAACACACACGCTTTTCTGTCCTTGGGTACCCTCATCACACCATGTGCATACGCAGCGTGCACCACGCACCCACACACTCAGTCCACATCATCACCCCCGGGGGTCATGTGCTCACAGGCTGCATGGAAGGCAGAGTCACTGTCGTAAGACGTGCAGCCCCGTCAACGCTCACCTTCATGGCCGTTTACCAGCACTGGGCCTTGGAGTGGCCTGGCATGCCATTCTCGCCAGTGTTTTGCATTTTCTGAGGCCAGAAAACAATAACCTAGTTGCAATCTCTACAACAACACTGTGACACGGTCTAAGAGCCCAGGTATTACTTCCCTGAGTGATAAGAAGACGGACTCCTTGAGGGGCTGTCTTTACTCGTTTGGCGCATATTTGTGACAGAGTGATGTTGATAAACGGCTCTATCTCAGGCTCAGTGCTGGACGAGGCACCAAGACAACACGTGCCAACGGCCCTTATGTTCCAAAAAGAGATTCCAGACAACCTAGGTGGGACTTGCAAAGGGTTTTGTGACCAGGCCTCTCACCCTCTGGAGGGTATAGAGGATCCAAGTGGGAGACGCTGAAGGGGCTGGAAATCAGCTCTCAGGAGACTGGAGAGAGCTCTGGGTGTACACGTGTCCCCTCACATGGGAAGGCAGCTGCTCTCCCCTAACGGCTGGAGAAAGTGGCTCCCATAGGACCACTCCGAGCCAGTGCAGGACCACGCCTGGAAAATGCTAAGGAGACTCTCCCACCTCACAGTGGAGCGTAGAGAGGCGCCTTGCTGGGGCATCTTGTGCTCTAGTTTGTCAAAGCAAAGGAGGGGCAGGTCTTTCCTGGATTGCAGGTGTGGGCTGTGGGCCTGAGGGGTTGTCCCAGTGCTGGCGTAGGGGCCGCCTGGCCGGGGAGGCGGACAGGGCTTGTGTGAGGAGCAGTGCATGACTGGCTAAAGACAGTCAGTTGCTTTCTTCAAGAAATGGCAGATAGGAGATCTCCAGTGACGAGGGGGGGTCCAAGGAGCTCCCACAGAGCCGGAGTCAGATTTCAAGACCTGCCACAGTAGGGTAACGAGGCCACGCCGGTTCCAGTGCGGAAAAGGCCTCTCCTGCCCCTTCCTCTCTTCTCTCTGAACCCCTCCAACCCTGAGGGGTCAGAAGCCACAGGCAGGGAGCAGGTCACTGGCAGAGTAAGGAGAGAAGTCGAGACGCGCCCCTTCCCCACTGCGGCCTGAGCTTTGGGTGGGGTAGAAGCTTCTAGGGCACCTGGAATTTGCTTCTTTAAATTTTCCCTGGACTGACACATGCGAGTGTGTGTATGACTGTGACTAGAGGTGATCGGGTGTCTTTTTATCACCAAAGAGTGACCAGAAAGTCGTGGACATTGACCTAGATCTCATTCAGACACACACACAATTTTGAAGGAACAGCAGGGAAACAAAGTTGCTTTCTCATTGCCCCTTGTGGGGCCTGCCTGTTCAACAAACAGATTAATACATGTCGACATCGCAGGGCCTTATAGTAACAGGGCCACGTAAAGCTGGCACTACGATACCGTGACCGTGTAAAACAGAAGTAAGGCTTGGGGGTAAGTACCTCTGTTACTAACCAGCTGCGATGTCCGAGCGGCACCTGGGCCTCCGCGCCCTCCCCCGCGGGAGGTCAGCCCTCTTAGGAGGGCTGCGAGAGTGAAATGACACAGCGCTTGGAGTGGCACCCACAAATGACAGCTGTCACTGTTACTTTCCCTTGACAACCACGGTGTTCAGAGATGGGCGGAGCGTTGTCTCTGCTCGACTCTGCGTGGTCAGAATCCTCAAGGCTTGCTTCAGAGGCTTGCTCACGCACCGGTGCCCGCGTGCTCACACAGATACGCCAGGGTTTGGCGGCTCTTGCTCCAAACGCCCAGAGTGGGAGACAGCCTGACTTTTAGTCAAAGGATGTGTCGGACAGTTGTCTCAGGAAAAAACTAAAGCACAAGAAGAGACTATTTTCCTAAAACCTTACCCTGCTCTGCTATTTTAGTCTTTGCCGTCCTGGCGCATTTGTGTCACTCGCCACTGTTTCCCACGCCCAGGCTTGGTCGGCTAACCGGGAGCTTTATCCCATTAGACCCCAAGGCCACAGAGCCCAGGGGCCACCAGGGCCTGAAAGCTTTTCAAAGGCTTATGAAAATGTTGATATTTGGAAAAATAATTATTGATCCCGAAATATAAAATCTATGGAATCAAAATTAATAAATGTTTCATTAAATATCTAAAATATGCCACCACATCAACTATTTAACTGCAACTTGCTTTTTAGTTATACAAAATTCACTTTTAATGAGGGTGATTTCCTAGGGCGGGATGGGCCACATGGAGTCGGTACGTGTGGGGCGCCCCTGCAGCGTGGCTGCCCACGGTCTGCGGTGCGCCCTTCCTCTCGGCCTCCACCATTGTAAGCAACTGGAGGCTCAACCATATCCCATGCTTGACAGGCCAACAAAGGAAGAGCCAGGGATCAACGTGAGTGATGGGCTTTAATTTCTAGGAAACAAATCCTGACCCTAACCGTGGAATCTTCCAGAACTATGGAGCTCTGAGTCACGTTGCCCTCACAGCACCAGCTCTGATGCCCTTTCTTGGCTGCACAATAGGGGCGGGTGCCAGATTCGTGGAATGATGCATCAAATGGCAAAAAAAGAGAGTGTAAAACAAAAGCAGTCTCCAAGCATGGCAAGCTGTCTGTACCAACACATACGGTACTCTCGTGTAGTAAGTATTCTCTCCGTTAAGAGTGACTGATCTCTTGTTTAAGTGACAGGTGGTCAGGGCTTGTTGCTTTTACTTTTACAAACCCA
This sequence comes from Propithecus coquereli, assembly GCF_000956105.1. Classification (NCBI taxonomy): domain Eukaryota; kingdom Metazoa; phylum Chordata; class Mammalia; order Primates; family Indriidae; genus Propithecus; species Propithecus coquereli. The sequence continues at coordinate 1,891,828 of NW_012150119.1, read as the reverse complement.
TAAGAGGAAAAGTGAACTCGCGATGGCCAGCGTGGCAGGACTGGTCAAACGGCGCATTATGCCCAATCCCACGTTATTTGGGCCATGAGCACACACAGCCAGGAACAGGGAGTGGGCTCCACGTGTCACCGCCAAGTGTCATCTTCACTCCAGGCCTGTTGATCTGGCATGTGGATCATTTGCAGGAGGGCCAGCTCTTGCCCTACGCACTGGAGGATCGAGTCTCCAGATTGTTATCTGATCTTGCAGCCTACAACCTCCTTCTGATACACCCACGTGGCACTCATGAAAGGCACTTTAAATCTTTCTCCTCTTCACTCACCTCCCTTCTTGCCTGAACCGACAATAAGCATCCCATGGCCACCCCAATGTGTGTCCCACTCGGCCATCTGCCGTGCCTGGAGGGGATGCCCTGGGAACATCTGACTTCGGGGACAGGACAGAACATCAGCAGGTCACCAGGTATGAGCCAATGGGCTCTCCATTGCTGCTTTATCTCACTGCCTTCCTTATTTCCTGGCCTACCTGGTTCTGAGTGTGTCTAAGCAGGTTGGAAGGTACTTGTCAAACAGAATGGTCAGGTTGGCTCTCTCCGTCTGGAGCTCTCTCTTGTCAATCCAGCTGCTCACCAGAGGATTCCACCCCAGGTCTGCCGGGTTGATGTATAGGATCCCTGTGGGCACGGAGAAGACTTTCAGTGAATATTCCATACATATCAGCACATTTGTCACCCCAGGGAGTTATTTTCTCTGTTTAGAAAATGTTCAGAAGATTGGACTTAAAAGAAACAGTGATCTAGTCCAGGTCTGAGGGGCTGATGGGTGTGTTATTGAGGGCCAACTCCAGTTGACTGAGGATGGGTGGATGGAGAGAGCAGTGTTGAGAGGATCCCAAGGCCAGATTGAGGCTCAGGAGGAAAGCAGGCTGTGTTTGGTCAGAAATACTTGTCATGGGAGTGTGGGAGTGTGCAGTGAGGACCCTCCAAAAGATAAATCCACGTCCTATGTGTGGCCCCTGCCAATGTGATCATGTTTGGAAAGGGGCTTTTGCAGTGTAGTTAAGTTAAGGATCTTGAGATGGGGTTATCCTGGATGATCTGGGTGGGACATTTACAAATGTCCTTCTAAAAGACAGAAGGGGAGAGACGCACGCAGAAGTGAAGGCTATAGGAAGAAGGGAAAGGCTGGAGTTCTGGGGCCACAAGCCAAGGAACAGCTAAGCTGGAAGGTGCAACGAAGGATCCCTCCCAGAGCCTGGGAAGGGAGCACGGCCTTGCTGAACTTGATTTCATGTGTCTGACTTCCAGAAACATGGCAGAATAAATTTCTACTGTTTTAAGAGCCACCAAGGTTATGGTCATCTGTTACCCTTGCAAGAAGAGCCCTAGGAAATTAATCCAGAGTGGGGGAGGCAGTGCTCCAGGCCCATGCTCACCAGCATGGGCACAGGGCCTTGACAGGGAATCGACGTTAGGGCAGAGACCAAACCAGTTCACTTCTTAAATTATTGGTTTTTACTCTTTACTGAATTTTATCTTATGATTATTTTTTAAAATATTTTAACAGCTTCATTGAAGTATAATTGATAAATGAAAAAGTGCACATATTTAGTGTATACTATTTGATGAGTTTGGGTGTATACATACACCTGTGAAACCATCACCACGATCAAGGTAATAAACATATCCATCACCTCCAAGTTTGCGTGTGTGTACGTGTGTGTATGTGTGTGTGTCTGTGTGTGGTAAGAACACTTAGCATGAGATCTATCCTCTTAACAAATTTTTTTAAGTATACACTACAGTATTGTTAACTACGTTGTACAACAGATCTCTAGAACGTATTCATCCTGTATAACTGAAACTTTGTACCCATTGAACCCCATTACCCCTGCACTCAGTTTCTGGCCACTACTATTCTACTCTCTGCTTCTTAAGTTTGGTCATTTTTTCAAACAATTCTTTTGATCCCCTAGTCTCTGCGAATACATTTGGTTGGTGGAGACAGAGAAAAGTTAAGGTCTGAAGTTGCCATTCTGCACGAGGAGTTAGTAAGAAACCGTGATGCTTAGTCATCTCCCTGGACATGGCTTTGAACTGGCTTAAAACTGGCCTAATTTGAGACACTTCTGTGCAGAGGACAGTTGTCCGGCTCAGGAACTATTTCCCTTTCTGAATTAACAAAACCACATGGCCCTGACCTTACAGCACTTGCTTGCCCTTGCGGGTGTGGGTTGGGGCTGAGCACTAGGCCGGGGTTTTGGACGATCAGGTTTCTGGCTCCAGTTTGGATGGAGCTTCCTTCTGAGCCAGCAAAACTATGTGTAAGGCTGGAGGCACCTGTTTAACCCAGGCAGCCTGGCATGGCTCTCCCTTCTCGGGCTGTACCTGCTCTGGAGACAGTGGCTGGGGTGGCCGTGCGCAGGTGGCTGATCTCGAAGAGGAGCCGCATGGTGGGGCTAAGAGGAATCCTCTCGTTGCTCGCCAAGGTCAGCACCTGGAAGCAGCAGGGGGGCACACGCCAGTGAGGAAGGAGTCAGGTGCCTTCCCGGGGGTGGGACTTGGCCAAGGATTGCGGATGGTCATTTTCTTCTTTGTGATCATAGGTATTTTCTAAATTCTCTACAATAATGCTCTCTCTCTTCCAGTACCCCCTCCACTCACCCTTGTGTGTGTGTGTGTGTGTGTGTGTGTGTGTGTGTGTGTGTTGAATCAGAAAAAAATTTATTTAAACAGTTTAAATTGATGTCAATGATTTGAATGAACTAGACCATATTGGAATAATGAAATGATTAAAAGAAAAGAGCTTAGGTTTCATATTACTACTGTTTCCTTTAAAGTAGTCCCTCTGGGAGAACATGCTTTTATTCCAGCAATTCTGTACATGTTGAAGCCATTTGAAAACTTCTAATCCAGATGTGATTTCTGAGCAAGTTTAGGGGCAGCCACTTTATTGGCATCCAGTTGTTTTTCACTGTTTATAAAAAATAAAATATTCTCAGTGGATAAATATTTTCCATCACAAAAGATGTTTGATAGGCTCAGACTATCTCTGACCCTCAGTTTCCTTATTCATAAAAAAGGAAAAGTAAAAAAGATTTGAATAGACGATTTAAGATTCCTTCCAACTCTAAATAATAAATGAGTCTACATGCAGAAGATTCTGAAGGAAATGACAACAATGGCAAAAAAATGGTGTGAGCCACGGCAGAGACGTTGAAATAAGCAAAAGTTGCTTGTGGGAAGGTCTCGGTTCTGTTTGTCCAGTAAAGACGCCAGTGATAGTGCCTGACTCTGGGCCAGCCATCATGCGGGATCCCAGTGTGTCTGCCACCCTGGGAACCAGCTGCATCGGTGATGAGGGATGACGTCGGGATTCCCCAACCTCGGTTACCTTGTTATCGTCCATGACAGTGTTCAGAGACTCAATCCACATTGGATCTATGTCTCCATCCAGTAGAATCCACTTGGGCCCATCATGGGTGATGTTGGCAAGCTCCCGCATGATGGAAGAGAACAATCCTAAAGGGAACCACCGATACCTTATTTTTCATTTCATTGTTAATCCTCTTTCTCTTACCATAGCTTTCCCCCTTCAGCTATACCCCTCAGAAAAAGCTGTGAATAGAAAAAGCAGATCAGACCTTACTCTACCAAAAGAACTGGACAGCACCCAAGGTGAGTGCTCTGGCAGAACTTTCTGTAGCACCCCATAGCACTAGCTTTTTAAGTGCTAAGGAATCCAGTGAATCATTTCAGCAAATGACTAAGACATGATGGAATTACATTTTTAGGTAAAGTTTTCATCCTTTGTAATTGCAGCCCTGGCAAATCTTGTCAAATGCAGGCTTTGGGGGAAGGTTCAATGTGATTCTAATTATCATTACATGAAATTTACATATTAATCTGGGCAGAATTGATTTTTATGATACTAAACCTCCCCAGTGAACAACATCACATCTTTTCATTTATTCAGATACTGTTTTATGTTCCTAATAAATTTAAAATATATATTTCTTTGGCTAAATGTATTGCTAAACTATTTCATAGTTTTTATTGCTACCATGAACGAGATTTTTCTCCCTCTGTATTTCCATATTTATTTGGCTACTGCTAGTATAGAGAAAAGCTATCAAATCTTGTGTATTTATTTTATGTTCAGTTACCTTTAATAAATTTTCTTAATAAGTCTAGTGATTTTTCAATGTCTCCTGAGTTTTCTAGGTATAAAGTTGCATAATCAACAAAACAATAACTTCTTTCCTTTCCTCCAAGTTATACCATGTATTCCATTTTCTTGTCTTACTGCATTTTCTAGAACCCCAATAAGCAATGTAGAATAATGTTGATAATAGGCCTCCCTGACGTGTTCCTGATTTTAATGGAAACAGCTTTAGTGCATCATTACTCAGAATGATTTTGTTTTCCTTTCAGCTTTAGGTACAGAGTACTTATCATATGTTAGGGATTTCCTTCTATTCCTATTTTACTTAGAATTTTCTATTAGGAATGGCTATTGAGTGTTAAGTATCTATTTATTGACCAAGCGATTTTGTCCTTTGTCAGTGCTTTATGTTAATACTTTAAAAATATAATTGATCTATTCTTACATTCCTGGAATAGATTTTACTTGGTCAAAGTAGATTATTCTTTTGAGATACTAAATATTTTATTTAGAATTTCTGCATCTATATTAATAAGATATAATTTTATTATTATTAATTATAAAATTGGGATTTTTTTTGGTTCTAAGATAAAAAGTAATATTAAGATTATTCCAGTTTCATAAAATGATTTGAGAGCTATCTTTTTTATAATTTTGGAATTATCTGTTTTTTGTTCTGCTACTATCTTTAAATTTTCCTTTTCATTAGTTTGCTCAAGTTTTCTATTTATTATTGAGTGTATTTTGTTAATTTATATTTTGCTAGGGGGTCATCTGTTTCTTTTAGTTTTTCAAATATGGTCATCTAATTAGACATTCTCTTCTAATTTAATCTTGTCTACATCCACTGTTATATCTTCTTTCTAATTCCTAATCATACATATTTTTACTCTATTTTCCCCATTAATCATGCTCACAATGGACTTATTGGTCTTTACAAAGAACAAATATTTATATTTATTTATCTTTTCTGCAATTTTTTAATGTTTCTTCTGACTAATTTTAGCTTTTACCTTTATTATTTTCTTTTTCCTCATTTTCTTTAGGTTTAGTAACTTCCTTTATTTCCAGCCTACCTTTAAAATAAAGCAAGTTTAAAGTTTTTCCTTGTAAGTTTTAGATGGATCCTATCCTTTTTGTATGAAGCATTCTTTTCATTGCTCCCCAGAGGGGCTGCAATTTAATTTCTTTTTGACACAAGGGTTAAGAGAGCATTTCTTGATTTGCAAGTAGTAAAATTATTTTTGGCTATTTTCTTGTTGTTTCTAATTCTATTGCATTTATTATCAAAGAATATGACCTTTAAATTGATACTTTTGAATTCATTATAGCTTCCTCTGTAGCCAATTAAATTTTTTGGAAATGTTCCATGAACCAAACAAGGAAGGAATATTTTCTTTTTATAGAACACAAAGTTCTATAACTTTGTGTTACATTGCATATGATGATATTAATATATTCGGCAATTCCTCTATATATGTACTTATTTTTCTGTGTACTGGAACTATCCAATTTTGAAAAAAGACAATTAAAATAACCCACTATATCTGCATGCTTTCAAGTTCTCCTAAAAAGTTTTAAAAGGCTATATTCCATTTACTTTGCACTTATTCAGTGAAAACAGATTTATGATTATTATATCTTCTTTATCAAATTCCCCCAATGGAATGTATACATTTAATAAAATTTTAATTGGAATTCCAACAGAGTTGACATCATATTATTGAGCTTAAATTTAATATGAAAAAAGAAGTGCTTGAGACAAGTCAAGAAAATTGTAAAAGATTACTGGAGAGGGACTTACCTTATCAGATATTAAAATATGTTATAAAATGATTGTAATTGAAGTAAAATGACATTAGTATAGGATGAGATAAATAAGTGAGTGGAACAGCATAGAAAGCCCAGAATCAGATCTCAATACACATATGGAATTTAATAAATGACAAGCTGGTGTTTACATTCAGAAGGAAAGGATGGTTTACTTAATAAATGGTGCTGTTACAATCAATTATCCATCTGGAAGGAAATAAAGTTGATTCTCTATCCTACCTCATACTAAGCCCCAACATAAATTCCAGATGGACAAAAAAATGTTAATGTAAAAAGAATCCTTATCGACCAAATTTATGATACTATAACTGCAACTGAAAATTAGAGTTATAAACTAAATAGAATCCCGCATGCTAAAAAGATTAGACAGACATAATTTCCATTTTTAAAAAGTGCGTGGCAGAATATGCCATGAAATTTCTGTACACGAAGGATAGGTGGGGGGAACATTAGCAACGCATATGACAGATAAAGGGTTAATGTCTTTGATATATGAAAAACTCTTATGAACTGATAAAGAAGCCGGGGGAAATAAAATCACAAAAAGACATGATACTAAGACCAATAAGAAGGAAAGAAGTCAAGCCTCATGAATAGTGAAAGACAAATTAGAAACGCTGCTTGTTCAATCCCCTGGTTCTAGGCCTCTGATGGCAGGTCCTAAATTAGAGAAATCCAGGCAGTTTGACCGCTATGTAGTCAGACATTGAAATGTTAGGAGGGAGCTGAGATTTCCTCATTCCAGAAGCCACATAGGTTTTAGAAAGAGGTCTCTATCAACTCATGGAGTTTTCTCCGTTTCCTTTCTGTACTTTTCCACTGACAGAGGACCCTTAACAACGTCTGTTTGTCAGTGATACTTAGCTCTTTGAAGGTGATGCTGAGATCGCACAGAGTGAACTTGGGTTTGGGGTCCTCTGAACCAACATAGAAGGGATGTAGTTCTAGCAGTGTTCCTGGGATCGAATGGACATGTATCTTCAGTGTCACCAGGGGCCTGGCATGGACACAGGGTTCTGTAGCATGTAGTTTTCCCATCACTGCTGGGGCGACCCTGATGGAGGGAGAGGTGGCTCTGTGGGATGCTAGACTGCACCACTTCTTTGGTGACAAGCCGTGGGCTTCCCTACCCCAGGGCACCTTAAATCCACTGCCAGGCAATGTGGCAACTCTACAGCATGGCTTGTGCTCCAGAATCAGTAACCTACTGAATGCTTGCCCTGCATTAGCCTCTTTAAATGCTCCTCTAAAAGGCAGCTGGGAGATGTCTCTTACCATCCTTCCATTCTCGTGTGGCCGGATTAATGATGCCAAAGAGCTCATCATTTGTGACTGCTTTGGGATTGAGGTCAGTCCAGACGGGGCGGCGTTTCATCATCTGATAGGTCTTGTGCAAAGACCTCAGCACCTGTGACTTGCCGGTGCCAGCGCTGCCCACCACGAACACGGAATGCCGCACTGCCAGGAGCTCCTCCAGCTGGACCACCTGGGGAGACAGGAAATTCAGCCAGAGGGACCAGCCTGGCACTCACCTGCATCCCAACTGCTCTCCTGTGAGCCAGGCTGGTGTCCGAAGTGAGACCTGAAGTCAACAGAGGAGAGGTTGTTCACCCCGAGATGTGATGGGGTCTGAAATGTGGGAGTAACAGGATCCGTTTGGTCATATAATTATTAGTCATCAGGTAAATGCTAGAGAGTGGACCAGGTGAGGGAGATGCAGAGGTGACTCTCCTGCCCTCCATGATCTTACAGTCTGATGGAAAAGAAAGTCATATTGACAAATCACTGCAACATAAGATGACAAGTGCTAAAATAGAGGTATTTGTAAAGTGCTGTGGAGACAGAGAGGAGGGAACAATTGATTTTGTGCAGATAAAGGGAAAAAGGCTTCGTAGAGGAAGGAGCATTTGAACAGGGGCTCCAGGGATGGGCAGGAGTTTGCCTAAAAGGTGTACAGGAAGACACTCCCGGCAGAGGTAACAGCACAAAGGCTTGCAAGGTGACAGAGCATGATGTGGTTGGCCAGATGGTTTGATGAGTCAAGAAGTCCTGTGGGGACAAGGGTAGCACTGAAGGTCTCATCACCCTTGGTGTGGCTTGCGTCCAGGCTCGGCTGTCCAGGCTGTTGCGGGAGTACACCTGCTGGAACAGAAATCTGATCACTGCCGTCTATCACTCTGTCCCTTCAGTGGTTTTCCAAGACTTTGGCCAGGAAGTCCCAAATCCTTAGACTGGCTTACAAAGCCCTCTTGCTGTCTGGCCCAAACCAGCCTACAGTCTTATCTGTCATTCCCCGACACACGCAGTCCAGCCAGACGACTACCGTTCAGTGGTGTTCTTTCCTGTGTCTGTGCCTTCAACACGCTGTGCCTTCTGTTCAGAAGTTACCCTTTCTCCTGCCTTCTGCTGTTCAGCCCCTGTACACTCCTCAGGAAGCCTCCAGCCTGGGGTAGGTGTCCCATGCATGCAGCCTACTTCCCAGCACCTCACAGTACTGCAGCGGTTAACTCTTCTGTCTCCCTGTTCGATCGTCAGCTCGTTGAAGGCAGGCAGGGCTGGGCTGCTTCTCTCTCTTCTTCCAGCGTCTAGCAGAGAATCTGGGACGTAGCGAGTGCTGAACAGGTATTTGCTGAAAATGTGAAGGATGGCCAGAGGCGTTGGATGGGCCCAATCATGAAAGGTCTTGTGTACCAGGAACAAATACATTTGAATTGTATTGCAGATCAGGTTTCTTTGTATTTTGCACTATAAGATCCTTAGCAGGGGAAAAGTAAACCAAAAACACAATGCACCAAAATGTTGACAGGGCAGTGGGAGAATGGAAAGTTTTTTCCCATACATTTAATTTTATTTATTCTACACCTAAAAATGATGATGAATAACAACTCCTATGTTTTTAAAATTGATGCAGGTGTTAAAAAGAATTCTAGAATTGTACAACCAGAGAATTGGAAGGAGAGCAGTAGTGTCAAGCTCAATGTGAACGTAACAGATAAATGGCTGTTTTAGGGCAAGATGATCCGTTTGGCTGTGACATGATAATTTACTGAGATACTGATTTGTGCTTTGTTATCCATAGCATCAGTATTTTTTTTTTCTTCTCTATCCCAAGGCATTGCTATTCCTATGATTCAGGCCCCCAAACACCTAAAGAGATTCTCAATCCTGGCTCTTGTTTTTTCTCTTCGATGACTTAGCACAGAATCTTCCCAGAAAGGAGGAAGGAGGAGAGGGTTGGGAAGGGCTTCCAAGGAGGTGATGTTTAAGCCCAGATGCGAATGGAAAAATGTCAGCCCTGCAAAGGCCTTTGGGTAAGGCAGTCCTGGTAGAGCAACAGCAGGTGCAAGAGCCTAAAGGCCAGCATCCAGCTTGGAGGGCTGAATGAATAGGAAAAAAATTGGGAGTGCAGCACAAGATGAAATAAAGGCGCAAGCAGGGGCCAGAGACGCAGGAATTGGGAGCTGGAATTTCATCCTATTATAATAGGAAACCATTTGGAAGATTTTACGCATAAAATTGACCTGACGTCATTGCATTAAGGAGAGAGAGAGAGAGAGAGAGAAAGAGAGAAAGAGAGGAGAAGGAGAAAGAGGAAAGGGAAGGAAGGAAGGAGGGAGGAGGAGGAGGAGAAGGTGGTGGTGCTTTGGCTCCTGAATGGAGATTGGATTATATTCCTAGATTTTTGTTGGTTTGCATGAACAACTGACTGAAAACAGGCACCGTACCCTGATATCCCTTTCTAGATCCATCAACTTTTTGAAAATTTCTTTCAGCAGCTTTATTGAGATAGAATTCGTGTACCATAAATTTACCCTTTTAAAGTATACAGTGCAATGATTTTTAGCATATTCGCAGAATTGTATAGCCATCATTACTATACAATTTTAGAACATTTCATCATCCCCAAAGGAAACCCCAGACCCATTAGTAGTCATTCCCCACCCCATTCCTATCCCAGCCTAGGCAACCCCTGGTCTACTTCCTGCCTCTATAGATTTATCTATTCTGTAAATTTCACAGAAATAGAATCATACAGTATGTGGCCTTTTCTGATGGTTTCTTTGACTCAGTGTGATGTTTTCAAGGCTCCGCTATGCTGTAACATGTATCAGCACTTCCCTTTCTCCCTCCAACTTTATTAAGTATAATTGACAAAGACAAATTGTGCATATTTACAGTGTACAATGTCATGTTTGGATATATGTGTACGTTGTTGAAGTGATTAAATCAAAGTAATTAACATATTCATCACCTCACATACTTATCACTTTTTTGTGGTGAGAACAACTAAGAGTTATTCTCTTAGCAATTTTCAAGTATGCAATACATTATTATCAATTTAGTCACCATGCTGTCCAATGGATCTGCAGAACTTATTCATCTTGTCTAACTGAAACTTTGTATCACCCTCACGGTCACACCCACAATGATGTTTGACCAAATATCTGGGCACCCTGTGATTCTGTAAAATTGACACAAAAAATAGCTATCGCAGTCCTCATAACTTAGAAGTTAAATAAAACACACGAGAACTCTCAGCTTGTTAGTCTAGCCTGGCTTTGAATATTTTCATTCTTCTTGAGAACCTCTTTTTTTAGAGACTGAGGATTTCATGCTCTAATTTGAATTGACTGCTGTCTAGGCCTGCTAATAACTGTCATTCAGAATTTATGTTTTGATTTTTGATTTCTTTGACTGCCATGACATTTTTCTTGTTTTTCATTCTAGTTTTGCTCTAGCATGTCCTCAAGTAATGTACTCAAAAATGGTGCATAAGAAGTAGAATTTATGAATCTCTGAAAGTACCTTGAATGATAATTTCATTGTACGGAATTGTGGTCTTGAAAGGATTTTCTTTCAGAACGATGAAGGAGTGGCTTCCTTGTCCTCTAGCATCCAGTGTTGCTGGTGAGAGACTCTGAGGTCATCCTGAATTTCATTCCTTTCCTGGAGTACTTGTGCTACCTCCTCCTTCCATTGCTTACGTAGGAAACTTTTACTCTTTTCTCTTGACTCTTGACTTCTGAAATCCCACTATGATGTGTCATTGTATAAGCCCATTTAAAATCATTCTGTTATGTACTGTCTTCCCAATGTGTACACATGTCTGTCCAGCTCTGGTGAATTTTCTCTGTTCATTTTCTAGTATTCTTATTGGTACCATGTTGGATAACCTAGACGGATCCTCCATCTGTCATTTTTCCTCTCGCACTTTCTGTCTGTGCATGCACCTGCACGTGGGTTACTCTACACACACACAATACATGAATACTGTCTATAGTTTCATCCCGGGAGATTTTCTTGACTTAATCTTCCAATCCTTTCTCTGAATTTGAGTGTCGTCAATGATACAATTTCACATTTCGAAGAGTTCTTTACAATTCTGCAATAATTCTTTTTTCACAATAGCACCTAATTCTTGTTTTATGGATATCATTTTATTTTCTTCGAGAACACTAATTAGAACTTTTAACATGTTCTCTTTCTTATTTTCATGGTATCAGTTGTGGTGGTGGTAGTGGTGTGTGTGTGTGTGTGTGTGTGTGTGTGTGTGTGCGTACGTGTCTTTATCTCTCACATTGTCGGTGTTCTCCAGTATCTGGTAAGCCTCAAGTTTAAATTAAGAGCTGCACCGTGTTTTCCAGGGGGCTGGGATGGGTACTCTCCTTTGCTGGTCCCGTGGGTCTCTTTCCAGGGTAGGAGGATTGAGTGGAGGCCCTGTGGACATGGCCAGATCTTGGCCTCTGTCTTCGTCCTTTCATTTGTGGGTGGGAGAGCAGGTATCTGGCCTTCGGACTGAGGGACCCCGAACAGAAGGGAAGGGCTGTTAACTGGGGTACCAATACCCCAAGAGCAGGCCTAGTTTTCCCCAAAGCATTTAATACATTTTCTTGAAGACTTTTCCTTTTTCTTTTTGGCCTCAGGTTGAATGCCTGGCTGTGCAAGTTTTATCTACATTACTTGGGATTTGGGGACTGGAAGGAGGTACTGGGAGAAGACTGTGGGGAGCCATGTTGCAAAATTATAGTGCTGACAGACTTAATGACGTCCCTTTGGCTAATTTCAGTTCTCTTTCTTGTTCCCACCCTCCTAACTACCAACTTCCAGCCCAGAGCTTCTCCAGGGCTCTGCCTGGGAGAACGCTGCCTCCTGGCCCCTCTTCCCCAACCATTTTCTGAGCATGTTCTGAGCCCAAAGCCTCTCCACTCTGCTGATCTGTCAACTCACTTTCACCCTCTTTCCAACTTTCCACAAATTTATTATAATATCCTCTTCCCAGTTTTCATACCTCTATGAGATTATTCCTTTTTTTTTAAAAAATAAATTTATATCATCACTTTTAAGGGATCTCAGGATCCACCTCAAACTAGAACATCATAAGGCAGTTTTTGATGAATTATTTTTCAGAAGTTTAAGTGACAGTCCAAATGAAAACTGGGTAGAAATATCAACTTTTAATACAGAGCATCTGCCTTATCAGAATAGCAGAGAGCAGTTATGAAAAGGAATAGAAGGAAAAGAAGGAAACGGAATGTGGCCCAATTGACAAGTAAGTGGAAGGAAAGAGGAAGCTTCTGAGTAGGAAAGAGACCCAGAACTGGGGCCAGAGTGTCCGATGGCCTCATCAGACTCCCAGAGAGTCTGGGAAGATGTGGACGGTCCTGATTCTAAGACACGATCCTCAGCGCACAGCATCTCATGATCCTCACTGAATTCGACTCATCTCTGGGGTGGTGGCACCCCTTAGGGTTAGAGTCTTCTGGGGAAAGCTCTCAGTCTGGCATCCAAGGCCTCTGTGTCTTGGTCCCATGTTATCTTTTCTCAGTCCCCCCTTGCCATGTGTCTCAATACATTCATAGAATCTGGGGGTTGGGACATGGGCATCTCTGGGAAGCAGTACCTTATTTTGCCCACCACTCTAAGATTTGTTCTTTAATTTGTAAGAAAGCTTAACCCAACCACTTAGAAATCTTTATGGGCTCAGAAAAATTGCATATGAGCCAACATGGCTTCCATGTTACACCACTGTCATTCCTCTAGATCTGTGTATGGAGCAGTGCATGTGAAAGGAACAGGTGCTGTAGAAGAGCAGACTGTGTTTGTCTTACTTTTCCCATCTGATTCACGAGCTCCGTGATGGGGCTCCTCCATCTCTCTCATATTTCCTGCCATGCATTCCACATTGTGGGTCCCCAATAAAGAGCTGTTGAAATGAATTGAGTTATCTCTAACTAAATACATATTTCAACATCTAAAGCAACCCCCTTTGGATTAAGGATGAAGGACAAACCTTTGTCCAAGAAAAGAATTAAGAGACAAGAAATGTTTTGAGGGGAAACTTCGTGTACCTTGAGCACAAAGTTCTCCTCGGGCTGGAGCTTCAGATCCACCACCGCCTTCCTAACCAAAGCTTCGAAGTTGAGGTCTCTTCTCCGGGGAACATCCAGGGAAGGAAAGAGGTCCCCAATCAGGCCCATGAACACAGGCATGTCATCGGTCACAATCTTGGGGATGTTGAAGTCTCGCAAAGCGCGCATCAGGACTTGGTCCTCAGGCCGGCCAGGGTCCCCTCGCTTCAGGGATCCTGCCACCACAAGCACGGACTTGATGGCCCTCAGGCCCCAGTCGTAGTGATCCTGTGGACAGGCAACTCGGGTTAGACCAAAGCAAGAGGAGTGCAGAACACCATGTGCTGGGCCTAGTGTCTGCAAAATTATAGATACCAGATCAGTAGCAGGTCACTGCTGAAGCCCAGGCAGAGACAGGGGAAAGGATTCATGACTTAAAAATCGTGATCGCAGAATTCTAGTTCATGGCTTGGCATCGGCTATTTTTCCAGCTGTGATGACAACAAAGCAGGCACAGAACATACAAGGGGCTTGGAGTCAGAGAGATTAAATAGAACCATTCTCAAATCTATCCAGCTACTCCTCATGCATTTTGCAGGTGGAAGGGTTGTCAAGGAGAGAGCTGTGTTAGCTCTTAGAGATGGTACAGGCTGAGCTTACACATGTCACCTTGGAGGCTTTCAAACTCTATGAGAAAAGGGGTTTAAAAAGTAGTTCCCTAGAGTGGGTTCCTCGTCACAAGCACTGCTAGTAGAGTCTGCGGGAGAGTGGGCTGTACAGCTGACACCAGGCCCCAGAGCAACACGGTGCAGGGAGGAGGTAGGTGGAGGATGCAGACCAGAGCATGGAGTCTGAACTCAGACAGACCTAGATTCAAGTCCCAGCTCTTCCATTGCCTTTGTAGCAGATGGTTATTTAGTTAGAGCTGTGATAAATGCTACAAAGGGAAAAATCCAACGTGCAATGAAGTCAACACAGTGGCCGTACCCGAGTTGTGGATCAGACTTCCCTAAAGGAAAGGCATTAAAGAAGACCCAAGGGGGTGTAATTCAACCAGGCACAGATGAGAAAAGAGTGCAGTCAAAGCCAGAGGAAACAGGATGTCCACAGGCTTGAGTGAGAAGACAAGCAGTTTCAAGGAACTCAGGGAAGATGAATGCAGATGGAGCACCGTGCAACAAGGAAAGAGCCCTGAGCTGAAGCTGTCCAGGTAGGCAGGAGACAGAACAGCCTAGAGTCTTTAGCAGAGAGTAATCAGGACATTGGTCTTTATCCTAAGACCAGTGAGGAGCATGTTTAAATAATAACTAGCTGGTGGCTAAAGAATGGACTCAAGGATCTAGCGTAGAGGTGGGTAAGCTAGAGAGTCAGTTGTAATAGTTTCTGCAAGAGGCATGGGTATTTGGAACTAAAGTGGTGGCAATTACTATGGATAGAAAATGGGGCTTATTGGCAGATATCCAGAGGGTAGAATCAATAAACAGTTTGTTCATGATTAGATGTGGGGCTGAGGAAGAGGAAGGTGTCAAGGGAAACTCCCAGGGTTCTAGAATTAGCAAATAAGTTAATGGTGGGTCCACAGGCTGAGACAGTGAAGGCGGGAGAAGTGGGCTTGGGTGAGGGCTGGCAGAGATCGCTTTAGATGTGCTGGAGCTGGAGGCACTTTTTAAACACTCAGGGGAGCTGCTATCTAGACCATTTAATGTTCAGGTTTAGAGCTCAGAGGAGAGGTTCGGGATAGAGCCATACAAGTGGCCTGGAAGTCAATGGTGGAAAAGACTCTAGAGAGAATATCGAGAAAGGAAGTATGAAGAAAACAGGAGTTTCTCTATCTTGGACAGATTCCAAAGGGCTGAGGGGGCCATGTCACAGCAGCAAAAGCAATCAAAACAAGGTCACCCCAAAGGGAAGGCCGAACTCATTGGATACATCCCAGAGAAGCTTGGTCAGCTATCCTTGACACCAAGAAGTTCTCTATCCCTGGCATAGACCTTGCAGGGGCTCGGTCATGTTTTGCTAAGGTGCTATATCCTGTGAAGGGCCTGCCTTGGACAAAAGCTAGGCTAAGGCCAAGCAACAATGAGAAGCATGGGTTAGTTAATACCTAACCCTCTCACCAACTCCTCCTATTGCATGCCCTTCAGGTAGAGACCATTCCCTCCCGGGGTGCTTCTGGGCCACTGTAATGTTTCTCATGGGACATGGGATTCTGCGAGGTATTGCTGAATAGTCTATTAAAAAATGGGGTTCTGTGGTTAAATAATTTTAAAAAATGCTGAGCTATAAAATGAACATGAATCTTTACTGCAGAAATGCTCAGAGCTTTTAATATGTGCAGGTGCGCAGCGACTCCATGAGAGAGCTCTACTGGGGATGTTGCATGGTACTTGGGCATCCAACCCTCCTTGAGATTGTACCTGTTTAGAGAGAAGCTCTTTGCACAACTGGTAAAGAGTGATGAACTTTCTGGCTAATAACCGGGCTTCAATGAATCCTTCTGCCACCAGCATGATTTCACAGATTAACTCAAAGTCAGGAACAACCATTGCACAAGGCCTGTGTACAGGGAGACAGAATCAGTTTCCCAAGCCTAGAGTTGAAGGAGAGATTGTAAGAAAACAGACACTGGCTGAGATCACACTTGGAGGCATCTGTGAGGGCAAAAACTCCTGGAAGGACCTTAGAAATTATTTCATCTAAGACTTTCAATTTAGAGGTAAGTTAACTAAGGATAAAGGAAGTGAAGGCTATTGCCCAAGGTGATGGATAATGTTAGCAGGTAGGGGCAGAGTTGGTGCTGCCACTCAAATCCTGCCACTTGAGTTCAGTGTGCCTTACAAAAGGCATGGATTAATAAAGCAAGTTGTCTAGAGTAGATTAGGTGCTAAGACTGAGGACTTGAGTTTTTCCAAGTACCTACAAGAAACTGAGAGTTTACCTATTCCTCAACCTCAAAATGTGTGTCTCCTCCAAACCTAGATACCCAGAGCTTGTTCTGTGTTTATTTGCGTACAAATGTAAATTTTTAATGCTGAGATCTAAGGCAGGTACCTATTAACCCCTACCTTGACACAAAATGGTATATATGAGAATATAGAAGGGGATTTATAGAAGGATTTATTGTGATATTTTTCCTTTGGCACTGGAAACATTTAATTTTAAAATTGCTTATTTTTTATTAGTTTATTAGGTATGTAATAGGAGCCTAAGGTTACATTTCTTTAACTGCGTTTTTCCTATACTGATACAAAATTGTGAAAAACTTTTCATTTGAGCACACATTTTTTTCTTGAAATATTTTACATTGTACTCAAATTCAAAGAAGCATTCAAATACTTAAATCTTCAAAATTATTTTGTACCCTGAACATAAAGTTAAATAGACATTCATACAACAGAATGCAATGCAGCCATAAAAATATAATGCTGTAGAAGGAAAACTATTTGATAACATGGGAAAGATAATTGATGAAAGCAGGATATTCAACTATATAGAGTCCGATACTAATTTTGAACAAAGAAATGCTCTGCTGACACAATAGTGGAAGGAAAAAAAGTGCCCAATGATTACACTGATTATCTCTGCATGACAGGACCAGAGTGGCCCTGGGTTCAAACTCCAGCTCTGCCATTTACTGGTTGGGTTACTCTGGGGTTTGTACACTGAGCAATTTGCTGAATCCATCTGTTTTCTCACTGTACAATGGGCAAATTAATAGCATCCACCCCACAGGGCCTTTATGAGAATTCAATGTAAAAGTAGATGTTTATATTTATTGTTTCAAAAAATATTTTTCTGTTTTTTCCCAGATTTTCTTGCCTGGATATATGTTATAGACTGTTACGGAGTGAATGTTTGTGTGCCCCCAAAATGCATACATTGAAATCCTCGCAGCTAAGGTGTTGGTAGTAGGAGGTAGAGGCTTTGGGAGGTGATTAGGTCGTGAGGGTGGAGCCCTCATACATGGGAACAGTGTCCTTGTAAGAACTGGCCCGAGAACTAGTGTGCCCTCTTTCCGCCATGTGAGGACACAGCAAGAAGTTGGCTGTCCACAACCAAGGAGAGGGGCCTCACCAGAGCCCGACCACGCTGGCCTCCTGATCTTGAACTTCTGGCCTCCAGAACTATGAGAAACAAATGTCTGTGGTTTAGGCCATGGTCTGTGGTACTTTTGTTATAGCAGCCTGAACGGGCAAAGACAGTTCTTATTAAATTCAGAATAAAAAAGTAAGGAATAATTCCTATCTGAGTTATGCCCTACCTTCATTGTTATTTGCAACATAAGGCTTATTTAATGAATACATTGTATAACAAATAGCAGAGAATGCAGTATTGGGTGGCACCAGTTTAGACAGCTTGTTGACATTCCAACAGCTCTTGGTTAAAATGGGAACCTGCCTGAAGGAGGAGAGACCTCACCACTCTTGTGACGTAGGAATTTGCCACAACTGCAACAATTTAAGAGTGAGAGACTAAAGTACTCAGGGAGCTGCCCAGTTACCTCCCAGGTCTCTGAAAATCCACAAAAGTGTTGACAGCCTCCCCAGACAGAGAGCACTGGGTCTTTCAGTCCAAAACTGAGACAACATGCTTTGTCATAACTCCCTATGGTCTTTCTCTCTTAGGTAAAAGTTAAGTAAGCAAAAATCAGAAGCCACAAAACATCTTTCAGTTGTCTCTTAGTTGGGCCAACTTGTCTTTTCTGAAAAAGAAATGCAGCCTCTAGCTCCTGCTAGGAAATGTATTTGTGTTTTCTTATCAAAATAAAGAAGATTTAAAATATCCCAAGTAGCAAGGGTGAAATAAAAGAGGTGCTCCCAGGCGTCACTGCTGGGAGCGTAATTCGGTACTACTCTTTTTAGAAGGCAATTTGGCAGTGTGTATCAAAAGCCTTAAAAATGTTTCTACCCATTTACACAGTAATTCCACTTCTGGGAAGCTAGCCAACGAAAATAATCATGCATACAGAAAAAAAAAAGATTTATATACAAAGATGTACATTACAGCATTATGCATAAATTTATTTTAAATGTTAGAAAGTCTTAGTATTTAACCATGGGGGACTAGTTAATTACATTGTGGACCATGTGCTTGATAGAAAAATATGTAGCATGAAATGAGATTTATTAAGAATATCTAACGGAAGAAAATATTTATGATATGATTATGATGACTATGAAATGAAAAACAAAACAATATATAGGCCACAAGTGTAGACTACAAATGTATGAATTTAAAATACGCATATAAAGAAGAACAGAACACAAGCAAAAAATAGTTTTTTGACATTAAAGGCATTAAAGGTGGTTTTTAAAAATCTACTTTTTGAAATGTTCCAAATTTTCTCTAATATATGTGTCACACATATTCAGTGGGAAAATGAATGAAACTTTATTTCTTGGGGGCTCCTGTGTGGGGCAGAGCGGGCGCTCACCTGAAGAGAGCTTTGAGGTTCTCAGGCAGCTCCGTGCGGCCGGCGTAGCCTGGGTTCATGGTGATGAAGATACCCACAGAAGGATTCAGGCTAATCTCCTCCCCAAGGAAGTTGAACCGCTGCTTCTTATCTCTGATTGCATCCTGAATGCTTTTTACCTGGTGAACCAACCAGTGGAAAATCCTCCATTGCATTTCAGTGGTGAAGTTATAACTAAAACTGGGAACACACAGTCACCCGCAACACAAACAACTGATCTGGGGCCCCTTTCACTGAAGGACAGGCATGATGACCACACCCTGGACCATTCACTGAGGTGCTCTCGGTGCCTGTCTAAAAGACATCTGGCTGCCCACATCCATATTTATAACACTCCCGCTACGAGCAAACAGGTATTTAACTCCCTCTGAACATCGGTTCTCTCTGCAGTCGTAGCTGAAGTGTACTAGTCAGTGCACTGACCGTGTGTCGGGCACTGTTCTGAGCACTTTTCAGGTACTAACTCATGGGGGCCTCACCACGATCCTTTGAGGGGAGCACTTTACTCTTATCGTCCCCATCTCTCTATGACAGAAGGGAAGCATGGAGAGGTAGAGTAGTTTACCCAAAGCCACACTGCTGATAACTGGAGCGTCTGCATTTGAATCCAGGCAGATGGATTCTGGAGCCTGTGCCCTTAGCCACTGCATGGTGGCGAGGTTGCCAGTACCTACCACCTGGGCTTGTTCTATGGATTAAATGAAATAAAGTCTGGAAAGAGCTTAGAGCAGTGGTCCCCAACCTTTTTGGCACCAGGGACAGGTTTCGTGGAAGGCAATTTTTCCATGAAATGAGGGTG
>NW_012150119.1:1839414-1871706 GCF_000956105.1 Propithecus coquereli | reverse complement strand
TTTTTCTTAAATGCAATCTGGACCTAGAGCTTGACAAGTCAGGTCTATACTCTAGATCACTCTATAGCAGTGGGAGGAGAGGCAAAAGTGAAATTCAACCATTTATTTTCATACTTGGTGCTTTGAGAACACATGTGCAAAAATGATTAGCAACAGGAGCTAGACAAAAGGTGCACACTTGCAGGCTAGCCCGTGCCCTTGTTCAGCCGGGCCCCTGAGTGTCTCTGGGAATTTCCAGCCTCTCAGCATCCTCGGAAGCAAAACCCGAAAGCTGGGGCCAGTGCAAGGTTTTGAATGAGCCAGCATTCAAAAGTCCTGGGTGCCAGCACAGCCAAGGGGAGCCTAGCTCTGCGGAGATGGGGC
The DNA here is from genome assembly GCF_000956105.1 of Propithecus coquereli. NCBI lineage: Eukaryota > Metazoa > Chordata > Mammalia > Primates > Indriidae > Propithecus > Propithecus coquereli. The sequence continues at coordinate 1,871,343 of NW_012150119.1, read as the reverse complement.
TGCAGGGTAGTGTGTGTGAGAGACGGTGGTTACAGCAGGGGAAGGAGCAGCTGAGCCATCCACTGCTGGGCACAGCTGTCTCCAGTGCATGCAGTTTGCCAGGACGCATGACAGTTCTACGATTAGGATTCAGCTCCCTTCCCGAAGTGAAGTGCTAACGACTGAATGCATTTCAGCTCACAGCAATTAGTTTGAAACTGAAAATTCTTTTCTATGTGCAGAATATCAATGTCATCCTGGCAGCAGCGGCTTCAGCCCCTAGGACACCAGCCAAACAGATCAAGCGCTGCCGGTTTGCGTGGGGCTCACAGTCCAGACCGGCAGCTCTGCCCTGCAGCCTCTCCCCGCCTTCACCACGCTGCAGGTGATGTGACTACTGAAGGCCGGTTCTCTCCCTCATCCTCAGTCCTCCCATTTATCAAATCCACAGAGCACTCGCCTTGTTAGAGAGCGGGAGAGCAAGTTTAATCAGTGTTTACAAGTTACTCTGCTGTCTTAGGGTGAAGACTACGGCAAGCGCCCGGGACCCTTTCTGCTGTTCATTCTGACTCAGCATTCTCTCTCGAAACACCGAAGCCCACAAACTTCACGCTCAGCAAGAATTTGTGATGCACTTTTGGATTGGAGGCATCTGTGCTTTTGTGTAAAATTCTGTAAAGGGGCCCTTGAGAGAGAGTGTGGAACAGACTTGAAGATGCAGTTAATGTTGGAGCATCGGTGCCCATAGAAATTTCGGTTAGCTTGGCTTGTACAGGACAAGAGAATTTCCCCATTGCTTTAGCAGCAGCTGAGGTCCAGGGAACAAACCACTGGAATGCAGCCGTGACCAGGGCCCAGGAGGCCTTGGAAAAGTCCAGGTCCTGTATGCCGGGAGGTAGGAGGGGAGAGGAGCAGGTGGACTGGGAAAGTAAGGATGACGTGCAAGCCCAGCCAGGTGCAGGTACACACACAGCTAGGCCGGACTGACAGCTAAGGCTGCCAGGTACACCTCACCCATTGGAATCTGTTTCTCCATTAAAGACTCATTGTTTTAGAGGCTTTAAAGCCACAGGAAATGACAAAAAATAATAAGTGACATTTTGGAGCACTTGATATGTGCCAGGTGCTATTCTGAGTATTTTATGTGAATTATTCCATTCAGTGCTTTCAACAGTTTTATGAGATGGGTGGTCTTAAATCCTCATTTTGCGGATGAGGAAACTGAGGCAGAAGGCAGTAAAGAAACTGTCCTATGTTTACATAAGATGTTAGCATTAGGGGAAGGTAAGGGAGGGAAATGTGGAAAGTCTATACTATTACTATTTTTACAACTTTTCTATAAATCTGAAATTGATTCAGAACAAACAGTTAAAACAGACAAAGAGAAAAAGAAACTTGCCTGATACCCAACAATTGGTTAGTGGGGCGACCCAAGTTAAAACCAGGCAATCCGGTACCAAAGCACATGCTTTTAGCCTTTTCCCCCAAACCTTCTGGTACCAGAAGGAGCACCGTGCCAGCCGTATACTAGATTCTCATCAAATACATACATTTTCAGAGTAATCTGTCTTGCTCTGAAAATAATCACATTTGTTATAAATTAGAGACATAGTTTCCACAAAATAATAAAAGATGCTTTTGCCACCAATTTTTTAAAAAAGCAAACAATTAAAAATGGAAAGCTATGTAGGAACCAGTGTTCTGAACTGGGAATGAGTTTGCCCCCCTCGCCCCCAGGGGACATACGGCCATGTCCGGAGACATTTTTGTTGTCACAAAAAGGGGGGAGGTTGCTGCTGGCAGCTAGTGGGTAGAGGCCAGGGATGCTCAACATCCTGCAATGCACAGGACAGATCTTCACAACAAAGAATTATCAGCCCAAAGCATCAATAGTTTTGAGGTTGACAAACCCTGGTCTAGACCAAACATTTTTTCAGTGAGGACTCTGAGGCCAAGAAGATATAAATGACCTGCCCACCATCCCGCAGCATGTGTCCTTGGGTCTAAATAAATTCCCAGGCAAATTCTTAACCCCACCCAAGATGGATCAAATCAGAAGTTGTGGGGGTGGGGTCCAACAAGGTGTGTCTTAACAAGCCTTCCAGGTGATTTTGCTGCGTGCTCCAATTTGAGAACCACTGCAGTCCAGTCAATTCTTAGATTTGGACTCATCCCTGCTTCTGCCCAGGTGGCCCCATTCTTAGCTGCATACTGACCATCTTCCTCTCGGAGATGAGACTGCATCCCTCACTTCCTTCTACTCCGCCTGGCCTGGACAGGCCTTGCCCTGCAGAGCACTCACTGGGACCAGCGGGGCTCACTCTTGGGGGTATTGATGTGAACCCAAACTCTGCAGTCCTCAAGGATTCTTTTCCTATTTCTCTGAACATATGAACCACGTGGAACGTTTTTTAAAAATACCAATGTCCAGGTCCTACCCCACGCCAATCAAATCAACATCTTTTGTGGGTGGAGACAGCGCATTGCCATTTTTCAGAATTACCCAGGCCATTCTAACATGCAGCCGGGGTTGAGATTACTGTGCTGGAGCAGCAGCCTCCTACTTTATCATGAATGGGAATCTCTGGAGAACTCGTTGATCTGAAAGTTCTGTTTCAGCAGGCCTGGTGTGGGGCCTGACACTCTGCATTTCTGACAAGCTCCCAGGGGATGCTGATGCTGCTGGCCCACGGTTTGAGTAGCATGGGGCTAGACGATGCCATCCATGCTGGGCACCCTCTGCTGTCCACTCTCCGGGCACCTGGTGGCCAATTAAGTGTTCTTGCCACTGGACCACACCACCCCATACTCATTTCAAGACCCACAATTGCCCCTCATCCAGATGGATTCTCTGTCTCTTTCTAGGCTTTGTGGCCCTTAAAATTTCACATCTCTCATGGAATTTACTTTTTGATTTATCATTTAGATTATTTGCATAGGTTTTACTTCTGTATATTGCAGGCGAGCCCTGATTTAAAATTATCAATCCTGTTATCTGCACAAGCCTGTGTGCTTGTGTCAGATCACAGGTGATCACGGAGGGTTCTGTCCCCATCTCCTCCCACTCAGGCTAGGGCCTTGCGTCTGACTCACTCAGTGATGCATTAAGGTTGTACTATCTCTGTGCAGGTGATATACTTTAAGGAGGTCCTAGCTAGCCCCGAGCTCTCGGCATCTTCTCCACACCCCTCTACCCTGGCCCTTCCATTCCAGGTGAGTGCCCATTCTGTGGTCCACTGTGGTCATTCTCTTTTCAAGCATTTGCCCCTAATGCCGTGTGTTGTTAACACCCTGCGTGGCTCACTCCATGCTTCTCTCTGCAATGGCAGACTGGAGTCTACTGCCTTCAGGAAGTGCAGCCCACTTACCACTTTTTAAAATTTTTTATATTTCTGTGTTTTTTACATTAGACCTAAGCTTCTCTATCAAGGGTGCTACCTGGGAAGTTCCCTTGGCTCTGAGACCGGAGCATGCGTTTGGTGCTTGGAGTACTTGAAACCTTCCCATGGTGGGCTCCCAAGTCCTCGCTCAGTGATCTTTCGCTTCGACCCACTTCCTGTCTCAGCCCAGCCTACTGTCAGGGCTTGTGCCACAGGGAAGAGAAGAAAGGGGGAGGAGACACCTGGCTAGACAGTGTGGACAGGGACAGGGGGCTGGAGGTACAGGGTGATGGGGTGTGCCCTGGTGGCTCGTGTACCCAGGCCCAGATAATCCAAGGCCTAGAGAGCTGATTGCAACAGAAATGGAAAAATTCCATAAAAAAGCAAGTATTAATAGTATCTTATACATTTAAAAAATAGCAGAGTAATGTCTCTTGGAATTGCCGCACTGAGGTTTTTCCCAAGTGGATGTGCAGTTCTGCTTGACCACTCTGACAGAGACACGAGACTATCCAGAGGCAAAGGCACCAGGCTAGCAGCATAATCGCTTCTGTAGAAGTTACTGGAAGAGGAGCACAGATGGGCAAGGAGCGGGGAGGAGGAGGGGGAGGGTGACACAGAAATGTCGGCAGCTGGTGTGGCTTCTGAACCAATATGCCAGCCTGGATTACCGTGTGAATAATTAAGTGCGATTTTCTCCTTGGATGGGTACGTGATTTTAAATGTTAACCAGCTCAGATTTGGCCCAGGCTGTTGTCAGATCACTTTCTTGAGAAAGGTCTCCTATGGGTGGGTTCCTGGACTAGAATGTGACAGCATCAGGGAATTCCAGATTGAATTTATTTCAATTAATTCCAGAAATAAAATGGAACTAACTGATCTTAGAGAACCCATTACTGACCTCGAGTTGGGCAGTTTCACGAAAAGGTGAATTCAGTGTTTATCTACTATGCAAGGGGGGCAATGACTGCTGGTCACTGTCTCATCGGTTAGTACACTGTGAAGTCTGGTAAGGCAGCCCTGAGGCCAGTCCAGCTGAGAGGGAAGGAAGGGCACAGAGAAGATCTGTAAGACCAGGGTGCAAACCCTCCTTCCCTGGCCTGTGTGTACCAGTCACATACCTCTCTGCAACCCATTTTCTGCAGTGGTCAGATAATAATGACAGTAGTCATCCTCGTCACCACAGCCACCACCATTATCACTACTATCATCATCACCATCACCACCATCATCATCATCACCATCACCACCATCATCACCATCACCATCACCACCATCATTAGCATCACCACCACCATCATTACCATCATAACCACCCCTACTACCATCATCACTATCACCACCATCAATATCATCACCACCATCATCATTAACACCATCATAATCACCACCATCACCACCATCATCGTCATTACCACCACCACCACCATCTCCACCATCATCATTACCATCATAATCACCACCACCTTTATCATCATAACACTACTTATTGAATGCCCATTGTCTGTAGTGCTTTGGTTTAAGTGCTTTAGGCATATTAACTCATTTAGAAGTTATTACAACTACCTCAAGTAGGTATTATTATTAACTCCCTTTAGAGATGTGGAACTTGAGATATGGACTTGCCCAAGGTCACCCAGCTAGTAAGTGGCAGAGCCAGAGTTAAACACTGGCAGTCTGATTTTGGAGCCTACACACTTAACCACTCCCCACCCCACTGCCTGGCTAACCCCACCGTACAAGAACTCATATTTAAAATCCCGACTGCAAGTGGAGCTCGCTTACTCAATCTCTGGAGCCAAAGATGGGCTTTATGCGGACCCCCATCCAGCTCTCACTGATCCCCATCTGATCTTCCTCAGAGCTCCTTGGGGGACACACAATGAGACAGCTTTTTGGCAACCCCCTAGCCCTGAGCGCTGCACCGGGACACCTGTATGTGCAACTATTCATGATGAATAGTCCTGGACTGTAGTGAGCACAGGTCAGCAGTACAGCCTGACTGGTGGGAACAGGAAATGCCCTCCAAACTCTGTGGCCAGCAGCCAGAGAGAGGGTGCAGAAAATCACAAAAGGAAAGATGGAAGAGGTAGATACGAAGGTAAGTAGACTCTACAGAGGATAATAGGCAAGGGAATAAAAACATGGAAGAAGATAAACACCAGATATCTGCAGTGGAAGAGGTAAGGAGAAAAACTCCCAGTACACAGTGTAATTATGAGTTAAAATAGAAGGAAGCAAATCATTTCCAGTGGCCACAGTGGTGAAAGCCTTGGCTTCTCTCCTGATTTCCAGAACAATTCCAGGCCTAGAATTGGTACCCTGAGAAAAGTTTATTTACATCTTTCATTCTACATCTTATACCCCAGAATGGATTAGTACTCAAAATTTAAACAGAACTCACAGGGCCTCATGCCTACTTCCAGGTTTTGAAGGGACCACCTGAAGGTGGAAGCAGCCAGAAAACATGATAGATTTCTTACAAAAACCCGGATGTTCAGTTTCTTTTTAAAATTTAAAAGATCTGGCAACACCAAGCTCACATCCTTGCAAAGCAGGGGTGTGCTGGTAAATGTTTAACAACTGGCCCTCCAGGAAAACAAAAATGCCCCTGATTTGTAGAATTCACTAGTTTTCATGGTGGAAATGTTCCCATCATAGGCCATTTCAAGCTACACCAACGTGCCACCACTGAGATGTGCACAATCCACTTTTTTAAGCCAAGCTATTCAAGAGTTTCCATCCAAAAGAGTGTTTAGGCCAACCATATGTTTTTCCTTCCTCCACTAACTCATACTGAACAGAACAAGCCTAAAGAAAGGGCAAACCATATCTCAGCACTGAAAACTACAGAAGGACCTCGCATTTTGGTAACTTTTAAGAGCTTTGCCAAGGAACAGTTTGGACAAGAGTCAGTGGGTGGGAGAACCAAGGGGCTGTCAGATGTGAGAGATGGACAGACTGACCACCCTGGAGGAGCAATGAGTGAAGGGACCCCACAGAGCCCCCGACTGCCTGTGGCTCCCAGGGTAGCTGGAGATTAGGGTGGGCAGTGAAATGGCTGGGGATGTGAGTCCCACCACTGTTCAGCCTTGCCCACAGCTCCAAGTCCAGCCAACCCGTGAGAGGGACAGCACGCTGGACCAGCGGGGTGACCACACACGGGAGCTCTGTGGGTAAAGGCTGGCTTCTGCCAGGGCAGACTGGCCAGCAGGAGGGGGACGATGCTGCTTCAGCCAGTTTCCCCCACCAGGGACGACCTTCTGCCTGAAGCTTCCTCCCACCCACCTTCTGCGTCCCCTCCCTCAACCCCACACTCTTGCCTAAATGCCAGTCAGGCTGAATGTTTTCCTTATTCCTTTGTCTGGATCTGAAAGAATTACTCAGAGGCCTAAAGGGACCAAAGAGTCTCTCACAGCTACATTTTTCTTTTTCTGTACTGTATACATATTGTTTTGGAAATAAAAGCAAACAAGAGCAAAATCAAACCATTTCTGATGGTATGGTGTGTGGGCACATGCTAGGAACACAGGGCACATCGCTGTCTGGAGCACCTCGCCATAGCTTTTGTCATTCTTTGGTAGCCTTGCAATGGCTTTGTCTTGTCGAGGGAAGGGTGGGAAGGGTGGGAGGGCAGCTCTGAAACCAGCCACCCCTAGCGGGAAACGGGGGTGCTTGGCTTGCAGAGAGGGGTGCGGACACGGGTGCCGGCAAAGAGTGTGCTTCGTCTTGGTGAGGGGGAACCCGGGGGATGGGAGGCTTTGCAGCTCCAGCCAGGACCCTGCAAGAGACCCCTGATTTGCCTTCAGCCACCAGCCTTCCCACTGCTCACCCCTCCTTAAAACTGCTGCCACTAGAGGGACACTGTCCCTCTCAGAAGTCTCCCTGGTTCCCTGTCCCTGCTGAGGAAGGTGTGTCTGTCTGTCTGCTCTTGGGTTCAGACCTGCTTCTCCAGTCTGTTTCCTCCTCCAGCGTTTCACCCCCCAGACTCCAGACCTGCACCCACACCTGCACCCAGACAGCCTGGTGGGGCACGGGGTGCTCACCCTAACCTTGCCACATTCCAGCAGTCTGTCCTCAGACACATCACGTTTCCTCTCTGGTTTTCAGTTTCTCCATATATGTCCTGGGGATAACAGTGGCTTGTAGGGCCATTGTGCAGATAGAAGAGATGAAATATGAAAAGTGCCTGGTACAGAACGGACTTTCAACTAAGGTTTATTCCCTTCCCGCTGCCCCCTTCTATTGCTCCCATTGTCTATGGCTGCAGTCCCCAACCCCTGGGCCGCAGACCAGTACTGGCCCATGGCCTGTTAGGAACCAGCCACACAGCAGCAGTGGGCAAAGCTTCATCTGTATTCACACCCGCTCCCCTTCTCTCACATCACCGCCTGAGCTCTGCCTCCTGTCAGATCAATGGTGGCATTAGATTCTCACAGGAGTGCGAACCCTACTGTAAACTACGCATGTGAGGGATCTAGGCTTCACACTCCTTATGAGAATCTAATGCCCGATGATCTGAGGTGGAGCTGAGGTGGTGATGCTAGTGCTGGGGAGTGGCTGCAAATACAGATTATCATTAGCAGAGAGGTTTGACTGCACAATAAATGTAATGCACTTGAATCATCCCAAAACCATCTCCCCCTCCCCTGTCCATGGAAAAATTGTCTTCCATGAAACCAGTCCCTGGTGCCAAAAAAGTCGGGCGCTGCTGGTCTATGGGATTCTTACCCTAATTCGAATCTTCTCCAGCCTTTCCAGGACTGGCTTCAAAGTCATGTATTTGGAAATCTTGTCCTACACTATGAGTCAGAATTCAAGTCACCTCTAGAACATTCAAAGTGCTCATGTCTATTCCAAGAACTCAAGTTTTTTTCAAGTTAGACACCACATCCTATTCAACTGGGGAACTGCGTGCCAGTCTTTAGCATGGGGCTTACTGTGTCCTTGGTGTTTAATAAATGCTTTCTGAATGACTTGAAAGACTTACGTCAAATCTGACCCCAAAAGATGACTTCATTCGATAGCATTCACACCACGCTCCTCACTTAGTTCATAATTGAGTGAATTACACTGAAAGAAGTGGAGCAACTTGCTGCAAGACGCCAATAGGAAGCGGAAGAGCTGAAATTTAAGCCCTGGTGGGTATTCACAGTGCATGACCTTTCCAAGGAGCTGGGCGCTGCCATCTCGGTTGACCCTTTCTGCATCCCAGCAGAGCAGATAGGACAGGTATTCTGTATCCCCATTTCACAGAGAAGAAAGCAGAGTCCCACAGCCAGTAAATGGATCTACTTTGGCGGGTTGCTTCAGGGCATTCGTATTGGCCTGATTTTGGAGGGTGGAGGGAGGGCACAAATGGTCAGGGGAAAAGGGAAGTGGGTGGGGACGAGAGGTTGAAAACAAAAGGGCGTAGACGTCCGCAGTGCTCCACACAAAGACCATGAGGCTCCCACCAACCTCCGGCCCCTACCTGCACTGCCACCACCGACAAGACCTCCACGGAGATGCGATTAAACTCATCAAAGCAGCCCCAGGCACCAGTCTGAGCGAGGCCTTTGTAGATGTTGCCGCAAGACTGCAACAAAATATACAAAGATTAAATTACCAACAGTGCTGGGCTTATCGATACATGTCTAAGTCATTTTCCATCTTCTTTATTATAGATATTTCCAGTTCCCTACAGACCACTGGTCAGAAACTTGTATTAAAATTTCAAGAACAATTAAATTTTTGATGGTTATGGGGTTCCAACTGAAGTCACAGGATCAAACAGAACCTTTTCAAGACACTTGGATGAAAATCCTTTTAAAATGTCATCAGGGTTGCATTACTGTTGATTCTGTAGCTTTCGAAATCCCAGGAAATGAATAAAAGATGATTTTTCTTATACCATACAGACAAAAAGCCTTCCCCTCAGCCTTTGGCATGCAGTGTGCTGATGGAAAAGTTTATGTCTGTATCTTTAAATCCAGGCCCAACCACCCAGTTTCCCCAGGGTGATGGGGAGTTGGAGATGGGAATAGGAGGTGATAACATCTATAGAAAATAAACTATAAGCAAATATTTTCAAATGAATGCAAGGAAATAATTTTGAAGGGAAGAAGTTATTTTTGTCTTAAAAATAAAAAACATTCTGGGCATTCAGTGTGAACTAGTAAACAAAGGAACAACATAAAGGGATAGCTTACTGGGAGACACTCTGAAGGTCATTGGCAAGAAGACATCATTAAAATGCTGGGGAAATTCAAATAATGGAAAAGTTCCACTCATTTATTCAATGGGCACTTTTTGACTTTCAGCTCTGTGCATAGCTCATGTGCTAGACCCAGGGCAGCTCAGTCTCTCTGAGAATTTTTAGTTAGGTCATGGAGATAAGGTATACAAATAAATCAGGAAAATTACTATGTGATTAGTGCTTCCAATGAATAATATAGACCACAAATGTTATGGAGCTCAGAAAGGAGTGGGTCACAGTGTTCCAGAGTGATCAGTTTTGCCAAAGAGGTAAATAGAAGATGGTAGTACAAAAGCATTTTCCAAAGTTTATTTGATGGAACCCCAGACCTGAGAGATGCTCCTTGAAGAAATGACTTTGTGGATAAGAAGGTTGGGTAACGCTTACATTCTCTAACCCACTTTGGCCAAGTTACAATATACATTAGCATTGTAAGGGCCCTGAGAAGTCCTGCAACAAAAAATTAACTTTGTTATATGGCTAGGTTTTTTTTTTTTTTCCCCCTGATTTTTTCTGATTTTTTCAGAATGCATTCAGGCAAATGTTGGTATAGTGGAAAGATTGTAAGAATATAATCATAAGATCTGGGGTAGTGCTACTCACAAGGGCTTTGCACTTTCGAGCACACATGGGAAGTGATGGCTTCTCAGGCTAGGAGTGTCTGTGTAGATAGAAGGGGCAGGGAAAGGCTTTCAAGGAGGAGGAATGATCATGGAAGAATGATGAGCAAAATAATGACGTGTCCAGAGAAAAATAAAGGTACCATTTTGATTGGAAAGTTGAATTACAGAAGCAAATCCTGTTTACAAAATCTTTGTGTTATTCTGAGGGATCTTTGGAGGTTTGGAGCAGCGAACATGATTAAAGCAACATTTTTGGAGAATCAGTTTAATATGCAATAGGCTGGATGCGGGGCAGACTTTAAGGAAGGAGGGAGAAATGCATCCCACCTTTTATTAAGCTACTGGAATTAGTGGATTTCTCTATTCATTCAACAAACATTTATTGAAATTGTTCTAGTTCATGAAGAATCTGCTGTGAACAAGATAGACAACACCTCTTTTCATGGGCCATACACTCTAGTGAGGAAAACAATGAACAACAACAACAAAAATTCAGACAGTGATAAAGTCCCACTGGAGTCTTAGAATGAGGACTGTCATAGAGTAGCCAGGGATTTTCTCTCTGAAGAAGTGATATAAATTCCAGACATTGTGTTTGTGTGCTTTAAATTATTCCATTTCATTCTCAAAACAATCCTACAGGTAGATATATATATCTCGCCACCTGTGTCTATACACACATATGCATATATATGCATATTTATGTGTATATGTATATAGATTTATATCAACCTGTCAAGTGTACAAATACTAAATGGAAATTCAGAAATAAAAATCCATGCTTACCTATTCACAATGGCCAAGATAATGGAATCAACCCATGTGTCCATCAATGGTTTAATGAGTAAAGAAAATGTGGTATATATACACAATGGAATATTTTTCAGCCATGAAAAGGAAATCCTGTCATTTGCAGCAACGTGGATGGAACTGGAGGACATAATGCTAAGTGAATTAAGCCAGGCACAGAAAGACAAATATCACATGTTCTCACTCATATGTGGCAGCTAAAAAAGTTGATCTCATGGAGGCAGAGAGTAGAATGGTGGTTACCAGAGGCTGGGGAGGGGAGGGGAGTGGGGGAGGAAGAGAGGTCGGTTAATGGATATGAATATACAATTATAAGGAATAAGTTTTTGTGGTCAATAGCATGATAATGTGACTATAGTTAACAATAATTTATTGTATATTTCAAAATAGCTGGAAGAAAAGATTCGGAATGGTCCCAACATAAAGAAATGAAAAATGAGGTGATGCATCTCCTAAATATCCTGATTTGATCATTACACACAGTATGTGTGTATCAAAATATCACATGCACCCCATAAATATGCATGATTATGATATATCAATTAAAAAGAGTTAAAAAATCCATGCCTAACAGCAGTTTTGGAAGCTTTTAAAACTGTGGATCCCTTTCATAAAATGGAAACCCAATATACAAAATAAAAGAAAGTGGAGTTTCATAGGCAAATGCTTGTTACCCCACGCTTTATCCCATGTGAGCCTGTGGCTGAACCCCAGGACTCTACATCACCCCATGTGTTTATCCCACCATGCATCTCCTGGTACTGTTAGGCTGTGGTGTGGCCTCGCTATGGGATGGGGACATCTGGATTAGGATAATGGCGAGAAGAACAGGGCCAAAGGCCTGGAAGTGAGAGGAGAATCGACGTTGGTGACTGATCAGAGCTTGGAAAGGAGGGACGTGAAACAATGAGGATGTCTTAAGATTCCACCAGGATCTCGGGGAAAATGAGATGCTCATTCCTGATGGGATAAGGAGCGTGGCAGGGAGGAAGGTGGAGTGTTAACCACAACACGAGAGAAGAGCATCCCTGTGGTGACGCCCACTTGTCAGAGAGAGACAAGACTAGAACTTGGGGGAACCCGGAGAAGAGAGGTGGGAGCCATCAGCACACACGTCAAACTGGACATGGTGACAGAGGACCAGCCAATGAGATCGAGAAGTCAGGAGCTCAGAGTCAGGAGGAGAACCGTGGAAGTGCCATGTTTCAGAAGCGAAGCGCGGGGCGTCTCAAGATTAAGTGCCGCCTCCGCGGTGTGGCCGCTGCAGAGAGGCCCCAGCAACGATTCCAAGCACTCTCGGGTTCAAAACCATTTGGTGCTCCTGCAATGGCCTCTCCAAATTGAGGTCAAGGGGGAAAGTATTGCCTCTATAATATAAAGGACATTTCAGCACTAAAACTGCAAGCATTTCCAGAGAAATTGGCTAGTTTTATGGGTTTTCTGACTAGCACTGATAGTAAAGCAATAACCTTCGCTTTTCCCCCCCCGTCCGCACACTGACCTTGTATCCACCCCAGCCCACGAGCACCCCCACTCCTCCCGGAGCTAAATGGGCGGGTGCCCCTTACAGGATGGCTGAGACAGAGGGGACAGCATGGGTCCCTGACACAGCCCAAATTCTCCCAACTCCTCCCTTTGCGTCACCATGTCCCCAGGTATCATTTGTCTTTTTTTTTTTTAAAGCCCCTTAATCTTTCTTTTCCTTCTCTACTACCCCATCAGCTGCTGCTCCCCTCTGGCTTGAATGACTGCAGTGTTCTCACCAAAGGCTTTTCCTCCTCCCAGTCTCTTCCTGACCCGGTCCATCCGCTGTCCCATCCCTGTGCTGTCGCTCCTGTTCAGAAGCCTGCAGCCCCATCAAGGTAAGATGCACCCAGTGGCCTTCAGTGTTTTCTCTCGTTTCTCAACCCAAGTACCCTGCTCCTCCTGTTCCTCAGTCCTCCCTAAGACAGCTCCGTCCTCATTCCCTGTCCATTTCTAGCTTTTGCTCTGGAGAGACGTGAACGGAATGCATTGCTGTAAGTGTCATGAAAGACACATCGAGATGGCCCTGGAACATACAAATGACAGCCCTTCCTGAGCCTCACTTGCTCCCTCTCCTCGTCCCAGCCAGCCCTGTTAGCAGGGCTCAGGGGCAAAGTCAGAGGAAAGGTGGGGGATGGACATCGGCTACAGATAGAACTTGCTCATGGTGTTAGAGCTGACATGTTAATAGGTTAGACTGTATTGAAATGCCGCATGCCCTGTTTGGCACTAGCTCCCAAATTGAAACAGCTTTGGTTGGGTTTCATGTCCTCCACAATGTCTCCCTGGACCAGCACACTCAGTGGCTCCCCCTACTCTGGAGTATTCCAGGGCCTAGAGTTTGTAGAGCACACATGAGTACTCAGGATTATGCTATCCGGGTGCTAACCGTAGCTCACTTAATTATTTCATATATCTTTTGTCCCTCCAAATAGACAGGGTTATACCCCATCCATCTGTGCCTGTCTATTTATCATCCATCTACCATTTATCTATCTATAATCCATCTACCATCTATTTATCACCTATCTATTATTGATTTACCTGTCAATCATCCCTGTATCATTTATCATCTATCATCTGTGTATTCATCTATATTTATATATTATCTATTTTTGGTGTCCTCCCATGATGCCCAACACATGGCAATACTTGATAAATTAACACGGTTGCTTGTTTTATGATAAAAAATAATTATGAACAGCTGGACAACAGAGGGGAGAGGAGGTCTGCAAAGAGCTTAGTGAGGCTGTTTGGTTACACGGGATGTGTGGTGTCTGGGAAGGGATCACCGTCATTCTGGTGTGTTTCATTATGACTGTACTTGCTGGCGTTGCTGTAATCTGTGACTAGCCTAGGACACATGACCAAAGCTTTGCTCACAGTTCCAACGAACAAAGGACAGACCCCCCTCTCACTCTGTGCTCTTGGAGGAATTGGTGGGGTTAGGGTTCAGTGATTAGTTTTGAAAGCATGAAGTAAAATGGCCTTAGTGACTTCTAGCTGTGGGGTCAGCTCATCTTTTCCTGTTTGCTATGCTGGGCATGGCTTGGAAGAAATTTGGCTGCGTTTCTTCAATCAATACACCATGTCTACATCCAAATGAGTGTGTCTTTCAGAATGTTTCCCTTGGGAGACTATACTTATTTCAGCAATGCTGCCATTGCTGAACTATAGACGAATCTAGAAACTTAAAGTAATCCTGAAGACTTAGTTTATTTCTTTAAAGGGAAAAAAATCTTTCTTCTTCCAGCCTGACTTAAAGAGAAACATTGTCTTGATGTGTTCATCAATAAATGCAACCGTGCTAAAATGTAGGGGTTGAAGACCATGGGGAAAACAGGTATCTGGGGTCTGGATCCTCATTTTGTTTGCTTGATGTGAGAAAACCTGGCAGCACAGAATGCTGCGACTCTTTGCACAGCAGGATTATACACTGCAGAAGTTAAACTTATAGAGGATAAATCTCATTTAAAGAATCCTCTACATGGTAACTGTAAGTGTGATCTTGCAATTTCTAAACTTATTTCTACATTAAATTTATTTACAATCGATATAATCACATGACTATATATGTAAATATTTAATATATTTAATGCCATTATTTTATATTTTCCACTCTAAATTTATTTACATGTCATCCTGTTAACAAAAGGGACTTTAAGGCACTTTACGTAAACATACAAAAAAATAAAAATGACACAGTGAGGCAATCTGTCGTTACGTGGTTTTTTAAAAGAATATGAATCAGGTTTAGATATAAGCAGAATGTTTCTAGCTAAAAAGTGACCTCATGGGCGTTTTGTTTCTCTAGTTTTTTCTCTGTGACACAGAACCTGGAATACACTACTTCTTAAAAAATGATGGGCGCCTGAATGAATAACATTAGCTTTGCACTTGTCCTCTGTGGGCACCTCTTGTGCCCTGGGTGGGGGTTGATCTAGTCTGTTTTCAGATCACACCTGCACTTGTAGAACATTCTGTTCCTGTAGACAATCTGGGCAATGTCCACATGTACAGAAGAGCACAAACACATCTAGCTATTATGTGAAGACAGCATCTCCGTGTCAGCTATTCACAAGGCTTTCTGTGCTTCTAGGTCAAATAGTGAACTTAGGACTTTGGATATATATTCAGTTTCTTCATTTTACAGATGATGAAAGAGAGACCCAGGAGGTGAAATGTGCCATCTGTGACCGCAGAGCTCGTTAGGGGAATCGTAATCCACGGGGCTGTGCCTCCTTGTCACATCAAAGGTTTACAGGGAGGCCAACGAGCTCTAGGGCTCAGAGGTCCTCAGATCTACAACGAAGGAGCACACAGAGACCTCCTCATCTGGGCTTTGAGACCTGGGGGAGCGGTAGCAAAGGTGAACCTGTCCCTGGTTTGGGCAGCTGCCTGATTTCTAATCCCTCCCAAAGCGGAGTCGACCTGTACCTTGTAGTCCATCTGCTCTGAGCAGTTGAACACATAGACCATGACACCCAGTGCGCGGCCCAGGTCCTTGGTGGTCTCGGTCTTGCCTGTGCCTGCAGGTCCTGCTGGAGCCCCACTCATGGTCAGGTGCAGAGACTGGGTGAGGGTGATGTAGCACCTGCCAAACATAGGAGAGTGCAGGTCATCCTCAGGGCCCCAGGTGGCCCTGCTGGGGCCCAGGGAGACAGGGCTGAAGTCCAAGGCCATGCGAGGCCTGACATGGCTTCTGCAAAGGAAAGCCCAGAGACCCCCACTCTCATCTGCTGCCCCAGTGCTGCGGGGAGGACTTCGTAGAGAGCAATCTGACCAGGACACTCCCTCTCTAAAGGGTGTCGGTGGCTCTCTGTTGGGCTCTTCTTGGTCTTTCCCTGCTGACCTCTCTAGCTTCCTTTCTCACTCTCCCCTCCCACAAACCCCAACACTCTGAAGTCCAGCCATACAGAGCCATGTCCACTTGCTTCACACACCCACACCATGCTTCTCCCCTCTTCTCCCCCTCCCAGCCCCCAACCCTTTGCGTCTACCTGGATGATGATCCTCTTCAAGCTTCACCTGGCTAATGCTCACTAAGCGCTCGGAACTCACATTGGACATTACTTACTACAAGTGCTCCCAGGTCCCCCAATACTGGAGTGAGTGAGTAGCTGCTCTTGCAGCTGAGCTCCTACTCCACTTTAACTTCCCATGGTATCTATCATATACACCTTCTAGAAATGTCTGCATAAGGTACATGAAGAAGAGGCTATGTTTTATTTGCTTTTTCTTACATCTCCAGAACGGCATAGCTCTAGCACATACACTTCTTCAACAGGTATTTATGAAACACGTGAATGAATCTGTAAATGAATGGATCACTCAATCTATTTATTCCTTCTGTGACTATATTTACTAACGACAATAAGATAAACTTATTTTCAAGCTTATTTCTAGCACTTTTAAAAAGACCTTGTATTTCCATTTGGTGTTGGTTTAAGATGTTCCTTTGGGTAATGAGCACATAAGAAGGTGCTCAATATCATTGGTCATGAGGGAAATGCAAATTAAATTCACCGTGCGATACAACTACACACCCACTAAGATGGCTAGAATCAAAAAGACAGACAGTTACAGTGTTGCTGAGGGTGTGGAGAAATTGGAAACCTCATGCATTGCTGGTGGGAAGGTCAAATGGTACAGCCACTTTGGAAGTCAGTTTGGGAGTTTCTTTAAAAGTAAAAGATACCATGTGATTCTGCAACTCCCCTCTTTGGAATTTGTTTGAGCTAAATAAGAACATATATTCTCACAAAGACTTGTGAATAGTACAATACTCACCTGCTCATAGCCCTTGTTCATAGTAGCAATATTCATAACAGCAAAGAACTAGAAATAAGCCAATGTCCATCACCAGTGAATAGATGAACAAAATGTGGTCTATCCATGCAGTGGAATAGTTTTCAGCAGTATAAAGGAATGAAGTGCTGAGCATGCTACAAAATAGATGAACCTTAAAAACGTTATGCTAAGTGAAAGAAGCCAGATACAAACGATTACATATTGTCCTTGCATTTATATGAAATGTCCAGAAAAGACAAATAAAGACAGCCAGTAGATCTGTCTGGGTTTTGGGGTGGGAGCAGGAATTTACTGCAAATAGAGCCAAGGAAATGCTCTAAAACTGTGTTATTGTGATAGTTGCACAACTCTATATTTACTGAAAATCATTGAATTGTACACTTGTAACAGGTGAACCCTAAGGCATGTAAATTATATCTCAATATCGCAATAAAGCTGTTAAAATTGTGTCATTGGTCTAACTTTTTAATATCTAGCAAATCAATACGTAGACTCTTGGCATACAGTCTGGATCATCTCAGGGGCCTTCCAAAATTAATTCTGTTTCTGAGTCTGATGTCTTGAGATGACCAGGTACTCTGAGTTAGTGCCTTTCATGCCAGATGGTGACGGGGTTTCTACTGACTTCACTAAGTCTAGAATCAAAATGGTTTTGAGAAGACTTGAAGTAAGTTCCTTTTTTCCCCCTTTAATTAAGTGCAAAATTCCATTATCTATTTCAGCCTTTCAAAGTAAAACCCAGGCAGGCAGTCTCCCAGGCAGAGAGGAGAGGTGTGTGGAATTATTACCCCATCGCCAGCTTGCCTGTATAATGGAATAAGTTGACTCAGTTGATCATGGGAACTTAGGCTGTGTTTAACCCCTGGCCACCCGGGCTCGTGCAGCTGCCTCACTTTCCCTATTGACATTAGAACGTTGACCTTCACATGGGCCATGAGGCAAGGTGAGGTGAGTCGGGGTTAAGGTAAAAAGTTGGGTCTCCTCTTGTCCTTCTTGGCCACTGTTACCATTGAGTGACATTTCCTTCCTCTCCCAAACGTTCACAGATAGATCTTCACAGAGTCCTATGTGCAGCCTTAACTGCACCTGCCCTCCTGGCTTCTGAGATTTTGGCTCCAGATTGGTCCGGTGCCTTCTACCTCTGCCAGCCTCAGGCTTCCTTTAGAACTGCTCGGGGCCTACGGCAGCCTGTGCCTCCCAGGAGGAAAGGCAGCGACCTGAACTAGCAGAGTCTTCACCGCCAGACAACTCACCTCTCCACCTTCCTTCCCACCCCCTTCCTGTCCCATGGCTGTTCCCTCTGCCGGCCAGAGGCCTGTCACTAGCCTCTGCTCTCTGGAGCTGCGGGGCTCTCAAGGAATTTGGGAATCTGGAAGTGCAAGGTTTCACAAAGATAGAATTCTCATAGAAAAACTCAAGAATTCCTTGAAAGAAATCCCTGGAACCGGATGTTAATCTCTTTTCGAGCATCTACCAAGCTTCTATTGTCTCCAGAAAGCACTTGGGGGAAAACATCAAAATATTATTATTTTTCTCCCTATTATAACGGAACTTAAGAGCTGGAAGGGATTTCCAAAATCAACTCATCCAATCCCTCTATTTTACAGATGGGTAGACTGAGGTTCAGGGAGGGGAAGTAGGCTATCTAATGAGCTTAGGCCATGAGAAAAAACACAA
Source organism: Propithecus coquereli (assembly GCF_000956105.1). NCBI lineage: Eukaryota > Metazoa > Chordata > Mammalia > Primates > Indriidae > Propithecus > Propithecus coquereli. The sequence goes on along the minus strand of NW_012150119.1, from coordinate 1,852,801 downwards.
AAAAGAAAGAAGCAGCATTTCCTTTTGCCCCTGGAGAGGTTGCCATGATGCTTGGGCTGGTCCTAGTCCTTCAGGATACAGCCCTGCTCTGTGATTCCATCTGTGGTCTTGTTAGAGTACTCACCTCCTTGAATACCCAAGCCAGCTCCTTCAATCTGTTCCTACTCTCTAGCGTGGGCCAGTAGATCGTGCTGTAGCAGTTTATGGCAAGGACTCTGGACTCAGAATGAGTTCAAACCTCGCCTCCACTATGAAGTGTCTGTGAGACTTGGCCAAGTTATTAAAATTTCTTTGTGCCTTAAAAAAAAAGGCATCATTGAGATCTATAACATCCTATTTTCTTTGTACAAAGGAAGTTAGATAAATTTGCTGCTTCAAAAAGAATGGCAATTGTGAAAATGGCAAGGAATCCTTTGAGAAGAGATCCGGAATAACCAATGAACCCCAACACAGACGTGATCAGTTTAGTTTGTTCCAGTGGGAACGCAGAACCTTTAGGGTTAGAAGAGACCTCAAAGGTGAGGCGGTTTGACTCCTTCATCATGCCGGCTCTCCCCCACTAACTCCTTCAAATACGATCATGAAGCCTTTTCTGCCAGCAAGGCCCAGTTTATTATTCTAGAAGGTGGCCCCTTACACAGTGGGCCAGTTCTAATTGTTTGAAAGGGCTTCCTAACATTGAGCTAAAAGTAGTTTTCTCTGGGCAAATGACTTCTAGAGGTTTTATTCTCATCTTCCCCACCAAGATCTCATAAGGATAATGAGACAAGAGATTTGAAAGTACCTTGAAAAGTAGAAAGCCGGTCCACTTTCAAGGTATTATTTTCGAAGTAATAAATATATGAAATTCAGCTTTTCTTTTTTTGATAGTTATTCAACTGGAGGATAAAGAAAATGTCAAAGATGCTGTATCTTGGTTTCAGCTAAGCCTAGCCTGTGGCTAGCACAGAAATGTGGTCTGGATAATCTTAGAGTTGGTGAAAGCATAGTTGGTTTATACCAATTTTCTATTGCTGAGTAACAAACCGCCACACACTTGGTGGTTTAAAATAACACTCATTTAATATCTCACCATTCTGTAGGTCAGAAATCAAGATGGGTTTTCTGCTTAGGGTCTCATGCGGCTAAAATCATGGATGACCAGCTAGGCCAGACTCTCGTCTGGAGACTCTAGGGAGGAATCTCCTTTCAAACCCATCCAGGTTCTTGGCAGAATTCACTCCTGAGGTCCCTGTTGGTGGCTGTTGGCCAGGGGATCTCTCAGCCCCTAAAGGCCATTCTGCCTTCCTTGGACACGGCCTCCTCTAGCTTCAAAACCAGCAATGGCAGGTCACATTCTTCTCGTGCTTCAGATCTCTCTGACATCCCCGTCTGCCCTCAGCCAGGAGAAAGCTCTGCTTTTAAAAGCTCATATGATCCCATTAAGTCCACCGGAATAATTTCCCTCTTCCATACAACACACACAGCCATGGGCATGGTATCACAGTCGCAGTTTTTACCCACACTTGAAAGGGCGGGATGACACAAGGGTGACAGTCATGGCGGGGGGTGGGAGGGTCATTCCTAGAATTCTGCCTACCACACGGTTCAGTGACCATGACCAAGGAATGAACATGAATGTGACAATGTCCACCTGCAGGAGCCTCCAGTGGCATGCCCAAAACTCAGCTTAACTTGAACTAAGAAATAATTGATTAATAGAAGATTGACCAAAATTCTAAACAATGCTAACAGTTAAAAATCATAGGATAGACCCGACAAAGTCAAATTTAAGAGAAACAAATATAGGTGATTATTGAACTGATCTTGAAATGAGCAGAGACTTTCTAAGCATAAAAGTAATGAAAGAACACCCCAGAGGAAAATGGGCAATGACAGCAATAAATAATTCACAGGAAAAGAAAATGTAGTAGCCAATAAACGCATAAAAATGCTCAACCTGTGAATAATTAAGGACATCCAAATCCAGGCGAGATACAATTTTGATAAAATTAGTAAAACTGTAACAGTAATACTTAATGCTGATCAGAGTGTTGTGTGATGAACACATTCATAAACTACTCATGAGGGTGGTAACAACATTGTTTTTCAAGAACAATTTAGAGTATGTATCATCTAATTATTCTGCTTCTTGGAATCTATCATAAGGAAATAAAAAGACATTTAGTCAAAATTTACATGCAAGTGAGTTTATACAGTTTCAATTTTAATAGTAAAAGCTTAGATATAGCTTAAATACCAATAATCTGGTTATGTTACATAAATTCTAGGATACTTGTAAATAGACTACAATTCAACTATTAAAGTGTTTTAGAAGAATATTTAGAGAATATTTCTATCAGTCTGCATGTTAAAAAAAACAAAAAAGAACATGCACAATACAATGTTAAATAAAACAAGCAATCTATGATATTTTATATACAGCATGTGATCTCAATTTCATTTTTCAAAATCTACATGTAGAAGGAAACAGACTAAATATTAAGAGTGGCTATCTCTGGGTGACTTTTATTTTCTTTTTTACATATTACTAAGTTTTCCAGATTTTCTCCAATAAAAACATCAGAGAAAAACTTAAAAAGAAAATTGTACGACGTTTGCTATTTGTGTCCTTGTCCAGCAAATCACTTTCAAAGACTCTTGCACCAATTATATTTCACCTACTTGCGGGAGTTCTTGAGAAAATAAGGGGTACTCAAAATTGATAAGTAGTTGATTAAAACAGTGCTTCACACAGCCCAGGGCAGAAAGGGGTACCTGTGTGTGAAGGAGAGGGAAAGGAAGCAAAGTGGAGATCATCCAAAGGTCAAGCAACAACTTATGAGAATTGCTTTTGTTCAGCCTGAAAAAGCACTTCTATTTCGTTCTTCAACTTAGTGTTGTGCCAAAGTCCTGTGACAAGGGCTAAGCCATTGCACCTACTTACATATTCAAGTCCCATCCGGGCAGTGGGAAATTCCAGAGAAATAGGCATAGTCGGTCGGATGTACTGTAATACGGGTGTGCTTTTAATGAATGTGCAGAGGGTGTACGGATCAATTGTCCATTTGATTAATTCTTCTGGCCGGAGAGAATTAAATGTACTTAGGCTACACACCAGTGAAGGCTGAATGCTTTTTAAAATGTGATTTTCTGTGTTGAGGACAATTTTTTTTTCTGGGCAAAACATTTCTTGAGATAATAATGGAAGTCAATGAGAGATTGGAATTTGCCCGTATAAGTATTCCACTACATACTACTTTGTCAGAAAAGCATCTCATGTGCAAACGAGGTTAAGGTCTATATAGTATTCACCATTATTTGCAGCAAATCTTCCTTTCAAGTTCTTATTTGCATCATTTCACAGAAGAGGTGATAAATCCCTGTTCTAGAAATAATTCATTGTCAAAACTTTACCCTTTCCCTCTCTAAGGCATTCAGCATTTGGGTACTAGAGAACTCTCAGTCTAAAAGAGGTAATTATCTTCTTTAACTCCCAGGCAGGTGCTAAGGCCCAGGGAAAAGAAAAGTCTTGTACTTTCTATCATTTGGAGTGACAACGTCTGATATGTCAGTGGAAGGAAGGAAATATTTGGATGGTATAGGGAAGCTAGGTACATTGCTAGAGGCTCAGAAATCATTTTGCTGCGTTCACTCGAGGAGCATTTCTTGAATGCCTATTATGTGCGGACACGGTGCCAGGTCCTGGGAGTAGAGCAGAGAGCAGACGAAAGTCAATGTTATCACGGAACATATAGTCTAGAGTGGGAGGCGAACATTAATCAAATTGTTCAAATATATAATGGCTTCACTATTCTGTTCCAAGTGCTATAAAATCCGAAAACTCACATTCCAAGGCAGGCAGAAAAACTCACTGCAGTCAGGAATACTCTACCATACTCCCCTGTGCTAACAATGGATGTCTTGCTGAGAATCTTCATAAAGACAAAGACACTGGACAGGGTCCGGTCTGAATGAAAAGGTGAGAAAACTTTTCCTTTAACGCACACTGGATGAGCCCCTCCCACTCGTGGGGCCCACTTAAAGGCCAAATAAAACCTTAAGACTCCAACCCCACGGAGAGTTGCTGCTGCCTTTGTCATTCCAGCTGCAGAGAGAGCTACCTCTTCCTCTAAACAGGTGTTGTTTGCGTTTGCCTTAAGCTGAGGTGGGGAGGAGGGTGGGTTTCCAGCTGAGCTCAAAAGGCAGAGGAGCTGCTCCTTCCTCCTCCTCGGGAGCCAAGATGCAGATGGAGTCCTGGGTAGATCCTTCCCCTAAGTCAACTTCCCCTTCTTGATTCTGTCTATGCTGATGATCTGGGCGTTTGACATTCAAACATCATTCATTCATTCCACAAATAGTAATTCAACACCTACTAGGTAGGTGCTGGTGACATCACAGCAAATAAGACAGACAAAGGTTTCTGACTGCAAGCAGCTTAGACTCCAAAGGGCAATGCAGACAGCAAGCATGCAAGGTCATTTCAGAATGGGAGAGATGTTAGGAAGAAGATAAACGGGGGATCTCTCAAGGTTATCTTCTGGGTGTGTGTAAGTGGGGAGAAGCTGCCTTTTAGAAAGAGTGGTCAGGGAAGGCCTCATGGAACTGAGAGGAGAACAGCGGATCAGAAGGTGCCAGTGGAGAAGGGTGTTCCAGGCAGAAGGAACCATGTGTGTGAAGGCTCCAAGATGAAACGAACTTCAAGTGATCAAGGATTAACAAGGAGACTGTGTGGTGGAAATGTAGGGAGTGAGGCATCAGGGCAGTGGACAGGAATTACCAGGTCCTATGAGGAGTTCAGGTTTTAGTCTAAGGGTAGCGGGGAGCTCCTAGAAATGGTGATGTGACTTCTACAGGGTCCCACAAGAAAGAGGGGAGCAATGGGACTCTGGGTGGAAGAACTTTCCAGCCTGGGCAGGAAAATGAGTTAAAGAAACAGAAAACACAAGGGAGATGAGCCATCTTGACCATGACTGTTTAGCTGGGAGGTCTTGACCCACAGATCATGTTGGGATTTTCAGGCACTCTGGACTTCCTATGCCTTATTCGTTCTGAGACCACAATGATTGCAATTTAACTGATGTGGAAATATTTATCAGATATTTGAAAATATATATGAGGATTTGACTAAAATACAGGCAACATCACTGAAAATAGGCACAGAGAAATTAAGTAAAAGATGGCACAGATTCTATCTGGCCATTTTAACCTTCACAATTTATGACAATCTCTTCATTACCTACAAGTCATTTCTTTCAAAGAGGCGGTCATTCAAATATACAACTCTTTCTGGAAAAAAGGAGATTTAATGGTCAATGGGATTATAAGGAAAGGGCATGAATTCTTAGCAGAATTCACAGAAATCTCAGCAGAATTAAAATATCATTTCTCACACAGACCATGACCTTGTTTCCCTGCCTTCTCTCTCCTTTGCCTGTGTTCTGCCATCAGATAAATCTCCATAAAGTACAGATTTCATCATTTTACTCCTCTGATGAAAATTTTCCAATAGTTTATCACGACTTATGGATAAAGAATATATTCTTCACACTCTGTTGTCTGACTCCTTTATGGCTGATGACCTCCCCCAAAGTCAAAAGAGTCTACACTCCCTCTCCCAGGAACACATCTGAGTTTTCCCATTTACATGATTTGGCCACAGTATACCACTTTCTAGGAATGTTTATCAGTAGCTCTTTAACTTTGTGGAATCTAGATTACCTTAACAATTGATGGAGGCTATATATCCTCTTAATGGAAACAGTGACACATGAACAGATTTCTGCATGATTTCATGGACACCCTGATGACAATCTTACAACCTACTGAAATCCTACTGGAATCCAATATGTCCTTCAAGGACCAGATCAGATACCGTCTCTTTCCTGAAGCTTCTCCAGTTCTCTTGGTCTCACTGTGAACCCTCTGTGTTCAGAGGGCTTGCTGCTGAGTCACTTGCTTAGAAATTTGTAGCCAACGGTTTTGAACTTTATTTTATCCTATGGCCTTGTACTTTTTCCCCTTGTGCTGTTTAAATTTTTATCTACATATGTCTCATTTTCCTCAGTAGAATTGGAATTTAAGGGAAGGAAACGTTTTCATCACCTTGGTATTCCCAGTGATCAGTTCAGTGTCTGGTGTGAATTCATTCGTGTGTGAATTAAAATGAATGACAGAGAATATGTCTTCCTAAAAAATTGTGAGCTACTTCATGGTTGGGACTGCCTTGCTTTTATCTTTGTATTCCCAGAGTGAGAGGTACTGAATAAATGTGCCAGTTGATTGATCTACTGATAAGAAAATAATAATAGGGAACCATTACTAAACACTTACTATATACTAAACTCTTTATAACCTTTACTGTCTTTTATCCTTACAAAAATCATCATTTCACAGATGAGGAAACCAATAATTAGGTCAATTTTTTTTTTCATGGTCAAACAGCTGTTGTGCACTAGAGCTGGTGTTAGGTGTGTGTGACTGCCAAGTGCTTCCTCAAAAAGTCACGGCTTATTGATTTGCTCTCTGGGGTTTGTTCCAAAGAAAGGCTCTGCCCTACATCCTCTCAGTTTCATTTTAAATATGCTGGTTGAATCAGGACATTCCCTTGCAGCTCTGTGGACAAATGGCAAGTGACGGTGACCTTGACCCTGGACAGTCACTGGATAGTCTGAATCAGACAGCACTAGGGTTGTCAGTAGCTGACACCAATGCTCACCTGTCAGTCAAAGGTGTGATCACCAGACGAGGCGTATTTCCCAGGTACTCATAGGAATACAGAAACTGGGCATCGCAGATGTTGGCAAAGCAGTGTTTGACCTCGTCATCCCAACGATGGCGCAACTGGGACAGCCAGAGGAAAGCCTGGGCATTGTCTACCTATAGAGAGGTTGGCAAAGTAGGTAGGTGAACCATAGCGTTCAACAGGGAGCAGGTGGCCTCTGGGCCACAGGACACATAGGAGCCTGGAAGGCTTGGGTGTTTTCTGTTGCTCAAGAGAGCAGTGTGCTGTGACCACCACCACACAGAAAGCACAAGCTGCTCTGATTACATTGTTTTGCTGAGTTTTTAAAAGGTAGGAGCAGCCACCATGATCCTCCCAGTGCTGGGAAGACACTGGGGTCCCCATGTTTTGGCCATGTGTGAGCAACTCCTATGGCATAGCTGTACACAGAGAGGGACACCTCTGGATGTTTGGGACTCACCTTCTGAGTAATCATCTTGGCCACCACATCCCGAGCATGCACATCGATGGTGCATATGGTCATGATCTTTTGCCGGTCCCCCTTGGAGAGCTGGCCAATCAGCATGGTGATGAGGGTTTTGAGCTGGGCCACTTGCTTCTTGTAATAGTCCTTCAGGGCATTCTCATAGCCTTCCTCCAGCCTGGCAAATGCAATGCCCACTTCTGTCGTCCACCAGATCTGAGTGCAGGTCAGGGCCACCTATGGTACCAAGAGTCACTTAGCAAAGCTGTTACCACGGCTGTTTCCAACCAGCCCACTCACCACACAGTAAGGGCTCTAGATGTAATTGTGTGGGTGACATAAGCCCCTTCGCTCCCTCTGCCATCAGCATCAACTAAGTGAACCATATGCTCCAGCCCTTGAAGATGTGAAGTAGTTACAGTGTAAGTGGGAAAAACACTTCCTGCTCTTGAAAAATGTATCATTTGTTTGAGAACAACCAAAGACTAACTGTGGTCAACGTCAGTGGCTTCTGAAAATTGCTATACTGATGATAAAGTCTTTTACTTTGCAGAGGCAGCATCTTCCTCCTGTGCTTCGGAGGATAATGATATGTTGACTGAGCATCTCAGTGACACCCAGTCTTTGCTTTGTTCTTCTCCTTGTGGTCCAATATTCTAATTTAGTGAGGCCTGCTGACCCTCTGGGGCATGCATTTGCTTGTCCACAAGACTTTCAAGACATTTTTTTTTTTTCATTTTTCTAAACCTGTAACCCTAAAATGCCTCCTTTTGGAAGCCAAGGTGAATGACAACAACAGTCAGTGTGGTCAGTGTTTTTCAGAGATTAAAAGTAAATACATGGAAAAAGCAATTCAAATACATACTTCTGTTTGCTGGGAAACTTTATATAGAACATGAATAATTTTCATTATTCATGGTGTAGCATTTAGAAATATTACTCATCTGTAGTATCATTTGGTTTGGGAGACACTGCTGTAGGTGACATCTATTGTATTAGCAGGAAGCAACACCTTGTCTTGTCTCGGAATTCTGATACAGGTATATGAGTAATCTTGACGGAAATTATTCCTTTTGTTGAAATAGAGAATCTCATTGTAGTAAATAGTACCATTCCTTAGTTTATCCATTTCTACCTTTGAGTTTATGTTCTATTAGATTTTGTTACAGAAGTTCCTCTTACACTGGTGGCCTTGTTGGGATGGCTGGATGGGATGCACCAACTCTACTGTCAATAAATACCTCTTCTCCACAGTGCTGACACCTTTCTCTTCTTTTCTTCCAAGTTCCTCCCTGCCGTCCACGTCCACTGTCCATACTTCCCACCTTCTTCCCCCTCCTCAACCCTTGGCAATGTGGCCTCTTCCCTACCACGCCCCTGAAATGACCTCACCAAGTTCATCCATGGGCGTTCTTCACCCTCTTTATTTGGCTTGATTGTGTGAAAGCATTTGGCATTTCTGACCCCTCATCTGCTATCAATAGTTTCTATTTTGGTTTTCGTAATTACCATTTCCCAGTTTTCCTTCTGCCTAAAAAGACCATTTCTCATTCTGCTTCTTTTTGCCTTCTCAGGCTCTGAAGGCCACTCAGGGACTTGTTCTGCACTCTCATCCCATTCTATACCCTTTCCAAGAGCAATCGCATCTACGCCTATGGCTTCGATTGCTACCAAATGTCTGCAACCCCCAACTAAACTAATATCACTACTGTGCCGTTAACTGGGGAAAGAGGTGGTATATTGGAGCCAGATTTTACATCTTAAAAAACTCTCCTTAGGTCTTCCCTTTCTCTTGTTACCCTCCTGAGAAACCTATAAAGAATTCAGATATATCTTAGAATCAAGTTAGACTCCCTAACATGGTCTGTAAGACCTGGCTTCTAGAATCTATCCGCTATCTCTTGCTCCTCACCCCTTACTCTGGCTTCAGCCAAACTCAGTCCCTTGAACACATCATGCTCCCCTTGCTTCCCAGCCTTCGCCCAGCCCCTCCCTGTGCTTGGTTGCTCTTTCCCTCCATGGTTAGCCTGCTAACTGCTACTTCAAACCTCAGCTTGCATATCAGATGTGCAGGGGGGTGGTCCTCGGACCCTGCTCACTAGCTGTGTGCTTCCGGAGCACGCTGTGCTTCCCCTTTTATCTCACCAGTCACATTTGTGAGTGGTTGAGTTCCACGTGAGCCTGTAAACTCCAGCAGGTTGGGTTACATTGCCTTGTTCCCTGCTGGTGTCTCCTGCACAGGGCACAGAGCTTGGCACACACAAAGTAGGCCAGTTCAAAGAGTTGGGAATAGGGAGAATTTTCTCCCCACTCTAGCCAGTGAGAGATAAAATAGATCACTCCTGCTTTTCCAAGGTTGTGGTTCAACTAGGTCAGGACTGTCCACCCCTGACCCTTCCTGCTGACCCTGCACAGCCATCTAGGATTCAAGCCCCTCCTGACTGGGATGCACACAGCAGGTCTGGGGGCCAGCAGCCTCTGAAGGCTGAGGGAGGGAGCCCAGGAGGATGTGGCCCACAGAGGTCCCGCTGGGAAAATACCTGAGCTGGGTAGTCAAAGAGCCACTGCTCTCTTGGCTTTTCTTCATAGGCAGCCACACCTTCGGTCATCTCGTGCCTCACAGTAGCCTTCATGTGAGCAAGCACGTGGTTCAGCCATGTTTCCACCTGGAAGAGCAACTCTGGGTTAGACATAGGCACCTGAGAAGCTTTGATTAGCACTACATGTTTTCTCTCCCTCTGCCCAAGGGAGTGAAGAAAATGGAGCCCCACCATCTTGTGGTACACAGCCCCACAAGACTGCCAGGAGGCACAGGGAGACACATCGTCTGTGCAATCCAGGGTGTGATGAGTGAGGACAAGGTGTGATTAACCACCGGCTGACATGCACATGTGGAACATGCAGGGCAGAGCGGGTGGGGGATGCCACCCAGAGTTCACACGATGAAGTCTAAACCTGGGTCAAGCTAAGGGTGAATAAGTCAGGGGATTTGCATTGCCTTGCCCACAAAGAACATGGAGATGCAAGCCAGGATTGAATTTCCCAACCTAATGCTTTCTGGGAACACAAAAAGAATACATTCTGAATTAAACCCCAGGGCTACCCTCATAATATGACTGAGAACCTTTGATTATTTTCTGGTACTAGAATTGCTTTCCAAGAGACTTTATGTGGATAAAGGTGGAACCCTGTAAAAGATCTCTTTTCCAGGTGTTATTCTGCACTAGACAGAATCAATGCTTTACTGGATCATTTAGGATAATGAACAAGGCAGGGCTTATAATACCTTAGTGGTGTTGTTGAAGGACGAGAAGGAGGTTTAGGGAGTAAATGGTCCTATGATTCATGTTCCTTGAATTGGACGTGGATATTTGGAGGTAGTAGTTCCTGGAGCAGGGCGGTAGTTGGCTCTCCAGGGGGAAGGACAGTGGGAGGAAATGACTCTGAGGGTTATTTATGCAGGGAGGGGACGGCTCAGGAAAGTAGGTGATTTCAAAGGGCATTTTCTCCCAGAGAAGGAGTCAGTGTTCCAGATTCCCCTGCGGGGTGCTCTAGGGGTTGCCATGTTAACATCCCCTGGTGCCACTAGTCATTTTAAAATCCTTTTCTCGTTGACTTGGGTAGTTGTTTATGTGCATTTTATTCCTCTCCGCACAGGTCTTTGGTTAAGGAAAAGATATGAATGTTGACATGTGTCCTTCCCAGGGAGAGGAAAGCAGGGCACCAGAGGCTGCTCCAATGTCAGTTCGAGTCAAAGGAAGCTGCTGTCCCAGGGCAGGGACAGCAGCTCTGGACCAAGGCCAGAAAAGCCCTCCGCAAAGTTGATGCTGATCACATTTGAATGTAGCCACTTGAGAAAGGCGTAAGGAGGGGAAACGTTACCTGCCCGCTGCAGTCACAGGGTTCACTGAAGGCCACGTACTCTTCCTCTTTGCTGTACATGCCGAGACTTGTCTTGGTTGGCTTCTCCCCGGCATCTAGCTGGAACTGCATCTTGGCCATGTTGTCGAAGAGTTTGGGAAGGTGACGTTGCACCTGTGAATGGAAACAACGCCAAAGGACTGGAGAACATGTCCAGGAAATTGCTTATTAAAATTGTTCAGGGGCCTACCATGTGACAACCACTGTGAAAGGCAGAGTGGCAGATGCCAAGCATTTAGAGGGAAGTTTGTGGGAACGACAGTGATGTGAGGATGGGAACGAACCGAATCAGACAGAAGTGGCCACAGGAATACCGTATAAAACTGGCAAGAATCACGCACTAGTGACAAACCAACTAAGCCACGGTGGTTCGACTAATTTCTGCTTGGTTTGTTATAGATAGGACCAGATTGGAGAAAAACAGGATGGTCCAGTTATAAACCTTCTTCTGAAGAAAACACGACCCTGGGTCAGGAGACAGGCAGAGGATAGTCTGGCAGAAGAGTCCTCACACATCCAAATTTTGAGGGTCAAGAGTGGTGGCAATGGTGCACTGTGGAAGAAGTCGCCCCCTTATTGGAAGCATTTTAATGCAGCAGACAAGCACCAGACAGGCCCAGAGCAGGGGCAGGCATGCTCACACCAGGCGGAGAGCCAGCAGCGCCGGTGCTTCTTGGCCTGGCATCTCATGATGTAGATGTCTCTACAGATGCCTGGGGCCCTAGTACCAGGGGATGCTGGACACATCCACATTGTGGTCCTGAGGTGAAGAAATGGTAGGTTGAAGAAAAAAAAATGCACAGAAAGCTGACCTCTGGTAGAATTTCTTGAATAACTACAAAGAGCCCTCAGGCTGCAGGTAACCTGAATTATGATGCTAAATTTAGAACATCTAGCTTTCAATGAGAGGAAAAATCTAAGAGCATTTAGGCAAACTGTGAGGGTACTCAAGGAGACACCACCCTCACTGGCTTGGGACAAATAGCTTGATGGGATGGACCTTTCTTTACTTAAGAACAAACAGCAAATTGAAAAAAACAACATAGGACCTATGCAAATATTCTGAAACTTAAAATAAAGAGAAAACAGGAATAGAGAGATAGAATAAGAGCATACATACATAACGCACACACACACACACACATACATATATATATATTTAAAAGCTTTCATAGAGGAAACAAACAATTGTGAAAAACATTGTCTTGTTTTACTTTCAATTAACTGAAAGAAACACAAACGCTATAAAATATGAGGTGAAAGATGAGTTGGCAGAGGTAGAGAAATAAAGTAAGGAAACTGATAGTGACATAGTACATTTGTAACAGCGTTAGCAATACTAAAGGGCTGAATTGAAACACAAAAAACTAAATATTGTGGATAAACTTGAGAAACTATCAAAGAAGGATGAGGAAGAGGATTAAGTGATAAAAATATGATTAAAGAGGAGGTAATGTATGTATAACGCACAAGGAAAATGGAATCTCAGCTTACATAGGAAAAAAAATCCAGATAAATGAAATAGAAATATTATTTACAAATATACTGGAAGAAAACTTTTTCAAGACAATGAAAGCTCTGGTTTTTGGATAAGAAAAATCCTCATCATGTGTCAGAGACATATAACGCAATAAAGCAATTATCTAAACATATATGCATTTTAAAAATTTAATTTAAATCTTGATCTCTTCAGGATCCAGATAGAAAGAAATTAGGCTATCTAGAAAGGTTAAAAAAAAATCAATCAGGCCTCAGGTGACTTCTCTGTAACAACAAACAGCAGAGCGATGTCTGTAGGGATTGAAGGGAAATTGCCGTGACATGTGAATTCTAAACCCAACCATTCAATCACTCACATGTGAAATGAGGAGAGTCACAGATCTAGAAGGAATTAGGAATTATTCTACCACATCCCTCAGGGTGTATGTGTTTGTGGGGAGACTAATCAAAGATTTACTCAAATCAAATGAGAAATGAATCAAAGTAAATATTTAAGAATGAGTACATTGTGCATAAAAGTTATAAAAAGCCTGGAAGTGATCTGACCCCTTCTATACATTAATTCTATGATGAATTCTATACATTAATTCTATGATGAAATTATCATCACTAAATAGAATGTTCATGTAATAAATATTTCGATGCCGCCATGCCTAGGCTACTTGGGAAGTATTTCAATCTATAGAAAATAAATAAAGGCACTGTAATCCTAGCACTCTGGGAGGCCGAGGTGGGCAGATTGTTTGAGCTCAGGAGTTCGAGATCAGCCTGAGCAAGAG
>NW_012150119.1:1707060-1838346 GCF_000956105.1 Propithecus coquereli | reverse complement strand
TATTTTATTTTTGTTTATTGTTGTTAATTGCTTGCTGTGCCTGATTTGTAGATTGAACTTTGCCGTGGGTGTGTCTGTACAGGAAAAAACACGGTGTAGCTAGGGTTCAGCACAATCCATGGTTTCCAACATCGGCTGAGGATACTGGAACATATCCCCCAAGGATAAGGGGAGATTACTATATTTTTTGGACAATAAATTGCACAATTGACCAAATTTCCTTTTTTCATTATAGCCAAGCATGTGGCCTACCTATGAAGAATGTGTTAATCATTACAACACATTTTAACCCCAATCCTGGCTTCTTTCTTATGCCTCTCCCCTATTTTCTTTCTTCTTCTTCTTTTTTTCTATCTTAATGTGATCTTGTTGTGTTTTATATATCCTAAGAACTTGCCTGCAATCCTGTATGGAACAAGTTTGGTATAAATAAGTAAATAAACTAAAATGGTTTGAGACAAAAAAAAAACAAAAACGAAGGAGATATCTTTGAATTGATATGCAGTGATTTCCAGGGTATACAACTAAGTTTTTTAAAAACAGTAAAGTGTAAACAAATATATCTATAGCATGCTTCCTTTTGTGTAAGAAAGAAGAGGAAATAAGAAAATGTACATGCGCAAATGTAAACATGCATCTGCTTCTTTTTTGTAATGATAGACATAGGAATGATACACCAGAAAATAATGAAATTGTTTAGCTATAGGGGCTGGAGCAGAGGTGGCAATGACATGGAAGGAAGAGGGGAAGGAGTGACACTTTAGGAGTATATATATCTTTTTGCATAGTTTGACTCCTGGAATCGTATCAGTGTTATACATATTCAAAAAATCAAATCAACAAGGGTGAGAAAGAACCTACCACTGAAAGCAAAGAAAAATAAATGAACCCAACTCTACTTCAAGTGAATAACAAAATCACATAAAAGGAGGAAACGAACCCATCCAAGTATTTTGAGACTCAGACTCCATGGTAGACAGCAGTGGTTCTCATAGTGTGGTCCTCAGACCAGCAGCATCACTTGGAAAATTCTTGGAAATGCAAATTCTCCAGCCCTCCCAGACCTACCAAATCAGAATCTTTGGGAGTAGGATCTAGGAATCTGTACTTTAACATATCTTCCAGGTGAGTCTGACAGACTCTCACATCTTAGAACCAATGTCCATAGCTCCAAATGACAACAGTGCTTCAGAATTTGATTCTCAAAAACTCTTATAACATAGTAGGCCGCTCCAATTTTTTACAGGTGAGGAAAGTTTGCTGCAAAGAAGTGATATGCCAAAGACTATATGGCTAGAACCAGAGCGAGAACCCCAAATTTTGGACTTCCCGTATTTGCTTTTGTCTAAACCACCTCAAGATCCAGTTAATACAACCTCCAATCTCATCTCCCTGTGGAAATTTTAGCTATCGCTTTTGACCACTATTCACTGGATCTCTCTTCAGATCCCGATCAAAGGCATTCTCTGTCAAGGCTTAACCCCTCCCACCTTCGCTGTCCTCAGAACTTCTCCACTTCTATGTTAGGGAGTAGCCTCTGCTGGGCTGGAGGGGACCCTGAGCCGCAGCAATGGCGGGAACGCAGAAAGCTCTTGACGTGAGCGATGACGCTGGTGCCAGCACAGGTCTGAAATACACACCCTGCCAGAGAGAGGAGGCTTAATGGAGAGCCTGAAACTCCCCCTTCTGGGAGCACCCCCAGCTTACCTGCTGCGGGGCTGTGCTGTTGGAAAGGATGTCTAACAAATCGGAAGAGGAGAGAAAGTAAAACCGAGGGAAGGCAAGCCTCTTGGTATCCAGGTACTCCGCCAGGGCCTTCTCGCACAGGCACAACCTGAGGGCACAGAACACAGAATTTCCTAATTAAGAATGCCTAGACCCACAGTACACATATGTTACCTAAACGCAAATATATGCAATGAATGGGATATCTGCAGAAATTAGCACAAGAAACACTTATGGATATTTGCAAACACACACGTTGATGCATCAACACCAGCATAAACACCTCTAATAATACCCCATGTTGCCCAAAGACACAGGTAAGACAAGGGATGTGCACAGATACAGATATTCACTTGGGTATTAAATATAGCAAAGATCTCAGAGACAGCAGGGGGGAAGGAAATACTGCCTTCTTCCTTACAAAAGCCGTAACGAGCCGACCATTACCTGCTTTGAATATCCTCCAGTTTTTCATAAAGACCTGATTTGTTGGTGGCTTCCACGACATTTGGAGTTTTCTGAGCATCATATACTAGCTCTTTAAAGTCAACGTCAATGCCTTCGAACCTTTCCGAATCCTACAAATAAAAATGAGGGAAAAATGAACTACCACTGTCCTCACTTCCTAGAAGCTCCCCTCGGGTAGCCAGTCAGAAGCAGAAGCCTGTTCCTGGGTTGTCCAATTCAGCTGAGACTCAAAGAAGGAAATACTCTCAGCTTGAAACAGCAGTTCTCAAACATTTTTGTCCTAGAGCCCATTCACATTTTTAAACAATTATCTAGGAGTCCAAAGAGCCTTTTTTTATATAGGTAATATAATATCTATCAATATTTTCTGCATTAGAGACTAAAGGTTTTTTTTTAGAAATTAAAAAAATTTTGTTAATTCATTTAAAAAGCATGATAATAATGTAACAATAATAAGCCCATTATGTTAACATAAATAACACGTTATCAAAAATAATGATATTTTGCAAAACAAAAAATGACAGATGAAAAGGTGGCATTGTTCCACTTTTCTTTTCGTCAGGTCTCTTTAGTGGTTGACTTAAGAGGAGACAGCAGTACTCTCATATCTATTTCCGCATGCGGCTTACTGTGCTATCTCATATCACGTAGCCAGCCTCTGGAGAACTTCACTGTTCGCTCAGGGAAGAATGAGAGCAAAATATAGGCAAATAACATATTGGTATGATTAGTAAGATAGTTCTGATTTTGAGGACCCCCTGGAAAGGTCTCATGCACCACCCCCACCCCAGGCATAAAACACGTGATTGCTAAGTCAAGCAGATAGTGGATCTAATGTTCTTTCTGGGCCCATGCAAAGTTTATATAACCAAAATAAGTCTTCCCTCAGCAAATGTACTACTATGACGTCAAAATTAATTAGGTGCCATCATTTCCCCCAAACACCCCCACCCACAGTGTCATTGAAATAATAGACTAACGTATGCAAAGGTCTTTAGCCCAATACCTGGCACCTGGTAAGAGTTTGTTGTATTATTATTACATGACAACAATCATAATGCTACATGCTTTGTGCATTGTTTTAACGAACTGTCTGCAGTAGATACTAGTATTAGTCCCAATTTACCTATGAGGAAACCAAGCACGTGCACGAATGAGGTTAAGTAACATGCCCAGGGGCCCGCAGCTCTGTGTGAGGACTCAAGCCCGGGACTGCCGTCCCCACCCTCTGTGATGCACACCTCTCTCCCAGGAAGCTTTAGAAACAGGAGGGCTGGGTAAAGGAATTCATGATTCCTCAGTGAGATGCTTTGCTTCAATTAAAAATGAAAGAGTATCAAGGTTGTGGAGGTATTGGAAATATCTGGCATAAATGTTCAAATGAAACAAGCTGGACAGAAAATTGTAATTACATTGACAGCAATTATGTAAAAATATGTATATACACGAACACGAGCTGGAAAAAGTTCATAATGAATGAACATAGTTACTAGTTAGGATGTAAGATTATGACTAATTTTATTATGTTTTGAAATTGTTTCTGTTATATTGTTAATACAAAGAAAATAAATGTATTTACATATTTTGTACACACACTTGTGGCACTGTTTAAAAGGTAATGCCACTGATTCTTTGATCTTTCTAATTAAAAGTTCTCAAACATCTCTTTTAAAGTCTGTACAAAAGTCTCCACCTATGTCCTTGCCCCCTCTAAGTGAGCCTGACCTTCTTTGGTCACCGGCATTTGAGATAAAATTTGGCCCATTCAATCTGACTTAATTACAACTGCTACAACAAAATTGTTTTCTGTCATTTTTCATTGCAAATATACAACCTTTAATCTACATTATTGTGCTAAGATACTTCTGTGGGATTAGCTGGAAAATTATGTTTTGGTGGAACGTGCTTTAATTTCTAAATGAGCCTGGACAGCTCGTGATATTTTGGAATCAAACTAATTTCTGGAGGAAAGTCTGGAAAAAATTTTTTTTAAATGAATTAGGCCGGGCGCGGTGGCTCACGCCTGTAATCCTAGCACTCTGGGAGGCCGAGGCGGGCGGATTGTTTGAGCTCAGGAGTTCGAGGCCAGCCTGAGCAAGAGCGAGACCCTGTCTCTACTAAAAATAGAAAGAAATTAGTCGGACAACTAAATATATATATATATAAAAATTAGCTGGGCATGGTGGCGTATGCCTGTAGTCCCAGCTACTCGGGAGGCTGAGGCAGGAGGATCGCTCGAGCCCAGGAGTTTGAAGTTGCTGTGAGCTAGGCTGACGCCACGGCACTCTGGCCCGGGCAAGAGAGTGAGACTCTGTCTCAAAAAAAAAAAAAAAAAAAAAAAATGAATTAAAGTCCACCGAGAGAGGGGTAAGTTAATGGCATATTAATCAGGATGAATTAGAAGGGACGATCAAACACAGGGAAGGTAATGATGAGAAGAACACATATTTGAGGGAAAGCATTGTTTGGTATTTAGCTGACAACTGGTATTTAGCATGCTGACACAGGCTGGAGGTTTACAGAATGGATTGCTACTGAGAAGGACTGGAATTTGCCTGGAAACAAGGCTCACTTTCAGTCAATACTGCAATGATCCGGGGAGCAACCCATGAGGAGCTCATCCGAAACTGTAGTGGCTAATATTTTTGGTCTGCTTTCTTGTGCATACTTTTCTTTCCTAAAAATGAAGTTTTTCACCCATCTAAGGATAAGCCGATTGGTGTGTGGTTCACCTCCTCTCTTCCTCTGCCTGACTTTTGGCAGCAGGCAAGGTCAACATTTGTGGGAGGTGCCTTTAAGTAAAGCCAAAGTAGGAAGGCAGGAAGGATAGAGTTCAGACAATGCAGCAACCGGGTGATCTCCCCTGGACCTGGGTCAGAGAATACAGGTACCTGGGGTAGCTGAGCCCGGATATCTTCCGATCCTATGAATATGCTCTCCAGGTGGGTCCACGTGCGCTGCACCTCACACCAGATGGAGATGACGGCGTCAGCTGTGGACAGCTTCTTCTGCCAGCCTGACACTTCCTCTAGGAAGAAAGCAACATACTTGGACATCATCAGGTTCTGAAGCTGAACTTGATTATCCTCCAGAACTTCTATGAGGTCCTCGTCAGACCGCAGCAGGGGAACATTGGTCCTCTGGTGGGGTTCGTACTGGAATTCCATGCCAGCCCAGGTGGTCTGTAGCTCCTTTAAGGTTTTTTCCATACCCATCTCTTTCACGGCTTTGTCCACGATGCCCCGGACCTCGTCCTCAAAGCGGTGCAGCTGGAGCTGCAAGAGGTGCGCCAGGGTGGTGTCTTTGTCCATGGTGAAGTTCACACCAGTGGCCTGCATCAGCTGCCTCCAGTGCCGCTCCCGGATGGCTGGATTCTGCAGCTCGGCGACTGCCCTCAGGGAGACCAGGGTGTTCAGCACAGTGCTTTCCAGGCCTGTGAATGCATCCCAGGCCACGACCTCCTTGTCCAGGTTCCGGATGTGCCGGGCAAATCGCTTGCACTCTAAGTCCATGGCTTCCACATTGATGTCCTTCCAGGTGGTGGTCTCCCAGGCATGGATGCTGGAGGTCACCATTCCAATGGTGTCCCAGAGCTCCTTCAGCTGGCACACCTCCTTCCTGCACTGTCTCAGCTGCTTGTAGTCAGGAACGTTGACTTCAAATAAGCTGGCAGACTCGGAGATGGAGGCCATGGTGGATTCCATCTGCTGGATCTCAATGTGCCTAGCATCCAGCATTTGATGAGGGTTGATGCTGTCAAACCTGCAAAACACAATGTGTTCCCTTTGTAACTACAGCAAGCAGGGCATCATCTCCTAGTCATTAAGGTAACAACCAGCTGAAGTCTTTAAATGCTTAGTATTTCAGAAAAGAGCAGTGGCTTGCACCAAAGCCTCTAACCCTGGGAAGAAAGGACATTCATGATAGGTCGGGGTAGGACAGGCATGGAGGAAGGGCAGTCCAAGAGCATCAGCATGTTTGGATCTTCCGCACCCAGGTGTCGAGGGGACTACCCCCTTATCCAAGCACCTTTTAGACTCTGCCCTTTATTTAGCTGTTGGCTTCTGGAAGAACACTTGAGACAAAGGAGCATTGTGATATTACAGCAGAGGCTGAAAAGCCAAAGCCTCTGCCAGGATACCAGCAGCAGGCAATGGTGCCACTTAGAAGTCCAACCCTGGCTCTCTCTGGCATTGCTCCCTCTGGGGCAGTGGCTCTCAGCTTCAGCTGCATATTAGGATCTTCTGAAAGCTTTGAAAGATCCCCAAGCCTGACTACTTTCCAGATCAATTAAATCAGAATCACTGGGGGGTGGGGGGACCCAGGCAAACTCCCCAGGCGATTCCCACATGCCAGGGAGGCATCCTTGTCTACGGTGAAGCTCAGGCCGGTGCCTGCATCAACTTCAGGCAACAGCACTCCAGGTCAGAGAACCACTGTTAGTGGCACTAAAGGATGGGTGAAAAGTCCATGCCGGGGCGCTGGAGGGCCGCAGTAGCTCTCCTTCACTGCGTGCCTCGGGTCTGGACTCTCACCTTCATGAGTCCCTCCTCCAAGTTGTCACCCGACCTCCCTTTTCTGCTAATGTCCACCCTTCTCTGGACTGCTCCCTCCTGCACCCTGGGGCAGCCTCTAGCTCTGCACTTGACTCCTCTAAGCACTGTATCTAGCTCTTTCGTTCATGTTTCTTCAATTCTCTTCTCTCCAGTGCTTGTGGCACACATTCATGTGGAGACTACTCCTGAGCCTCGTTCGTGTTGACAGGCTTTACTCTGCCACCTTTCAAGGCATGCATTCTGGGCATAGCCTGGGCTCCAAAATAAGAACCCTACATGCAAGGAAACCCACATGGTCAGATGGTATTTCTTTGGTCTGAGGCATCCATAACCCTAGTGATCACAGAGACTCTCATTTTCCTCCTCTCACCCCACTTTATCCACCTCCTCCCCTCCCTGAGTCCAGGTTTCCTTGCCTCTGTGTGCTTGGAGGACTAAATATTGGGGATGCCATGGCTTAAGGGAGAACAGTATGTTCTTCTAAAATCACAACGGGGCACCATGGGGCTCCTCCTCAAGGGCAAGTTGAGGGGAAAGGAGTAACTGGAGAATTGGCTGCTTCCTCCTAGCTGGTGTACATCTATGTACTTCTATCTGTGTGTGCACATATGTGTGCATGTTGGTTGGTGGGGTACGGAAAGGAGGGGAAAAGAAAGGAAATGACATACAAACTCCTTTTCTTGAACTGCCCCTTCTTTCTGTTGACTTTAGAAGTGTTTGATTTGACAGCTGGAAAGTAATCCTAATTAAAGGCATTTACCTGAACTGCTTACCACTTAAGCCTAATTACCATGAAACACAATAACAGTTATGGATACCATTAAATTAGTGTCAGATTAACTTTGATGCTTGTTATATTTGATTCCCAGTTGTTCCATCTACATCATGTTTGGCTCAGGTACTATGGTTGTAGAATAAGACTGAGTATCTGCACGTCTACCCTGTTCTTCCACTCCCAGGTATTTCAGAACAGAGCATGAGGTTGGAGATCTCAGACTTGAAGAGGGCCCCCTGTCTCTACAGACAAGGAGTTCTGTCGCCTGTGAGGATCTGTGGGACCAGGAGGACAGAAGTGGAACATGCTCATGGCGAGTGGCAGACACACATGCAGTTCTCCAGCCGTTTCTTACATTTGTGTCATTCTGTGTCTTCATATGTGCTGTTTCCTTTGTCTGGATTATCCTTGCTTTCCCCTCCCTTCCCCTCTGAACAGCTCTTACTTGCCAATGGCTCTTGCTTGCTGTTATAAGCACTGTGTTCTACAGGGGTGTGAGCCACCCCCTAGTGAGAGTTAAAGATAGCACCCAGGGTCCATGTCTTATTACTCATTTTTGAAATTGTCCCTGAGGTTATAAGTCCTTGAGATCAGGAAAGGTAGGTCATCTTGAAATCCTAGCATGAAATCCTACAAGGCTTTCCGCATAGCCCAATGCAGCAGACGTGGGGAAAGAAGGGCTTTGTTCTGCCTGCACAGTGTCTGTTGTCTCTTCAGAAGCTGGAGAAATGAGCAGTATTAGTCATTCACCCTCCCAGGGACGTATTCATATCCTAAGACATGCCATTTGTTTGGCTTGACCCTGTTCTTACAGTTAATCTAACTCATTCACACGATTTAAGCTTCTATAGAGTAGATGAGGTTGTGGTCTCAACAGTGGAGTTAGCAAAATGCGGAGATTCTCTCATAGAATCTGGTTGCCCACTGAAAACTTAATGGTCTCCACTGAGCTGGAGCTCACACAGGTAGATTGTTTTGGCTAAGCAACCACTGGATTACCTTGGTCTTAATGTGAATAAGAAGATTATACATCATGGCACCATTTCTGAAGGTCAAGAAGACTTTGCTCAAGGTCGGGAAGACCAAACAACAGAATGCTGCCCAAGTGTGGAGAGTTCTTTTCATTCAAGGGAGAGAATTAGGCACCAATTTTAAGAGTTGCACAAAGTCCTTGAATTTGAGTATGATGACTTAGCCAATTACTGTGACGCGTGAGAGCTCAGCTAGAAATACGCTGAGATAGGTTAGAGTTAAGAACTAAAGGAGGAAGAAAAATTTGACTTGGACATGAAGAAAAACCTCAACTCAAGCATCCTGGCCCTGTCCAACTGCAAGGCCCTAATGAGACACTTGTTTTCTTTTTTCTCCTCAAAGGCAAGAACATTGTAAGCTGAGCTTAACCTGTATAATCTAACCAGGAGCAGAAGCTTGCACACAGAGAAATATACCAAAATCTGCAACTTAGAAAGTCATAAATGATCTAAAAATGAAGAAACCAGAATTAAACTCATTTGCCACACATAGTACCTAAAAATTTTAAACACTTCTACAAATCACACTAAGAAACAAAACAAAACACATGAGTTGACGCCCACTAAGACTCCCTTTAGCGATAAATCCACAATTCTGTTCTAGTCCTGATGTTTTTCTTGACAAGAAGAGAAATACATCAAAATTGCAGTAGCGTTTGGTTCCCCACACTGCTGTGAGCAGTTCTTTTCAAAGTATTCTCTTCCAAAGATTCATCTGCATGTCAAATTAACACATGTGAATTTGGAAAACCCAGCTTAGAGTGGCAATATCCTCACAGCTAGCAGACTCAAGTACTGAGAAAGAAAAATGGACCCTGCTATCAAATAAAAATAAAATTAAAAAAAAATCAACAGCTGATCAACATACACATGATACAACTACGAAGGAGGGATACCAGATTTCTAACAGACATACAAAAGCACACCATATTGTTTCCCTTTCAAGCTGTCTCAGAAGTTTCCTTCGGAAGATATTTCTCCAAAAACCTTTCAACTCTTTCCTTTTTTAAAAAATTTTCTTAGGAGACAGTTGATGCAAAGATATTAATGTCATTATTTTCACGGGCTTTGGTGTGGCTAACATTAAGTAGTATTATCTCACTGGAGAACTCTCCGCCACCAACTTTGGCTGTGCCTGATTGGTGTTCAATTTCAAAAACTCAATTTCATGTCCAAAGGAAAGTCAAAAGAATAATGAGCCTCAGACATTGAAAGAATAGTCCCCAAAGGAGTTCTGCAAATGTTTTGAGCAACAAATGATGCTTTGGAACAAGAGCATGGCTCCTAAGGTAATTATTCTAAAGGGATACAGACCCATTTGGAGTTACATGCCCTGGCATGATTGCTTAAAAGGAAACCACTACTTCCCTTTAGGGTAGCAGTTCTTAAACTTGGCTGCACACTGGATCACCTGGGGAGCTTTACGAATGACTGACACACAGGTCTCACCCTCAGAGGGTCTAATTTAGTTGGTCTGCGAGCGATCTGGACGTTGGGCATTTAAAAGCACTCAGGGGATTCTTTTTTTTTTTTTTTTTTTGAGACAGAGTCGCACTCTTTTTGCCCAGGCTAGAGTGAGTGCCGTGGCGTCCGCCTAGCTCACAGCAACCTCACATTCCTGGGCTCGAGTAATCCTTCTGCCTCAGCCTCCCGAGTAGCTGGGACTACAGGCATGCGCCACCATGCCCGGCTAATTTTTTCTATATATTTTTAGTTGTCCAATTAATTTCTTTCTATTTTTAGTAGAGACGGGGTCTCGCTCTTGCTCAGGCTGGTTTTGAACTTCTGAGCTCAAACAATCCTCCCGCCTCGGCCTCCCAGAGAGCTAGGATTACAGGCGTGAGCCACTGCGCCCGGCCCAGGGGATTCTAACATGCGGCCAAAATGGTGGCAGAGTGTTTCAGAGTCATGTGTTTTATGCATTTATATCTTATTTCTAGTTTATATACCTGTCTTTCACTGCCTCTTAACATACTCATCTGGTTCTCTCTAGCCCCAAGAATAATGCCTGGGAGATAGTAGCTGCTTAATACATATTTGATGAATGAATGATAAAAATAGGCCCCTACCGTGTGCCAGGTTGGGTGAGCAACCATCCTAGTTTGCCCAGAACAGAGACTTTTAATGCTAAAACCAGAACAGTCTGGGCAGACCAGGATTATTGGTCTCTGTAGTGCCAGGCACAATGCTAAACACTTTCAAAATGATCTCCTTAATCCTAACAACAACCCTATGCGGTAGGTGTTGTTATTGCTATCTGCATTTTACAGATGAGGAAACTGAATCACGAAGGTATTAAGTAACTTGCCATGACATAGGCAGGAAGTAGCAGACCTGAAATTAGAGCCCAGGCAGCCTGCATGTAGGTCCATGTGCTTGTTCATTACCTTATATTTCCTTCCAGTAAAGTTGTGATTTTTTTTGGTTTGGTTTGTTGCTTTAACATTTCTGTGGGTAAATAGCCTTTGAAAATGAAAAGATTTCTCAGTTCTTACCTGGGGAATTTTCCAGGTTGGGGATTTCCAAGTCTATCTACCTAACACTGCAGAGGAGACCCAGCACAAAACTCAGCCCAGGGAAACAGAAAACAAACCCCAGGGCTGGAGTGGGCGAAGGGGTCACCCAATCCGGCTGGCCCATCACAGACACAGGAACATTCAGGGACAGCTTATCCTCCTGGTGGGAGCGCTCGATGCTGAGGAGTGGGCGAGAGGCAGACCCCTGGCAGACCTGTCTACCACAGGAGGAAGTCTCTGATAAAGGCACCCGTGTGTGTGTGCAGAGTGGGCACATGTGAATGGTGCTGCCTGTCTTAGAGTTGCTTTGTTTCCGTAAAGACCTGTAAGAACAAGCAGGGGGTGTCTGAACCTTACCAAGTGGAGAGAAAACCTCCCGAAGTAAACCCTCACCTAACTCCTTTAGCCTACCCAAATGCCTTCCCAAACTATTTTAAAATTCTATCAGCTGTTTTTTAAAACCAAAAGAAATCTGTAAGAACTTAGAACGCTAAAGGCTTAGTATAATCTTAGTAATTTTACCACATACAATCCCTTTATAAACTTGGAGACACAAGAAGCATCTAGATTTCTTTAAAGGCAAAGTGTTTCTACAATCTTTGGTTATTTCACACGGGTCATGAAAGGACTTTGCCCGCATCAGCACCATGTTCCAGCCAGAGAACCTAAGTGGAAGGGTAGATTGCAAACGCCTCTTCCTCTGCGGGAAGAATACTCATATGCAATAGAAAGACCAGCCATGACTCAAAGATTGCAATGCTTAAAGGAAAAGAGGCAGCAGTGGCGACTTCAGCCCATACCTGAAGGGGGCTTCTTTGCGGAACCGCTCCCAGAAATGCTGCTGTTCGGCTTCGAAGGCTGTGCACCTCTGGCGGAGGACGGTCACTTCATTTGCCTGCAGTGGGGCCACCTGCTGCCTCACGGTAATGGCCATCTTTTTTATGTTGTTCCATTTCTCGGGCAGTTCCTGCAAAGGAGACCTCGATGTGGTCAGACCCCCAGGGTGCTCCCTCCTTGCACACAGTCCTGAAGCTGGACAGAACCCAGAGGCTTCCATCGATGCTACAAGGTGGCACTAAGAGGATTGGTTGTGCTGGTGTCCCCTGCCCGTGCTCTACAGTCTCCCCCCAAGCCACTCCTCCTTGACCTACATCCTCCTCGGGAGGCAGCTCTCTCAGCTGTCACCTGGACTCAACATGGACTGTCTCGCCCTCAACCTCTGTCCCTTTGATTGCTCTAACTCTGTGACAACTTAGAATGCTAAAGGTTCAGTAAAACCCTAGTGATTTCACCATATACAATCCCTTTATAAACCTGGAGACACAAGAAGTTTCCAGGTTATTTTTAAAGGCAAAGCATCTCTACGATCTTCAGTTTCTGCTGTTTCTATATTTCTACAGTAACCCTTGCACTTCCCTATGTCCTTCAGGAGTGCTTGGTTATTTCCTTTCATGGCCCACGTTTCCTCTTAGACCATCTGAACATCTTTCAGATCTGCTTTTCTTCTCTGAATCAAAAAGTTGGCTCATCTTGAATTCTGGAAAAAAATTCTTCATCCATATTAGTTCTCCCGTTTATCTCCAGCATTACATTCTCCCGTATTTATTGAGTTTCTAGAATGTGTTAGACATTATGCATACACCACACGTTATAGTTACAAAAGATGGACCTTGAGTCAGCACTGAGCCCTGTTTTTCATTTACCACACCCTTTCTCATCCCATTCTGAGATCCTAAAACGTTTCCTCTATTGCTTTTATGAGGAATACGTCAACGCACTGACCTCCAGCTGCTTGAACACTGTATCTGGCAGTTCTTGTTCATAGGTCTTCAGTAATTCAATCGTGTGCTTTAAGGGCTCAAACATCTCATCAGTGCTGCTCTGCCGTTCTTTAACAGCCATAAGGTGTCCCATAATCTCAACCAATCCTCTGAAATCTCCTTTTTCAACTTTTTTGAGCAAGCCGTTCTCACTGTTCTTTATAAACACTTCGAGGTCGGCCAAGCTAACGAACACAAAGGGAACATGAAGAGTCATTCTCCTCCCACTCCTCAGAAGGAAAATTTATTTATTTCCCTAACAATAACAGCTATTATTGTGGAAAGCGCACCATGTACCCAGCACTTTGCTAAACACTCTGCATACACTAGGCCCTGATGGTAAATGTTGCCTTTCTGCACAAGCATCAAGGTTATGAAAGACAAAGACTGAGATCTGTCCCACGGAGACAGGGCATCTAACTGGAACCCGGAGAGGAGGCTGGACCAGAAAAAGGATAGTAGTGGGAAACTGGTGAATTTGAATGAGGTTTGTAGATTAGTTATTGGTTCTCCATCAATATTAACTTCCCAGTTTTTGATAGTTGTACTACGGCTATACAAGATGCTACCACTGGGGAAAGCTGGGGGAAGGCTAAAAAGGAACTCTTTGTACCATTTCGCAACACTTTCCGTTAAGTCTGAAATTATTTCAAAGTGAAAAGTTAAAAAATAAAACAAAAATTTGCAAATTTAAAAAATACTATGGCCTATAAAGTCATACATGCTTGAATTTGATTTTGTACACTCATGAGTTTATGTGATCATGGCCAAATCCTTTAATGTCTCTGAGCCTCAGTTTCCTCACCTATAAGATTGGAAATGTCATTTCTGTTTCACTGGTTATTGGGAAAGTTAAATGAGATTCATTCTTGAATTCAACAAATTTTTAGTGAGCATCTAATATGAGCTCTAACATGCTTCCAGGTTCTGAGCTAGAATGATAAATAAGATAAACAAAGACTCTGCACTTGTAAAGCTTGTATTCTGGAGGAAAAAATAGACAGAAAACAAATCAATGAAATAAATTGTGTAGTTTCATGTAGTAATGAGTGTGATGAAAAATTAAACCAGGATAAGGGGATAGAGATTAAAATTAGGACTATTTTCTATGGAAAGATCGGCAAAGGCCTTTCTATGCAGGTGATAGTGCAGAAGAGTAATAATGCAAAGGAGTGAGCCACAGAAAGTAATGGGAGAAGAGCATTCCTGGTAGAGGGACAGCAGGAGCAAAGGCCCTGGGGTTGGATAAAGTTTGGTTTGTTTGAGGAAAAAGGAGAAAGTCAGGGTGGCCGAGCATAAGAGGAACAGGACAAAGTGTGGCAGGAAAATAGGTTGGAGGACTAACTAGAGATCTTTTGACCATGGTAGCAAATCCAGATTTCATTCTAAGTATGAGAATTCTGAGTAGCAGAATGCATGATCTGATTCAGATTGCCATAAAGCTCTGGGGCGGGCGGAGAGCAGATTTTAGCTGGGAGTAGTGTTGCTGGTGATGGTGGCATTGGTGGGGAAACAAGAATGCAGGCTGGGAGGGCAGCTAAGGACTATTATTTATTGTCCAGGCGACAGAAGATGTTGGCTTTAACTTGGGTGGCAGACGTGAAGAGTGGTCAGAGTCAAGAAACTTTTGCACATAGAGCCAATAGGACACACTGATGAACTGGCTGAGAAGTGTAAGGGAATGAGAGACAACAATAATGACTCCTGACGAGAGAGTGACTGGTGACGTCATTGAATGATGTAAGGAAGAATGGGGAAGGTTCGTTTTCCTGGTAGGGAAAGGGAGAATAGGTCTTAAACATTTTAGGTTTGTGATGCCTCACAGACAGTAGACGCCTAAGGGACATACTCATTAGGCAGTTGAATCTAAGCCTAGAGTTTCTGAGAGATGGGACTTCAAATATACATTTGGTAGTTATCAGTACACAGATGTTTTTAAAGCATTGGCTGGATGTCACCTGGAAAGTGCACGTAGATAGAGAAGAAGTCTAGGATTGAGGCTTTAGGAATTCTAGTATTTTGAGGGCTAGCAGAGGAGACGAGCCCAGCAAAGGAAACCAAGAAGGCATAGCCAGTGAGATAGAAGGAACACAAGAAAAGAGAAGAATCCTGAAGGCCACAAGAAGAAACTCTTTGGGAGGGAGGGAGGATTAGCTGTGCTCAACACTGCTGAGAGGTAGAATTAAAATGAAAACTGATAACTACCATTGGATTCAACCGTAGAAAAATCACTGGTGAGCTTGATAAGAATGGTTTCAGTGGAGTGGTATAGTAAAAGCCTAGTGGAAAGAAAGCTAGTGAATGGTGCACTTCTATTTCTAGCTCTATGGTATACATGATAATATGCATAACCCTTCTGATAAAACAACCGAAATACTTAAGCAAATATTTCAAAATTATTTAAAAATATGTCACTAAGGTGGCAGGAAATTAAGAAATCTCTGGAGCCTAAAAATGTAGATAGACTAATGTCCAACAAACATATGAAAAAATGTTCAACATCTCTAATTATCAGGGAAATGAAAATCAAAACCACAATGAGATACCACTTATTCCCAGTGAGAATGGTCTTTACCAAAAAGTCCCAAAACAATAAATGTTGGTGTGGATGCAGAGAGATAGGAACACTCATACACTGCTGGTGGGCCTGCAAACTAGAACAACCTCTGTGGAAAGCAGTATGGAGATATCCTAAAGAGATACAAGTAGATCTACCATTTGATCCAGGAATCCCATTACTGGGCATCTACCCAAAAGAACAAAAGACATTTTATAAAAAAGACATCTGCACTTGAATGTTTACAGCGGCACAATTCACAATTGCAAAGATGTGGAAACAACCCAAGTGCCCATCAATACATGAGTGGATTAATAAAATGTGGCATATGTATACCATGGAGTCCTATTCTGCCACAAAAAACAACAGTGATATAGCACCTCTTGTATTCTCCTGGATAGAGGTGGAACCCATTCTACTAAGTGAAGTATCCCAAGAATGGAAAAATAAGCACCACATGTACTCACCATCAAATTGGTTTTAACTGATCAACACCTAAGTGCTCATATAGGAATAACATTCATTGGGTGTTGGGCAGATGGGGGGCGGAGGGGATGGGTATGTACATACATAATGAGTGCAATGTGTGCCTTCTGGGGGATGGACACGCTTGAAGTTCTGACTTGGGGGGAGCAAGGGCAATGTAACCTAAATATTTATACCCCCATAATATGCTGAAATAAAAAAGAAAAATAAATAAAAGATTGTTGGCTGCAAAAAAAAAAAAATGTAGTGAAAGCAAGAACCCTGGGTGGTAAGCAAGATCCAAAGCTGACTTCCACTTGATAGTTTCTACTGAACCTTGGAGACTCTGAGCTTCTATTTTGATTGTTTTATGGGATATGAAGGACAGGTGATTAAGACTAGGGTCCAAAGTGAGGAGGCTAACAGGAGGCTTCACCTAAAGTTGGGACCATGAGAGTAAGCAAAAAATAAATATGCTGTGTGGAAAGGGATAGTATGAAAACTGGCCTGTCTTGACCTTGGCACTGGGGGACTACTGCAGGGTGTAGTACAACTGGCCCAGGGTTGGTAGAATCCCTAGGACTGGCAGAAATAGACACAAATCCTTTCTGTGGGAATGCAACTAGAATCCAGTCTGCAAAGGATTCCCCATGGGTAAAATTCTAAGTAATATGATTTTATAATTTAAAAAAAAAATCACATAATACACAAGGAAAAAGGTCACCATGAGTGGGAGTCAGCAGAAACAGTGAAATTAAATCTGTAAAGGTGTCAGATAATGGAATTCAGTTGCAGGATGTAAAACTGCAATATTTAATATGTTTAAAAGACAAAAGAGTTCTTGCTTAGGTGCCTTGCTTCATTGTTTCTGTCCCATATAGCAGTAGGAAGTGGCTTCTCTGTAGTTTCTTGTACATCGGTTCAAGATTGACTAAGAAAAACAGCTGCTTCCTTTTAAGCAGAATGTATCAGTTTACATAGAAACTCTTTCTATATGAACCAGCCTTTGGAAGCCCAGATAAGTTCTTACAATCCCAGGAGATCACCGTCCTTGTCCACAGCTCTGTTTGCCCTTTATGTTTAAGCATAAATTTAGCTTTGTCACAGAGAGGCAAGAATGGCAATTTCAGAGGTTCTCCAAATATGCTCATAATCTGTGATAATGTACAGATCTTTGTATTGAATGATGAATTCATAGAAGTGACAAAATTTATTGAAGTGGGTAACAGTAGAATTATGGCCTGTGATAGCATTACTTTGTGAAGAGAAGCATAGAAACAGCTTCTAATATGTGTTCTAGCAATGCAAAAATGATCATCCTGTGTTATGTTGATGGGAATACCAAGAGAAAGGAGCTAATAATTTTCTGTAGGCTTTTGTGTCACCTTTAAAATATGCCATGAGGAAACAAACCATTTTTAACTTGACAAATCAAAAGTTTGTGTTGAGATCACCCTCTAATAGATGTATTCTGAAACTTGAAAAAACAAAGGCTTAAAATTTGAGAAAAGAACAAGAGTATAAAAACAAGCAAGCAAAATTGTAAAATAACCAAGTAGAAGATCTAAAAATAGAAAATATAATTAAAATTTAAATTTCAATGAGTTTATTAAACTGGAGATTTAGACAAAGCTGAAAGAGAATTGGTCTGCCGTATGATGAATGTGAAGAAGTTATCTAAACTACAGTGCAAAAAGACAAAAAGATGAAAAATATGCGAGGTATTAAATGACATGAGATAGTGAAAGGTCTCGCATAAGTGTAATAAGAGCTCTGGAAGGAGATAATAGCAAGAATAGGCAAAAAAAAAAAAATATATTTGAGGAAAGTCTGGCTGAGAATTTTCTTGAATTGCTGACACTAAATGTAAGATCAAGAAAGCCCAACAAATCCTAGGCAGAGTGCATACAAAGAAAGCTTCACAACAATACTTCAATAAAAAACTGCAGATTACCAAAAGGAAAAAAATATTAAATTATTATCATTTAAGAAAAAAGACAGATTTCTACAATAAAAAAAATAGAACAACCAGACTCATGACTGAAGACTCAGCAGCAAAGATGGAAGCTAGAACACAGTAGAATAATATTTTCAATCATTTAAGAGCATTTATGTTATCCTAGAATTATCTCATCCATAAAACTATTTTTTTTTCAAAAAAAGAGAGCAAAATAAATATATTTCATGAAAAGAATGGATAAAGGAGTTCAATCAATAGACCCTTACTAAAGGAACTTCTAATGGATATACCTCAGTAGCAGGTCTGCAATATAGAAAGATACTGGTAAATATGCTGGTAAATCTAGATGAACATTGAGTGCATAAATATTAAAAATGAAGTGTAATTTGTGGGGTTTAAATAAATATTAATAATAGAAAACAATCTAAATTACTGAGAATGATAGAATATAATTTGATGGTTGAGCAATGGAGATTGAACTATTCTAAAGCCTGTGTGACAAGAGTAAAAATACTGATGAATCTATTCATTTTAAGGATGCTTATTAAAATAGTAGTGGTAACCATCAGAACAGTAGAACTACTAGTACAACATTCAAACTAGCAGAGGGAAAAAATGGAATAAGGAAAAGGAAAAATAAAAGAAAGTTAGAAAAAAAATTCTACCTAAAAGTAGGCAAGAAAGGAGGAAAAAGGAAAAGAATAACAAAAAATACATAATAAAATGGTAGGATTAAATTCAAATATAGCACAATAAATGTTAATGAGAAAAACCCTCCAGTTAAAAGATACATATTGTTAAAGTGGATAAAAAAATTCAGGTCTATGCTGATTATAAAAGCACACAGCAATATTGAAAGCCAAAAGATAAGAAGATATACACGAGGCAAATATCACACAAAGAAAAATTGGTTTAGCTATGTTAATGTAAGATAAAACAGACTTTACTACAAGAAACATAGTGAGTGATGAGGCTCTTTAATGTTTGGTTAAAAGTTTGAATTTTCCAGGAAGATATGAAAAGTCAAACTTTGTATGCCCATATAACATAATCTTAAAATATAGGAAAGAAAACTTTACAGAATTGCAAGGAGAAATTGACAATACACTATCACAGTGGAAGATTTTTTTAACACAATTATCTCAGTAATTGATAAGTTAAGCAGATTTTAAAAAGGCAATGTGAATACAGTAGGTTCGCATAGAATTAACAAGTTTGTTTAAATAGGTATGCACAGAACATTACATCCAGTAGTTATAGAATGCATATTCTTTTCAAATGTGCCCAGAATATTTTAAAAAAATGACTGTATATAGTGAATAAAACAAACTTCAACAAGTTTCAGAAGCTTGTTATTACATATATCACATTTCTGACCACAGTGCAATTAAATTGGAAATTAAAACAATAATATAACTAGAAAAACCTCATGTTTGGAAATTAAAAAAAAATCTAAACCCATTAGAGTGTATATTAAAAATATTTAGAACTAAATTGCAACAAAAATATTGCACACTAAAACTTTTGAGGTGGAGGTAAAGTTGTACTAAGGGAATTTATAACTTAAAATGTTAACATTCCAAGAGACAGAAGAATCAAAATTAATAAGCAAAGTGTCTATCTTAAGTTATCCAAAAAATGGAAAATAAATCCAAAGGAAGTAGTAAAAGGAAATAATAAACATAAAATATAAATTATTAAAATAAAAACTATAATAAATAAGATCAATGAATTTATAAGTGAGTTTTTTGTAACTATCTGGAAAAACTGATCAAAAAAGGAAGCCAGAAAGCAGCAATACAAATGAATAAAAATGAAAACAATGAAAAGAGGGACATGACTATAGCCCTCGCAGAGATTAAACAGTGAGAGGATATTATAAATTTTATGACAATAATTTGAAAATTTACATAAATTTACAAGATTTACACACGTGGATACATTCTTAGAAAATATGACTTACTAAAAGTGACATTGAGGAATAGAAAACTTTAATATCCCTATAACCATTAAAGAAATTATAGGTTAAAATCTTCTTACAAAGAAAATCCCAAGCCCAGATGGCTCAATAGGAAATTTAAATCAAACTTTCAAGGATCAGAGTATTCCAATATTACATTAACTCTTCCAGAGAATAAACAAGAAGGATTAAGTTTTGTTTTATGAAGCTAGCAAATCACAAAACCAAAGTCAGATACGGACAGTATAAAAAGGGAAAATTGAAGGCCAATCTCATCACAAAGATAAGTGCAGCAATGCTAAAAAAACAAAAACAGTTGCAAACAAAATCAATCAGGAGATACATTGGAAAAGATAATATTTTGTGTTGGATATATCTCAGTAATGTTAGGTTGGGTTAATGTTAGAAATCAAATAATATATTTACTACCTTAATATTTTGGGGGAAAAACCAGAATTATCTTATTGGACTTGGAAAAAGCCCATGATAAAATTTTATATCCATTTGTGCTAAACACTCTTAACACATTAGGAATAGAAGGGAATTTTTAAAATCAGATAAATAGAATTCACAGAAAACTCATGGCAAATATTACACTTAGTAGTGAATTGTTGAAAGCATCTCCTTTAAGATCAGAGACAAGACAAGGATGTCTGTTATCACCACTGTTAATTCAACATTCTACTGGAAGTCCTAGTCCATATGGTAAGATAAGAAATAGAGATAAAATGCATAAAGATTTAGAAGGAAGAAACTGAACTATCATAAATCTGTGGATGATGACTAAGTACATAGCGAATACAAAAGAGTATAAAGATGAATTATTAGAATTAATAAATTAATTTAGCTCGATTGCTTGATGCAATATCAATATACATAAATCAATTCCATTTCCACAGAAAATATGATTTTAAAGTATCATTCATACTAGAAACCAAAAAACAAAATACTGAGGAATAAATCTTAACAAAGACATGCAAATTATTTTAAAGGCAACAATTAAAAAATTTCACTGACAGACACTAAAAAGGATGTAAATAAGTGAAGAGAGAACATGTTCTTGGACAGGAATACTCAATACCATGAAGATGACAATTCTACTCAAATTGATCTACAGTCACTGAAATATAATCAAAATCTCAACAGACGTTTTCTTCTACAAACTGAGGACTTAAATTTATATAAAATGGTAAAGGCCAAGAATTGTCAAGGCATTCTTGATGAAAATGAACCAGGTGGAGACTTTTCCTGCCAGATATCAAGATTGATTACAAAGCTATACTAATTAGGACTTCTTCATATTCATGCAGTGATAAACAATGAACTACTTAATGTAAAAGATAAAATTTTAAAACTTTTAGAAGAGAATATAGGAGAATATCATTAGGATCTCAGGACAAAAAAAAAGATTTATTTAACAATATAAAAGAACAATGTAAGTGAAAAGTTGGACACATTTGGCCACACTGAAATTAAAACCAGTTCATCAAAACACACCATAAATGGTGTGAAAAGACAGGCCACAAAATGGTAGACTATATTCGCAATACGTACAATAGCAAAGGACTAGATATTGAATATTTAAGTAACTCCTAAATATCAAAAAGTAAAAAATAAAGTCCAATAGAAAAATGGGCAACAGACATGAACAGGCACAGAAAAGAAAACATAATGACTCACCAAAGACATAAAAAGATGAGCTGCCTTATTAATATTCAGAGTATTGCAAAGTGTTTACCACAATGAGATACCACTACACTCCACCACAACAGCCGGGATTGAACAGTTTGTCAGCACCAAGAGATGTTGAGGATGTTGGGCTACAGGCATTTTCACACACGGCTGTCCCTACCTGGGACAGAGTTTGGCGTTATATGCATACTTTTTGACTCAGCAATTCTGCTTTTGGGTATATACCCTAGAGGAATGCTTGCCCATGTACTCCAAGATGGATGTATAAGCGTAATCATAGCAACATTGTTAATATCAGCAAGGAAACAACTCAAATGTTCATTAACCATAGAATGGACAGAAAGTTGTGGTATATTCTTCTAATGGAATATTCTATAGCAGTAAAAATGAACTACTGCTATACCTTCAACATGAGTAAATCTCAAACATAATGCTGAGTAAAAGAAACAGGACACAGAAAAATATATAGTATAAAATAGTTTCATTTTTGTAAAGTTTTAATACATATATATGTTTATATGTGTGTGTATATACACACATGTATACATATATACATACATATGTATATATATATGTTCTATTTCTTAGCTAGATGACACAAATGCAAATATTTCTTTTAATATTTTTCTCTAAATTGTATGTATATTATATTTCATAATAAAACCTTTTGTAGAGAGAGAATGGGGACTGAAGAAGTAAAGAAATCAAATATAGGCTGGGCGCAGTGGCTCACGCCTGTAATCCTAGCACTCTGGGAGGCCGAAGCGGGTGGATCATTTGAGCTCAGGAGTTCAAGACCAGCCTGAGCAAGAGCAAGACCCCATCTCTACTAAAAAAAATAGAAAGAAATTATCTGGACAACTAAAAATATGTAGAAAAAATTAGCTGGGCATGGTGGCGCATGCCTCTAGTCCCAGCTACTTGGGAGGCTGAGGCAGTAGGATCGCTTGAGCCCAGGAATTTGAGGTTGCTGTGAGCTAGGCTAACGCCATGGCACTCACTCTAGCCCGGGCAAAAGAGTGAGACTTTGTCTCAAAAAAAAAAAAAAAAAAAAAAGAAATCAAATATAGACAACTTTTGGGGAATTTCACTATAAAGGAGTATGCACAAACATTGTGTTGTAGCTGGAAGACCCTGTGGGACCATATTGCTTTCTCTTTTTTAATATGGCAGATATGACAATATGCTCACACGCTGTTAAGAATGTATAAGGGAAAAATTGACAATGTTGGATATTGGGAATATTTAAAGAGGAAAGTCCTAAGGTGAGAGGAAAGAGGCTGGATTTAGAGAAGCAGGGACAGCTTATCCATTGGCACAGCCGAGGTTGTTGAATGTATGGCTGCAATTGCAGGTGGGTTGGTAGATCTGCTGGTGAAGAGGAGAGTTCATTCTCTCATGATTGCTTCTGATTTCTCAGTGAAATGAGATGCAATGTCATAAGGGCAGAGAGGATATTTGAAATTTGAGGAGAGAAAGGAAATAGGAGTCTGGGAGATTGGGAAGTGTCTTAGAAAATGTGGAGGGCCTGCTTGAATTTTATGTTCATCAATTTAATGTAGGATTGGTCAGAAGAATGGTTTGATTTTGCTTCATCAAAGATGAATTACTCAGGTGCAGGTGTGGAGTAGTACGTTTGTAAATAAAGTCAGGGTTTTTCAAGGTGGGAAAGGGAGGCAATTGGGATCAAGGACGACAGACACTGAGAAAGCGGCAGAGTCCGTGGTTGGAAATCCTGATGGATGTGAAGAATTCTGCATGGCATGTTGCCAACTGTGGTGGAAAGGCACCAGGTGATGGTTAGAGAATGGCATGCTTCAACCTGAGCTTCTGAGGGCGGAGCAATTACTTCTGCATCTTTCCCTCTGTCCCTTCAAGAATACAATATAGAAGTAAATAGCAGCAGGATGGCAGAGGGAAAGGGCATTGGAGTGAGGAGGTCAACAAAATAAAAGGCAGGCGCAATGGAGACTCCATGTGGATGCTGGACCAGGGGGGTGACTCTCGGCAGAAGGGTGGGAGAGCAAGACTATGATCCAGATAACGAGAACTGCAATGATGAGGAAGAATGACTGAGGGCTCGGCAGGGGACTGTGGCATGGATGAGTGGCAGCTGGTACTCATGGTCACATCAGAGGGGCTGGCAATTTTGAGGGAGGAAGGTGGTGAATGTTCTGCATGCAGCACTGAGAAAGCACTGATACCTTACACACCTCCAGGCCTTGTGGTAGGAGGGATATGGCAGGAAAATCAGCCTCCACGTGGGAGGGCTGGGGGAAGCAGTGTCCTTACAGGAGCCGAGTTTCAGTTAGAGCAAAAACGTGATGAGAGAAGACAAAGGGAACAGTGGGTATTTGCTGCTGAAAAACCCTGAGGTCCAGTGGAGGGGCACAGAAGAGGCTTTGTGAGGGTGGGGCTGGGGGCTGAGCTGGATTAGGGCAGTAAACTGAGTAGGGATGAGAGTTTAGATGACAAAGGGGGTTGGACTTCTGACAGTGAATGAAGTATGTGCGACGTAGGGCGAGGTGGGATTCATCCTGACCCATTAAGGGAGGGTGGAAATCTCCTAATTGCATGGCGCAGAGTAGACACTCAATAATACTGTGGTCTCCAACCCCCGGGCCGTGGACCGGTACCGGTCTGTGCCCTGTTAGGAACCAGGCCACACAGCAGGAGGTGAGTGGCAGGCAAGCAAGTGAAGCTTCATCTGCATTTACAGCCGCTCCCCATCACTCGCATCACCGTCAGAGCTCCGTCGCCTGTCAGATCAGCAGTGGCATTAGATTCTCTTAGGAGTGCGAACCCTGCTGTAAACTGCATGTGCAAGGGATCTAGGTTACATGCTCCTTATGAGAATCTAATGCCTGATGATCTGACGTGGAGGTGAGGTGGTGATGCTAGCGCTGGGGAGCGGCTGCAAATACAGATTATCATTAGCAGAGAGGTTTGACTGCACAGTAAATGGAACACACTTAAATCATACCAAAACCATCCCCTTCCCCCAGTCCTTGAAAAGATTGTCTTCCATGAAACTGGTCCCTGGTGCCAAAAATGTTGGGGATTGCTGCAATAATAAATGGTTTTTATTTTTCTTATTATTTCTATTTTATGTAATCCTTGCAAACACAACAAAACATTTTCTTAAAGGGTAGCAAAGTAGCCAGTTTATGGAATCACCAACTGTTAAAGCTGGAAGGCGCCTTAGAGGAATCCAGTCATATTGTCTTCTTTCAGAACTGAGGAAATAGGGGTTCAAGAACTCAAGCCTCCTAACTGCTCTACCATGTGTTCATCCAGTTAAACCCACCGATAGATCCTCTGAAGCCTTGCCTGGTAGAGGTCCACGGCAGCTGTAGTCAACCATACAGGGTCGATGTCCTGTATTGACCACGTGTTTTTGACTCTTTCACATCTGGGGCCTTACAGGCCCTGGAGGGACTGCCCCTTCAGGGCCAGCCAGTTCCTGCAGAGAGCAGTGGCTGATCTGCAGCACATCTTTCACATGCAAACTGACCAGTCCAGGGTCCACCACCTCCTCTATGGGGCTCTTGCAGTCTGGGCCTCTGTCCCCCTGCCCTAATCATCCCAGGGCTATTAGGAACAGCTTTAGATCCTGCTGAAATCATTCCAACTCACCATCCTAAATCTGCTCCCTTCCCACGGAAACCACAATAAGGCCCTTGCCCGCATTTCCTCCCCGATCCCCCTGCCTCCCGATGGGCCTGGTGCATGCCGTGTGGCCCTGTGTGGTTGGCATGCCCCTTCTCTTGGGACCTGTGAGTAACAATCTGTCTTTTCAATGGCAGTCACCTCCAGATCTGTGGCCTTGCCATATCTAAATAATAACAAAACCTGCATTTTAAAACATGCCACCATGTCCTTGGATTATCAGACTTACCAAGTGAGAGGGACCCCAGAGGAGCTGTCCCCCCAGCAGTGCTCCATTCTAGGGCATCTGTCACTACTCTGCCTCCCACCAGCACTTTCTCTTCTTGCCTCTGAGCTCCTCAGTGAGCAAAAACTTTCATGAATGTGGAAAACTGGTTGCAGCTTCTTAAAGAACACCTGGGAAGCCCTATTTAAAACATCCCCACGATGCATTCCTGGAGTTTTCCAGAGTGGTCGAACATTACCCTTGCAAAGTCTCTTGGAGTTTATTTGTAACTAGATAAAATCCTTGATTTTGCCATTTCCTGTCTGCACATGGCTCCAAATCACAGGGCAAGGCAGCTGCAGCATTAAGCAAAAGCACCACCGAACTTAGGAGAGGGGTCGGGTTGGTCAGGTTTGCAGTGTCATCCCATACACCGAAGGGTGATCACTGTACAGAGGGACTGTGGCTTGTCCGCGGGATTCTGGTGGAGTTGGGGGTCAAGATTCTGACTGTGGTGGATCTCTGGGGACAAGGCTAAGGTGAAGCGAGTGGGAGAATGTTGATCAACTGGATTGTTCATTTAGAGGATGATGCTCTGGGTTAGAGAGACTAGTGCTGGGCTGGGGAGAGTCTAGGCCCACGGTGGAACAGACAGGATTTTAGATCCAGTCTGTGGCTTGGCTAGAATGGCACAGACAAGCACTCAGGGGTATGGGGTTTTATTGACTTCCACATTGCCCAGCGGGATAATCTGAGACAAGGAGTAAGAATAAACTATAAAAGGCCCATTAGACCCCCTCTGCTTCCCAGGCTTAAAGAGCTTGTGCAGTCAGAGCTGCAAAGGGAGGCCGGACCTGCTGTTACTGTCTCTCACATTGTTTACTACTTACTGGGCACCTTCCGCACACTGGACACCAAATGCAAATACGACAAAGAAGCCTCATCTGGTGAACAATGAAAAGGGCAGGACTTAAGTTATCGTGTTATTCAAAAGCTCAGAACCTCTAACTCGCTGTTCTAATTTTTAATTTAACCAACATACCCACGGGGGAAAATATGAAGAAGATGAAAAACATGGGGCTCCGGCAGCCTAGGATGCTGGAAGAAAGTGAAAACAATGGTACTACCTGTTAGTGACGTGGTCCACGAGGTGCTGTTTGAATGTGAGGCTCCACCTCTTAATTATATTCAGCAGAGATGCTTTGAAGGGTCGAATATCAATTTTCATCCAGCTTTCAAACACCTTGACAGGCTCCAGCCTGCACACCTCTTCATAGAGCTTTTCATAGGAGTCGATTTGAACTTTAAACTGAGGGAGGAGGGGTGGATTCTCTGGGATGCCATCTTCCTCATGGGCTTCGATCTCCTCAGGGGTAAGGACATGCCCGTACAGCAGAAACTGACCCAGGATCTCCTTGCGGTCCTCCACATACAGGTAGGAATACTGGCTGAAGGTGTTCCGATAGCCACAGCACAGGGCCATCATGGCCCGCACCCTCTCCATGAGCAGGCTCCGCATGTTTGCCAAGTGGGCCATGCCCTCCACGTCCACCTGGCGAGTGAGACGACAGCAGGCAGGTTATACCAGCACTTGGCAAGAAGCCCCGGGTTTGGCTGGAGGGCAGGATGACTGCAGATCTAGTACCTGATAGTGAGGTGAGCCATTTTGTGGGGAAAGCCGGGGCACAAGAGATGCTATCCCAAAAATGCTAGTTACAAGACCCTCAACGATGTCATAGAGGCCCCCGTTCACTCCGGAATCCAGAGATGGATAGAAAACTAATTCTGGGATAGCAAGGCTCAGTTTTGCTTCAAATATTGGGGTGAGTCCTGCCTTACACTCTGAAAAAAAGGAAAACAAACAAAAGAATTGATAAAATGGGCAAAGTAGAGTATGTTCCAAAAGTACCCAGAGCATCTCTTTCCTTTAGATAAGATGCTAGAGCGTAGGAAAAATGGAAATGTAAAATTTGCTAACACCCCAGAAAAGGTGAGGGTAATAGTCTTGTAGTGTTACTCAACAGGGGAACCACTGACATTTTGGATAGGCCAATTCTTGTGCAGGGCTCTCCCGGGCATCACAGAACATTTACTCTCCTTGTCCTCACAAAGCACATCCCAATAACTGATCTACCCAAGCCAGTCCCCTTCCACATTCTCAAAAGCCTTTTGAGGGGTGACACAGCCTCTGGTTGAGGAGAGGCTGATTTTCCAAAACCATTTTCTTGGAAACAGCTGATTTTTTCCGAGGCACAAACCATGCAATTCCACTGGAATCCGCTAGGAGAACAGGGCCATGCCTGTCAACAGCCACATAGGCACCAACAACAAAGAGAAATTACAATCCTGCCTGTTCTGCTCTTTAAACAACTTATTTTATCCTGTAGTCTCGTAGTTATAAAAATTTTAAAAACAGGGTAATTAACAAAGCCTTGATTACTTGCTAGACCAACTTGCCTTGCTAAATTTAAATCAAAATACAATATGAAGCAAGATGTTCTATGTACAGGATATATGTTTAAACTTTTATCAATAATCATTTATTTTCATAGATCTTTTCGATTGTAGAAATACTTAGGATCCTAGTATGGGCTGGAGAGTGTAGGTGGAGCGGAGACTACTCACTGAAATCTACTGACTTCTTATTCCCTAGAAATAGAATTATAACTGGTGTGATTGAATTTCCCAGTCCTACTTACGGTTAGGTATGGCAATGTGATTTCCTCCCCAGTGGGTGTGGGAAGACGTGATGGTACCTTTGAGATAGCAGCTGAGCTTTCTCTACCCTCTCTCTTCCCCTTCCACGGACAAGAGCCTGGAAGTGGCAGTGAGCCCCATCTACCACAGAAATGAGGACGGGGCCCTAGGGAGTGGTGGAGCCACAGCATGGAAGGAACTTGTCCCCAAACTGGAACACTCACCTTGGACTATGACGTGGAGAGTAGACTTCTTTGTCCTTTAAGCTACATTATTCATGGAGTGTTTATCACCCCAGTGTAGCCATTCGCCCTAACTAAAATACTTCAGGATCCTCAACAATATGCAAGACTAAAGCCTTGCCTTCATAACTGGAGGGATGATAAGTTTGCATTATTGGACTCATGAGAGTCCCATCAAATGCATATTTAACTTCAGGGAATACAAATTTTCTAGTAGCATAGTCATTATACTGCTATTATAAAATAGTTTTTAAAAAGCACCTGTAATATTATACTTTATATAGGTACTCATGATACATTCTGTATTACCATGCATATTACATACTTATAATTAATAGATAAGATCCCCTATAATTTATAGAATTTGAAAGACTTTAAAGAATGTCTTACCTATATGAGATTTTTGCCCCAGATGTTGACATGAGACCCTCATCCCTACATTGGATGTAACAGCAACATACATAAGGCAGACTGTCCTGTTTTCACAATCTTGGTGCAAGTAAATCATTTTAGGAGGTAAGAGGAGGAAGAACATTTCTCTATGGAGTGGGTAGCATTTAACCTCTGGAGGGTCTGGGTTACAAGAGAAGACAGGGAGGCCAGCCCAAGCCATGGGAATGGTATAAGCGTGACCAAACACAAGAAGGCAAAAATGGTAAGGTGAACCTGGGAGGAAAAAGCCATCCCACTGGGATCCTGCAAAAGGGCCCCATAATTTTCTTCTCCAGATGCTGTCCTCCTTAGGCTCCTTCACTTACGCTCAGACAACCAGTGCCTTTTAAATTTCATCCATAGTGTCTCAGTTCGGGTAGCTGCTAAGTCCAGCTCCTGCCCACTCAAAGAATTTGAAGGGCCTCTGTATTGTGAGAAGATGTGTTCCTCTGCCCTCCTGTTTCCACAGAGTCAATTCTGGAGAAAGACTGCCATCTCTTCTCTCCATCCCCTTGTTCTCACTCTGTCCTTCCCACAAGAGAACACATGGCACCTTGGACAGCCCAGATCAGGACAGCCAGCTAGCCGCTGGTAAAGGGCAGAGTGACCATATTTGGGCACCATTTCTAGTGCATTGCCTGCACCCAAGTGTAGCTGAAGTGTCTTCCTAGATCCTCT
Source organism: Propithecus coquereli (assembly GCF_000956105.1). NCBI lineage: Eukaryota > Metazoa > Chordata > Mammalia > Primates > Indriidae > Propithecus > Propithecus coquereli. Next base: position 1,808,898 of record NW_012150119.1, on the reverse strand, counting down.
AGGAAGGGGTGATTGATGAAATCCCCTGAACTTCTAGCATTAAAGGGGATTTGGCTGATTCACTCAGGTGAACATCACCAGTCTGGGCCTTGGGAGCTGGTTCTTCAGTCTTGGTGCCTGTGTTCTGTACCCCATTGGCTATTTACTCCCAGGCTCTAGAAGATGATCTCCCACCTTGCTAACTGTGCTGGATCCCCTGAGTCCTGCTTCCAGATTTCCTTGATTTGGAGCACCCCTGTACCCTGCCAGCAGAGACCATGCCTCTCACCTCAGCCACTCCACCTACCAAGGCCAAGGGCTGCCCATTTGGGCTCCACTCAGCTGGGCCTTGTTCCACTCCATATTCTCAGCCTAGGTATCTGTCTGTGCCTTCTTTCATGGGCTGGGTATCTGGACACTGGCCTTGGCCTACTTATTTTTAACTCTGCATTTGATTTCTATCCTTGGGTTGGGCTTGACATCTTAAGCTCTCATCTCACTTTCATCCTCTGGGTTTAAAATCTTTCCCTCTGCTTTTCCATTTTGACTAATTCTTCCATAGGATCCATGCTAAGCAACTCAGAATCTGCCAGAATGTGAAGCTTCCATTCAACTTTTGGTCCTGAACTCTTCTGCCCTTTGCATCTCACCTACTAGCCAAGGTCAGCCCTTCCTATACCTTTGACTGTGTGCACCCTGCCCCCATTTATCCGGCATAAATTCAAAGCCCTTAACTATATTTTAACAGCTTCAAAGAACGCCCATTACCTTCGTAACATTCCTTTTCCTTCTGAAAGTTACCTCCTCCCCTCTTTTTCACATGGAAAAACTTCTGTTTTTTCCTTTTGACCCAACTGCCACAACCTCCCTGCGCTCTCCAAAGGCTGCAGAGATAAAGAGCACGAAGGCTGAAGGTGCAGAATGCCCCCTCCCATTGCCTCGAGCCTAGCTTAGGCAGCCTTCTGTCCTCATTACTAACAGCGCTTGCTGCAGTGCCAACTTGCACTCCTCTTTACTGAAGCTGCATTTAGATTGAATTTGCTTTTATGCTTTCACTTTTGCTATGTGCTTCACTCTCTTAGAGCCCGGTTTATCATCTGAGTTTTAAAGAGTTAGAAATTTTTTCTCCTTGAACAATTTAGAAGCTCAATACCTTTGCTATTTTACTGTATATCATTCACAAGAAGTCTACAACGTTTTGGGAAAAGTCACAGATCACTCAATTGCACTTCAATTTAATTCAGTGAATGCTGCCACTGTTATATTTCCAATAATAGCCCACATCCATAAGCCAGTAAGTACCAGTGTTTTCCAAGAGGTACTTGAGGGAGAACTCAATGGCAAGAAAGAATCCATCCAGCAACATATCGTCAATATAGTTAACATAAGTCTTCCAGATATTGGAGGTTGAGTCTGCTGAAAATAGACCCAGATTTTCCTACAAAAGAAAGAAGAAAGCATATAAACCTCATTTAATACATGAGAGAACTGGCACAATCATCAATGGGAATAAAAACAACACATGGAGAAAAAAGCCTCCTTGTAAAGAATTTGCTGTTATGTGTGTATTGGATTCATTCTGTCTGGCTATAACCGTTGATTGAAAGGAACACAGAGCTAGACCATGAGGGGTATATGGGGCACCATCCTGCCCTAAGGAGGGAGGATGGGGTCAGGGCCACCCTCTCAGAAGGAATGCAGATGGGTGCAGTGCATGTGCAACACAAATGCTGTCTGATAGACCGAGGGGAAGCTGTGTAAGTGTAGAAGTGAGGGTAGGCAGAGGAAGGAATGCTAAGAGTAGAGGGCATTATAACTCAGGCTTATAAAAAATTTGAAGCTCAGCTCAGGTGCAGTGGCTCATGCCTGTAATCCCAGCACTTCAGGAGACTGACGGGGGAGAATCATTTGAGGCCAGGATTTCGAGACCAGCCTGAGCAACATAGCAAGATCCCATCACTACAAAAAATAAAAATTAGCTGGGCATGGTGGTGAGTGTCTATAGACCCAGCTACTTGGGAGGCTGAGGCAGGAGGATCGCTTGAGTCCAGGAGTTTGAGGTTTCTGTGAGCTATGATGATACCACTACACTCTAGCCTGGGCAACAGAGTGAGACCCTGTCTCAGAAAATAAATAAATTAATTAAAAAAGAGGTTAAGAGAAGCAAAGCATTTCCTGGATAATCCTTAGAAATGAGTTGGAGTGTTTTGTGGTTTGTTGGGAGTTAGCTACTCTCCCAGCAAAACAGGTCTCAGGCAAGATTGTCGCAAGAGATTTGGAAATAATAGAGACAGAGAAAAAGTGTAGTTTAAAGTGATGGGGGAGTCAAGGGTCCTCCAGCATTCCCATGAGTCAGGAGACACTGAGTGAAGCCTCACATCAGTATTTACTGTCACAGTAAGCAGTTGTCCTTGGTCATAGAATTATGTGTACAAATCATTTGTTTAGGTTTTAAGGTTTCCCAAAGGTTTTAAGGGACCCTTACCTAATTTTTTCCACAAAAGTAAATGGTTATAAGATTTTTCTAAGATAAATATTTTAAGTCCTAAGTTAAGAATAGACCTAGATGAGCATATAAGTTAAAGGTAAAAATGTATAAAGTAGGAACACTGAGTCTGTATATTAATCTAATCTATTTTTCTATATACTGAGACATGTGGTCAGGAGGGAAGCAGGAATAGTCTTGAAGTTTAAGATAGTTCCAGCTATAAGTTGTCTGCTGGGCTGGCATTTTTGGGCCTTGGACCCCATGTCAAGTTCTGCCTTGCACAAACTCAAGGCGATGGCTTGAAGGCCTCAAAACAGCGCCGCCTTGCAGACCCCTCTGATCGGTAGAATGCCCACCTTGTTGTTAAGCAGTTTCTGGTCTGTGAACTAACACACTCACAGATTCCTTCAAGACCAAGCCCTGCAAAACTCCTGAAACTTTTCATGTCTCTTAATTCTATATCCCAACAGTGGTTGACATTTAATATTAACTAAAAACCTTCATCATACTGAGTGATTTAGAAAACGCATACACATAAACAAATGCCTTTCTCTCTCTCTCTTTCTCTTTCTATCTCTCTCTCTCCCCCTCTCTCTCCTTCTCTTTTACATGATACAGTTCCTGACCTGTTGGAGCCCAAGCATCACCATGGTAACAAGTTTCGACTTCAAGGAGAGGAAATCTAAATGCAATGACAAGCACGGACATCACATTTACTCTTCATCATTTCCATTATTAAGACTTTTTACAGTGACTTTCCAATTACCTGATATCTTCAGGGAAAGCAGTAACTACCTTGCAAAAGTAACTTTTCCAGGTGACTCACATCTACCCCTTTAGGAAGTATAGCCATGTTATAAATCCCTCTGGATTTAAACAATCTCATGATCCTGCCTTTAAGTGACACAACTCTAAAATTTCAAGATACAGTACCTACACCTTTCCTTCCTAAGTAGACTTAAAATGTTCTTAATAACTTCAAATACATTATTATGCAAATCACAACACAGTGACAATATAGAGTTGCTCTCAGGTGTTGTTAAGATGTGTACACCTGTTTGCTTGTACATTAAACAAGTTTTAGCTTTTGTGACTGCTTTGTATAATTGTTTTATCTCCCTATTGTCAAGCTATCAATATGACTGTCTGTACCTTTCACCTTTGTTTACTATCTCAAATCTTCTGCTGTCTAAGGAACAAATGTGCTGGAATTTTCTGTGAAATAAAAAGAAATAGTTTAGGCTTCTGATGCTAATGAAGCAGAAGAATGAGACTGTACTTGTCCTCCTTCTGCAAACTACAGAACTGGGTGTAGCACAAACAACTGTGTTGGGCAATTGGATAACAGGCAGTACAGAGATGTGATCCTTGAGGTAAGGGAGACACTCAAGATGAATGTCACAACTACCTGCTTTTCTACCCAAAGGTAACTTCCAAACCATAGCACAGGGTGGTGGAGCTCAGTTACAGCACCCCTCTGATGGGCACAGAAGACAGAATTTGGAGTTGGGGTTGCTGAGACAGCCGGGTCCTCTTGAGTCTTTGATTGAGTATTAAGCTGCACATGTTTAGGGTGAGACTCTGTAAGATCTGACAGAGGATATTCACAGGGGGCTTGAAGCTGAATGGAAATTACGTAGGTCACATAGTGTTAGGAGACGTTAGAGGTCAGTCAGAAATAATGAAAAGATCGTTCAGATAATCCAGGAATTCAGTGGAGACCCCAAAAATGCCATGCTTTAGGATGAGAGCTACTCAATTTAGAGTAAGTCCTCTTTAGATCCTCCCTAAAAAAGCTTGAAAGTGAATCTCAACAAAGTTAATGTGATCTATCAGGAAGCTAACTTCCCGCCAAAACAAAAACTCAAATTCTTTAAAGGAAATAATACTCACATATTCAAGTGGCATCCAACATGTCTAGCATATAATAAAAATTACTAGACATGCAAAGAATCAGAAAAATGTGACATTTAGCCAGAAGGGAGAATAGTCACTAAGAACAGACTCAGAAAATAGTCTGGGTAGGTCCCTGATGTCAAAGCTGTCATACCAACCCTGGAATGACTACTTGTTAGACTTATTTTACGTCAAAGAAAAATAAAATTCTGCCTCATTTTAAACAGAGAGAGAAAAAAGCAGACTAAGAAAGTAACATAAACGTTAAAATTAGCAGACAAATACATCATAATTTGAGAAAACCTCCCAAATTTGGTGAAAACAGATTCAAGAAGCTTACAAACTCCAAGCAGGATGAATAAAATGAGAACCCACTTAAGCCCATTATCAACAAACCGAAAAAATATCAATGGTTAAAAAAAATTCTATTAAAAACTATAGTAATTAAAGCAGCATGGCACTGGCGCAAGAACAGGGACATAGACCAATGGAACAGAACTGAGAACCGAGATATAAAACTATCCTCATATAGCCACCTAATCTTTAACAAAGCAAGCAAAAACATACACCGGGGAAAAGAATCCTTATTCAATAAATGGTACTGGGAAATTGGATAGCCACACGTAGAAGACTGAAACAGGATCCGCACCTTTCACCTCTCACAAAAATCAACTCACGCTGGATAACAGACTGAAACCTAAGGTATGAAATTATAAGAATTCTGGAAGAAAATGTTGGAAAAACTCTTATAGACATTAGCCTAGGCAAAGAATTTATGAAGAAGACCCCAAAGGCAATCACAGCAACAACAAAAATAAATAAATGAGCCCTGATCAAATTAAAAAGCTTCTGCACAGCCAAGGAAACTATCACGAGAGTAAACAGACAACCTACAGAATGGAAGAAAATATTTGCATGTAACACATCCAATAAAGGGCCGATAACTAGACTCTATATAGAACTCAGGAAAATCAGCAAGAAAAAATCAAACAACCCTATCAAAAAGTGGGCAAAGGAAATGAACAGAAACTTTTCAAAAGAAGATAGACTAATGGCCAAGAAACATATGAAAAAATGCTCAAATCTCTAATCATCAGGGAAATGCAAATCAAAACCATAATGAGATATCACTTATTTCCAGTGAGAATGGCCTTTACCAAAAAGTCCCAAAACAATAAATGTTGGCGTGGATGTGGAGAGATAGGAACATTCATACACTGCTGGTGGGACTCCAAACTACTACAACCTCTATGGAAAGCAGTATGGAGATATCTCAAAGAGCTACAAGTAGACTACCATTTGATCCAGCAATCCTATTACTGGGCATCTAGCCAAAGGAAAAAATGACATTCTATAAAAAAGACATCTGCACTAGAATATTTACAGCAACACAATTCACAATTGCAAAGATGTGGAAACAGCCCAAGTGCCCATCACCACATGAGTGGATTAATAAAATGTGGTATATGTATACCATGAAGTTCTATTCACCCACATAAAACAATGGTGATCTAGCACCTCTTGTATTATCCTGGATAGAGCTGGAGCCCATTCTACTAAGTGAGGTATCCCAAGAATGGAAAAACAAGCACCACATGTACTCACCATCAAATTGGTATTAACTGATCAACACTTATGTGCACATATAGTAGTGACATTCATCAGGTATCAAGGCGGGAGGAGGGGATGGGTATATTCACACCTAATGGGTGAAGTGCACACCATCTGGGGGATGGACATGCTTGAAGCTCTGAGTCGAGTGGGGCAAAGACCATATATGTAACCTAAACATTTGTACCCTCGTAATATGCTGAAATGAAAATAAATAAATAATAAATAAATAAATAAATGAATGAATAAAAATAAAAGCAGCCTGAGAGAAACAGTGCATTGCATATAGAAGAACAAAGATAAATTATGGCTGGCTTCTTATAAGAAACATTGGATGGTAGAAGATAATGAAATAACTTATGAAAGTAAAACTAAACTATCTACATGGAATTCTAGATCTAATGAAACTATCCTTCAAAAACAAAGGTGAAATAAGAACATTTTCAGATGAACAAAAACTGAAAGAATTTGTCACCAGAAGACCTGAATTTCAAGAAATACTAAAGAAATTTCTTCAGGCTGAAGAGAAATTACCACAGATAATAACTCATATCAATACAAGGGAATAACAAGCCTGAAAATGGCTTGTCATTGAGTATTTAGGTAAATATTAAACACCATAAATATTTTTCCTAAAATTTTAAAGCAAAAATTATAATATTGTATTGTGGGGTTTAATATATGTATTAATATATGTTATATATATTGTATATATCACACAAAAATAGTAAAAAATGATGAGGTGAGGGGTTAAATTAAAACATACTGTTGCAAGGTTTCTATATTTCATGGGAAAACTAAGTAGATTGTGGTAAGTTTGAGATGCATACTGAAACCTATAATAGCCACTAGAAATGGAATGCAAAAAGGTAAAGATGAGATGTGAATTGATAAAATAGAATACTAGAAATATGTAATTAATTAACAAGAAGGTGAGAATGGGAGAGCAGAGGAACAGAAAATAAATGAATCAAATAGAAAACAAATAGCAAAATGGTAGCGCTAAATCCAACCATATCAATACTTACATTAAATGTTAATAGTCTGTGCATGCCAGTAGGTAGAGTTGTTAGACTTAAAAATGTAAGTTTCTACCATATACTAACTATAAAGAGGAGAAATTTAAATCCAAAGAAACAAATAGGTTGAATGTAAAATGGTGGGAAAAGATGCATAATACAAAAAGTGAAATAATGAATCAGGAAGGAAAGACTATATTGTTATCAGGAAAAGTAGACTTTGAGACAAGGCAGTATTATTAGAAATAAAAAGGGAATTTCATAATGATGAAATGGTCAGTTCATCAGGAAGTTATAATAATCATAAGTGTGTCAGTACCTATTAACAGAACTTCAAGCATGTGATGAAAAATCTGACAAAACTAAAGGATTAAATAGACAAATCCACAATTATAGGTGGAGATTTTAACACTCTACCTTCCATAATTGATAGAAAAAATAGAAAAGTCAGAAAGGAGACAAGATCAGAACAATACTATCAACTTCTTTGAACTATTCGTATTTACAGAACTCTATACCCGACAACAGAAGAATAAACATTATTGTCAAGTGCCCAAGTAGCATTCCAGAAGATAGACCACATTCTGGGTCATGGAACAAGCCTCAGTGAATTCCGAAAAGTTGAAATCATACATAGTATCTTCTCTGAGCACAACAGAACTAAATTTGGTATCAATTTTATTAAGATATCTAGAGAAGTCTGAATATTAAACAACATACTTCTAAATGACCATTAAGTTAAAGAAGTAATAATAAGAGAGAACAGTTAAAACTGAATGACAATCAGAATGAGGCAGATCAAATTTGAGGAATGAAACTAAATCACTGCTAAAAGGGAAACTAATATCATCAAATGCCTATATTAGAAAGAAAAAAAGGCATAAAATCAATACCCTAAGTTTGTACCCTAAGAAGCTAAAAAATTTTTAAAAAGATAAGCAATTAACCCCAAAATAACTTGAATAAAATAACAAAAAACAGAAATTAATAAATTAGAAAGCAACGGAATAGAGATAATTAGCAAAGTCAAAATTTAGTTCTTTGGAAAGATTCATAAAATTGAAAAAAAAAAAAACCCTAGCAAAACTGACAAAGAAAAAAAAGAAAACCGTGAATTACCAATATTAAGAATGAAAAAGATGGATCACTACAGATCCTATAGACACATAATGATAATAAAAAAATTATGAACAATTCTTTGGGAAACTGTTGTGCAAGTTACGTAGAATGTTAAACATATATGTACCTATGACTCTTGAAATTTTTAAGAGAAATGAAAACACATGTCCATGGAATAACTTATATAAGACTGTATATAACAGCTTTATTTATAGTAGCCAAAGTCTAGAATAACTTAAAGACCATCATTAGGGGAATGGATGAACAAGTTCTGTTATATTTGAGCAATGGAACTCTAGCAATAAAAAGAAACAGACTCCTCATAAATGCAATAATGTGGATGAATTTCAATAACATTACACTAAGTATAAAAAGGCAGAAACAAAAGAGTACATGCCACATAATTTCATTCATATGAAAAGACACCTACTTTATAATGACAGAAAGCTGATCAGTGATTAACTAGGGCTGGGGGGAGGATGGAAGTGGATTGACTGGGAGGAGAGACAAGTGGGACTTTCTAGGGTGGTGGCGAGGTTCTGTCCTCTCACAGTTACCTGAGTGTGTACGCTTGTAAAAACTTACTGAATTCTATGTCTGTACATTGTACTATATAGATACTATACTATGACTTTAATAAATGAATAATCTGTTATACTTAAATACTCAATAATGGGATGAGTTAGTCAAACCATGGTTTATCCATACAATTAAACATCATGCATGATCTTATAGAATGCTAATTAGTGACGCAGGCAGTTATTGGGTATACACTGTTTTAAAAAATCAGGTTATAGAACTATAGTGTACGATGATTACATTTTTGTAAAATTACATCTGTGTAGATAGAAAATGCTCAAAAGAAAAAGTCAGTTATTTTATTCAACACATTTATTGAACACCTACTATGTACCAGTGGGCAGAAAAAGACAAAAAATCCCTTCTGTTCATGGAACCTCTGTTCACTGATTTTTATTTAAAAAATTTAAATCATCAAAATGTAAACATTATTTAAGGCCTAATTACTAAGTTTTGTGTTTGGCCCAAGGGGTTCTCCTGATTAACCTGGAGGTTATACAGTATACTGGATAAATGCAGAGTTTGAGTTAGACAGTTCTGCCTCATCTTAGCTGGGCAGCTTTAGTCAATTAATTTAACCTCTCTGTGCCTTCTAAAGCATCTGAACTTTTAAAAAAACTTTTGCAACAAGTATTTTGGCTTGAGGCCATTTTTGGTTATTTCCTGGTTTATCTCTGAACAACTAAAATATTACAATATGTATTTTTTTCTAGGTCACTGTGCTTGTCTCACTGATTAGCCAATTTAATTCTTTAAATTTTCTCTCATTCTGACTTTCAAGAGCAAGGATTTGAGCATTTGTCATCACACGGATAGATAGATACATACGTATGTACATACATAGAGTTTTTAAACTTTTAAAAACTTAAGTAGTTTCTTGTCTTTGTGTGATGGCTTTCTTCCTCGTCAAAGCATGTCTCTTACATTTTCTTGGTATTCAGTATAGGGCCTTGGATGGTTTTGAAAACACAGCTGATGGATGGATGGATGGATGGGTGGACAAAAGAAAAATAGACGAAAAGTGGATGTCTGGGTTCTACAGTAGCTACTGAATTACTGGATATGGGGCCGGAAGGGGTTAAAAATAAATCAAATTGAGGGACTCTATCTCTTAAAGCCAAAATATCAGCAATTATCTTCTTTTCTTAAATCTGGTCATCACCAGTGCTTAAGGCTCGACATTTTCATCGTGCTTCAAACGACAGGCAACCCACAGATAACAACCATGATTCACTTGTGACTTCTCACATGAGTCAACCTGTCAGACACTGCCCTATGGCTACTTCAGTAGGCTTGGAGCTGGTGGCCATTTATAACCCTTGTCCACTGTTCACAAGGAAGCTTTAGCTTCAATGAAGGGACACAAAGTTGCCCTGACCACAGTGAAGGGTGGAGCTTTCCTGCATGAAAAAGCAGCATTCTGCATTTTCCTTCTTCTTAAATGCAGTTAGGGACCCCACGGTAATCTTCCATCTCTTTAGGCTCTATAGGGCTAGCTATAAGGATGATGCTGGAAGACCACACTAGGTTGTGTGGGAAGTTGGGCACAGAGGCGGTTAGTGCAGTGGATAATTTAAGATTTTGCCTTTGGCATCTCCTACCCCCGTGGAGTTAGGTGTGAGACTTCAGTCATGTGACAATTAAGTGGTGTCACCATTAAGACAGTATTAATTTTGACACGTTGATGCCAGAATGCTACACTTCACTCCCCCTATTAGCTTTATTCTTTCGCTATCAGTATAAACTTCTATCCTTGACTACAAAAGACACAGCATCTATTGATTGTTCTAATTTCCAAATCACTTTTGGCAGCCAAACACACTTCTTGATGCTTTCCCTATACTCATGGTATGTGTGTCTAGGAAGTTGGTTATTACCTGTACAAGGGCATGAATCTTAAGGCCAGATTCTCTGATGAGATTGTAATATTTTTGCATTCGATCATGCTGATCATCCAGAGAAAGAAGGCATTCCTTTTTTCCATCTTTTCTCTTCAATATTGGAGCCACCCATGTTTTCATGATGCTTTGAATCTCTTCCACATTGTCTTTAGTTTTCTGAATTCTTTGTTCAAGATCATGAATACTACTGGTGAGCTGAATGATATAATCCCAAATGCCTGCCCCCCAAAAGAAATATAATTAATTGAAATAGCCTACAGTGGCATAGCTAAAAGTCTAGTTGCTGTGAAAGATAAGGATTTAATACTTTCAGGCTTTACAAGACTTTTCTGCACAGTTTCAGAACATATTCCTTTCTAGTTGCATCAAAAAGCCAACCTTTACCCTGATACTGAGTATGGAGGAAGAGAAACAAGGAGGCAATGCTTACTTTCCAAGCACGCAAAAGTTGGTACAATTGCTAAGAAATACAATTTTACATCCAGATGCCAGTGAAACTTAATGACTTTATTTGGGTTAATCCATTTTTTTAGCACTTTCACTGTGTTAAATGTTGAAAATGTCATTCCCTCTTATATACGAAATAAAGTTCTAACTTGTTTAATATGTCATTCCAAGGCTTTCATGAGTTGACTGTGACCTTCTTTTCAAACTTTAAGTCTTCTGAGCACCCTAATTCAAATGAATTTCCCTCCCTTGTGATTCATCGTGCTTTATTTTTAACTCAATGATGGCTTTTTATCATAGCCAGTCTTGTATGGTTGTATAATACATGTGTCTGTTGTTGCAGCTAAAGGTGAGCTTTCTGAGTGTAGGCCCCATTCCCCTTACACTCCACGTCGCAGATTCTCCCTGCAGTCAGTCCCACTGTTAGTGCCCTGCACATGTTAATCAATAAAAATTTATTGAATTGAATTGAGGGATACCAGAGAAATAAATGCATAGTTCCCTCCTTTAAGATGTTTACAATCTAGTTAAGAAAATTAAATAACAATAATATAGTAAGAGCTCTAATTCATGGAGTGCCTTTTATGCTGGAGACTGTGGGAGCTCTTATGCAACCTCTGAGCCTCCTGAAGTGCATGACAGCAAAGTTTTCTAAATCTACCAATCACATCCAAAGAGAAGAAAGAAGATAAATACCAACGCTCCTTGGCTTCTCTGCTTGGACATGTGTCAAACGAAAGGTTAGACTTGTATTTCAAATCCAAATCAGATTACCAGGGAATAATCTGAGATTGTCTTAACTTTATTAGATCCTGAAATCCCAACATTTTTCAGACTCCAGGTGGTGCCCTGTTACCTTCTGTTTTCCAGTTCAGAGTCTCCTCTGCTGCTTTCAGGCGGAGATCAATATTTTGCAGCTCTTCCTCCACTAATGCAAATTCCACCTCTAGCAGACTTCTCATAACCTTGTTGTACCAATTTGCCATCAACTCCAAATTAGCCACAAGCTGCCAGTAGAATTCCCTGGAGGAGAACATGGTTGCTGCTGTCTCAGGGATGTGCTTCATCGCTCTGGGTTCAAGATAGCTCATTTCTTTCAGCACTGAAACCAGCTGGAGAAAGAGAAACACAGTGGCTGCAGTTCAAGCATGGTGAATAGGCTGCAGCATTGGTCCAGGACTGGGGAATCCCAGGGGCCCAAAGACCTTTTGCCTCCTCTTAACTTCGGGTCCTACCAGTTCCTTAAATCTAGTCTCAGAGAAAGAAAATCAAGTATTAGGCAGAAGGAAGATGACTCAGAAAGGAGCAAAGTTTTCCAGATCTGTAAATCACAAAGGAAGGGCAAGAAGAGGAAAATCTGAGGAAGGAGACATCAGAGACAGCAGGGAGGGACTCTGCCTTCTGTGCCTTGGGGCATGTGGCTGCTGAACCGATAGGGGCAAGCTAACCACGCCAGGTGTCCTCGAGGTGTGGAGGAGGATCATCTGGCCTGGGCCACCTATATTCATGAGGAGCCTCAAGTTCAGACTTTCGGTATTCTCTCCAACGAGACCATTCACACAGTCAGAGAGACACTGACAGATGGAGAGGAGATGCCCATGATAAACCTTTAATTGTTTCATATAATCATTTGGATAATCTTGCAATTTCTATAACCCCGTGCTGGCATTTCATTGTGTCTTAATATACTAGAAGGTCAGGAAATGGAAGTTATCCAGGCCTCTCCGAACTTCTGCGGGGCCCCGAGCTTAGTGGCAACTGAAGAAGTGAGAAGCCAAGCAGAGGCCACCAATGGAGTGTCTAGGCACCCTCTTCTTTATCCTTTCTTATTTATCAATGTCTCTACCTGAACCTATGCGGACTTATGTGTATAGGCATAGGTGACAAAATAGGTGCAAAGCCATAGGTTCTCCCTGTCTCCATCTAGAGACACCTGGGCCCCCAGCTCTCCTTGCAGTGCTCAGGGTTAGTTCTTTGTTGCTGCTGAAGGACTCAGAGTTAAGACAAATGCTAATCATTTGGTGGGGGAAATGGACCCAGTCTCCCAGTTTACTTTGAAATAAGCTGAAGATGGATATTAAAATTTTAACTGTAAAAAGTAAAAAACAAAAAAAAATTAAAAGACTTAAATGTAAGACCTAAAACTATAAAAATTCTAGTAGAACGTTTAGGAAAAACACTTCTGAACATTGGTCTAGACAAAGAATTTATGACTAAAACCAAAAGCAAATACAACAAAACCAAAAATAAATAAATGGCACTTAAGTAAACTAAAAAGCTCTGCACAGCAAAAAAAAAATAATCAACAGAGTAAACAGAAAACATACAGAATGGGAGAAAATATTCACAAACTATACATCTGACAAAGGACTGATATCCAGCATCTACAAGAAATTCAAACAAATCAGCAGGAATAAAACAAAGAACCCAGTTAAAAAGCAAGACAAATACATGAACAGACATTTTTCAAAAGAAGATATACAAATGGCTGACAAACATTAAAAAATGCTTAACATCACTAATCATCAGGGAAATGCATATTAAAACCACAGTGAGATAACACCTTACCATTGTCAGAACAGCCATTATTAAAAAGTCAAAAACCAACAGATGTTAAAAGGGCATGCTTATACACTGTTGGTGGAAATATAAACTAGTGCAACCTCTGTGGAAAACAGTATGGAGATTCCTCAAAGAATTAAAAGTAGACCCATCATTTGATCCACCAATTCCACTACTGGGTATATGCCCAAAGGAAAAGACGTCATTTTATAAAAAAGAAACATGTACTCGTATGTTTATCACAGCACAATTCACAATTGCAAAGATATGGAAACAACATAAGTGTCCATCAATTCATGAGTGGATGAGGAAAATGTGGTGTATACACACACACACACACACACACACACACACACACCATGGAGTACTACCCAGCTATAAAAAAGAATGAAATGTCTTTCACGGCAACTTGGATGGAACTGGAGGCCATTATCCCAAGTGAAGTATCTCAGGAATGGAAAAACAAATACCACATGTACTCACTTGTAACTGGGAGCTAAGCAATGGGTATTCAGGTCACACAGAGCGGGATAATGGACTTTGGAGACTCAGAAGAGGGGAGGTGAGAAGTGGGTAAGGGAACAAAAATCACCTGTCAGGTAAGATGTATACTATTTGGGTACACTAAAAGCTCTGACTTCTCCACTATTCAATTCATCCATGTAACAAAAAACTACTTGTACCTCCTAAATCTATTGAAATAAATGATAGATAAATAGAAATAAATAAATAAAATATGCTTGGCTATTGATATAATAATGGAGGTAGAGAAGGCCATTCCAAACATAAAACCACAAAGTGAAACATAAAAGTTTTTGTGCATAAAACATCATACACATAAAAAAATGGTCAACTTAAAGTGGCAAAAATATTCGAAGCCAGTTTCTTAATATCTGACAAATATTTTCTGAATATCTTAAAAAATTCAAAGGAAGAGTGGGTATTTTCACTAGAAAATGGACAAAGGGCATGAACGAGAAATACATAGAAGAAGAAATATAAGCAACCAGTGAACACATGACAAAGTTCAACTTTACTTGTAATCAAATAAATACAAATTAATAAAACATTGAGATATACTGTTTTTAGTTCAATAGGCTAGAAACTACTTGAAGAAATGAATAATATCTGGTTGGCAGGAAAATGACTGAGTTCAATCTTTCTGAAGAACAAGTTGATAATATACATGAAAAGCTTCAGAATGTGAATACCCTTTAGCCCAGAAATTCCATTTCTAGGCACTATCTTAAAGAAATAATCAAGAATGGATGCAACAGTAACTAAGGATGTTTATTGTAGCATTATTTATGCCATATTTTACGCAATCTAAGATGTCATCAACTGTAATATTCACTATTATTTTGTGTTTAACTAAAGAAGAGAGAAAAAATGTGATCTATTAAACTACAAACATGCCAATTTCATAGACATAAATATGTAAAAAAAAAAAGTACATCCTAGAATCAATGAAATGCAGACTGATGAAACTGTAAAATAATTTAAAGGTCCAACAATAGGGCATTTAAAATAATTTACATAAATTAAAAAATTAACTTATATAATTCTTGCCCTGTCCCCAGAGGAGCCCATCTCTGCTCACGTCCCTCTAGGTGGGTAAGTGTGTTACGGTTCATTCTTAATAGCTCAGCTATGGCCACATTGCTTGCAGTCGTATGTCAAGGGGTGATGGTGGCTCTTCTTTGACTTGTTATGCTTGTAATTGTCCCCCCTCAACTCACATTATTGTTTAGGTGTTTATCTTCTCTCACCCTTTCCTTTTTTCTCTGTTCTTTCCCTCTATCATCTACAAACAGCCATAAAGTACCTACCATGTGCTACACACTGGAGCAGATAGAGTCTTTGTCCTTGGAGTCTATAGAGGAGGCTGGTCCATCTTCAAGACTGGACCATGTATGGTCTCACACCAAGGACTTATTACTGTATTATAACATGGAGACCATGGCCTAGTTGATAATCCAGTCATCTTTTGGGGCATTTAGTATTCCATATTGCTCATAGAGAATGCTCATAAAATTGCTTCAAGGAGTTAAGTGAGTTAAACAATAGACTCACATCTTGCCAAAGTGAAGCAATGAATTCTCTAACTTCCCTTGTTGACTTAGATTCCAGGGGGAGGGAACTAATGCTCTACCTAAACTGCAATTTTCTCAAAAGACTTTAATATGCCATTGGCTTGGTTTTCAGTTCTGTCTACAATGCATTCCTGGAGAACATGCCATCAAGGCAGAAGTAGGTGACTGCCTTTACCTCAATGTGGCCAATATATTTTTTTAAAACTGAGTGGTGTTTTTCCTGATATGGACTAACCTTTGGCTATCATTTTCTTCAGTATTAAGCTTTCCTTGGCTGCTATAGTCTATGCTGGTCTTCCGCCTTTCTGACTATCTAGAGCAGAGTTTCTCAATTGACATTTTTGGTCAAGTAACTGTTGTGGGGTGCTGTTCTGTGCATTGTAAGTTTAGCAACATTCCTAATATCTACCCACTAGATGCCTTTGGCACCCCTTCCCAGTTTATGAACAAGTGTTTCCAGGGGGACAAAATCACTCCCAATTGAGAACCACTAATCTAGAGTCTTATTTCCAAAGCTACTCCTGTTGGATGTATTAAATGCTATCTAATGAAGATAGAATTTTGCACGTTGAGGTTCTGGCTCCCACCTAACAGTGGGTTTCTTGAGGGCAGGAGCCAAGTCTTACATGTACTTGGTTGGCCCTCTGGTGTCTAGTAAACGGCCTTCATATGTAGTGAGTATTCAAGGAAGGGCCACTGGGCTATGTTTGGCACTAAATGGTCAGTGATACTTTGCAATATTTCCTGTTGTGTAAAATGAAAGCAAGTAAGTTGCACAACCTTAGAGAAAAATGTAGACATGGACAACTTAAGAAAACACTATACCCCAGGATTTACCCCTCAAGATAAATCCAGGGTGCAAATTCTTTTGAACACCTTTTGCATATTCTTATAAAAAGCTTTTGTGCCTTTAAAATCAGCAGAGTTAAAGTGAACTCTTCAGGAACCCAAACAGCAGCTACTGCCACCTGACTGACCTGTGGGTTAAAGTTGACAGTGATCTGCCTTGTCTCTGGGTCACGTTTCAGCAGTGGTTGGGAAAGATTGTACTGTGACTTCTCTGATACCGTCTGACACCAGTCCTCATAAAGTCTTGTCTCATACCTGCAAGGATCAAAGACAACAGCCACCTCATAAGCACCCTCCCAGGCCTCCAGTGCCTGGTCATGATCTATAACATGAACTGAAGAAGTTATTAGTCATCGACCTGGCCAGGCTGTGGGAGCTCCGGCAGGTAACCACTACTTTCTAAAGGTGGCCTAGCTTAAACCAGAGGAGAGTAGAAAGAGAGACTGCATGGGGTCTTTTGGGGGCATAAGGGAAGTCGTGACTATTCTTGGTAGATGTTGGAAGAAGTGACTGGGGAAGATTTGCTCTCACGCTAATCTTCACGCAGCCCGTGCGTGGTCATTGACCATTCAGCCATTACACACTGACTGAGCGCCTACCATGTGCTGGGCTCGGAGGATAAAAGCATGAATGGATATCTCATGGTAAAAGTAGCTGATGGTGGGGATCTCAGACAAACAGATCGTCGTAAAACAATGCAGCAAGCGCAATCTTAAAGAAATGTACGGGGCACTAGGCATGTAATGGCAGAGGTGGGGGGGGGGTGGAAGACGACAAGGAGACCATCAGGGCAGGTGTCATAAGAGAGGTGATGGAGTGATACTTGACTGAGTCTCCGAGGATGAGCAGAGCTTGGTTGGTGAAGAGGGAGGGAGCATTCCCGGCAGAAGCAAGGGCATGGCAAAAGGTAGAGGTGAGAAACGGCATGACGCGCTAGGAGCAAGGACTAGAGATAGTGTCTGCGGCTGGAGTGGCAAGGGGGAGGCAAAGGCCACCTCGGGGAGAGCTTTCCATGTCACATTAAGGAGACGAGAGGGACCGCAGAAAGGTCTCCCAGCTGGTGGGGGGAGCAGTGGCGTTACTGGATTGGTGATGGTGTGAGCACTGAGGGGCCCAGACCTGGAGGCAGGGAGGCCTATGAGGAAGCTGCCGCAGCAGCTCAGACCAGAGAGGTTCCAGGCTCTTGTCAAGACGCTGGTGGTGGAGAGAACAAGGAGTGGATGGACTTGAAGCTATTTGGAAGGGAAAAGGGGTGGAGCATGGGGTGCTCCTGGCAAGTGGAGGTGCCACCAACTGATTTGTGTAAAGCAATGCTAAGCATAGTCGTAAGCACAACCATAATGTTCCCTACCCTTCTCTCCTGAATCAGGAGAGAGAGCAAATGGCAGAGGGAGAGGGCAAGCCCACGGCTGCTTCTAGACCCTGCGGCCCCGAAAGACTCTGCTTGGAAGCAAGAGCAGCTATAAGCTCATATAAAATTTTCATTCTTATGATTTCTCCATAGATACAGGAAGTATTTTTAAAACTTATTTTCTCTTTGTGCAGCACGAACTGTTGCTTTCTGCTTAGTGAACAGCCAATGCGATTTCCCAGGACTCCGATGTTGGGGTGCCATAAGTAGCACCCCATTTCTCCTAGCTCATACACACAGCAAAACTACATTGGGAAGGTATTTGTTTCTAGACTAGAGCTGCATTCCCCGGAGACCTTGTGTTTGCAACCCAGAAATATTGTATTCACAAATATCATGGTTATAACATACAACACAGAGTGACATTTCAGAGCCACTGAGGAAGCTGCACAAACTCAGAACTGCAAAAGGCATCATGGAGGCTATGCAACTGCAGAACAGTACAGTCCCAGAGGCTGCTTACTTTTCCAGCAATGAGAGCATGTCTTCATATTTTTGTATCATTCGCCTTCCTTCGGCAGATTCCATGCAACTATCCGTACAAAAGAAAAGAATGACATAGAATTAGAAGAAATCAAAATAATTATCTGAGGAACAAAATGCAACCTATAATAAAGAGAGTGAATAGCTTCTTGGATTGGTGTTTCTTAATGCACCTAAAAGAGCCTGCATTCTTCCTCCCGAACATCCTCCTCTGGCCACTAGAGGTCATCTGCACTTCCTAAAACGCAGGCGGCCCCACAGGTGAGAGAGATCTCATAACCTTTTTATGGCTCCACCAACCCCTCACCTAGCTGTACCAGTCATGCCCAAGGTAAATGAGGGCCTTCAAAGATCAGGATAAAAAGGAATTTGAAATATTAAAGAAAAATTCTAGATAATATAGTTTTCTGTATTTAATAAAAAAAAAAACTATTAATTTATGTAGAGTCATGTTCCACATAATGACGTTTCAATCAATGGACCATGTATATGACAGTAGTCCCATAAGATTACAATGCAGCTGAACAACTCTACTGCCTAGTGACGTCACAGCCATCATAACATCATGACCATCACCTCCAGCACAATCACAAGCTGTACAGCCTAGGAGCAATAAGCTGTACTGTATAGCCTAGGGGTGCAGTCGGCTACATCATCTGGGTTTGTATCAGTGCACTCTATGATGTTAACACAATGCAATTGCCTTCGATGCCTTTCTCAGAACATATCTCTGTCTTAAGAGATGCATGACTGCATATGACATTATACACCTACGTATATATGTATACAAATATATATATATATACCAATGCATATATGCACATACATATATATAAAGATATTTTCCCTTCTCTGAAATTCATCTAGGATATGTGATCAGAAACACCTCCACTCCTCCACTCCTTGACACATTTATATGAGAGTCCCTTCCACCTCTCACCCCCAAATGTGTGCACATGCAATGCACATACACATACATGCAAATGCACGTGTGCACGCACACACTCAGAGGCTTCCTCAGGAATGCTGGGGAGCACAGAGGACCGTGAGCAGAGTCTGGCCCGAGGCACTGCTACCCACAGTTGTGTCCCCTGGTTTTGACACTTGCTCCAACACTAAATGAGGGTCCAGCTCCTGGGAAAATAGGCGAAGTATCTTTAATTTTCAGAAACCCTCACGCTAACTGTGTGGAGGTCTGTTTTTGTTTGTCCTGCCAGCAAAATGAAGCAGCTTATTGCAAAGATTCTTTAAAATCCATTTGCTCTTTAAACCGACACAGGCTTTCTCCACCAGATCCCTGGAGCTTTCCACGTAAGCCCTCACGCCTGCAGAGAAAACACTGGATTTGCTGGCATTTTCTTCCCCAGTCGCTTAGCTTGGTTCCTTTTGTGATGAATGGGCAGACGCGTCTGCGACACAGCAATGGAAAGTGCTTCAGACCGATGGGCTCTCTCTCCTCACAAGCTGTGGCATTTCCACAAGCCCCACGACCCCTAGATCTCAGTATCTGGAAAAGAACGAGGCCGGAGCAGAGCAGGCTTCTCGCATGGGGCCCGTCTCCTCATGGGTTAGGGAAGTCACAGGGACAAGTGCAGTGGAAGGCACTAACTCCAAAAAGTCCAAGATTCCAATGACCAAACTCCAGTTGTTTCTGCTGTGTTTTCCAAAACTGGGTGTTTTCAACACGGCTAAGTCTTTTAGAAAGAGGAGTCAGAGAAAGACTGCTCTTCCTTAGGCAGCATCCTAAACAGACAGTGCGAACAGCTCTTCTTGCTCACTCTGAGCGGCTGAGAAGCCTCTAACTCTCTCGGCTTCTGGACTCAGTCGTGCAGCAAGCCAACAGTTTCCAAACCTGGTCACCATGGGAACCACAGGGAGAGGTTGTTGAAGAAGGAGATTCACAGCCCAGATTCGGATTCAGCAGGTGACAGTGAGGCCCCGGAACCTGCGTCTTTGACAAGTGCCCCAGGGTGGTCCTAACACACACGGGGTCCTCACACCGTACTCTGGGAAACACCGGGCTTCGTTATTTTCCAGCGGCCTCAGCAGCAAAGAGACATTATGTGAGAGGGAGCACTGTGAAGGACCCCACAGAGCTTGGCATCCCTGACTCATCTTCCTCCAGAAACGAATCCCACAGAGCCACAGGAGCCAGCCTGTGTCCTGCCAGGCCCCCCCGAACACCAAGGGATCTGCTCAGTGGCCCCGGCGTATCCGTGGTGCTTGGCCCGTCGGTGTCTGGTCTCCTGCTGGAAGCGGAAAGACACGAAGACGATTTTCAGGCCCCGTGTAAGTGAGCTGCGTGTCTACAGCACTCAGGATCCAGACAGGAACAGCAGCCTGAAACAGACCTGCCTCCCGGGAACCAGATACTCACGGGTGTGTGATGCGTCTGAAGTTGCCAAAGGGACCCTGGATGCGCTGCCTCAGCTCCTGCGTCCAGCGGAGGCCCCCAGCCACGGCCGGCATGTTCTTGTGCACCGGGGAGAAGCCTGGGGACACGGCACAACCAGACTGAAGCCAGGCTGGAGTCCCCAGCCCTCTCCGCCCTAGGAACGCCTCCTGCCAGTTTCTCCACTTCTGTCTCATCTACCTCCTGACTAAAGTCACCCCAGGCTCACGCTGAGGAGTTCCTGGGAAGTTCTGCTGAACAGGACGGAAGAGTGGCCCTGAGAAAAACAGAAACACATCAAGGGACCTGGGCCCCCCGCCTGAGCCATTCTGGTAATGAGTGTGGGCAGGGCCCAGTCATGGATATTTTTAAAAGCTTTCAAGATGATTCTAATTGTACAGTCGGAACTGAGAAATACTGTCTTATACAGGCAACTTATTCTCTCTGTGCCTCAGTTTTCTCTTCTATAAAATGGGTTAATCTTTCTTGCTTATTTAACTTCCAAGGTTCCAATGAGAATTCCATGAGGCTATGAATAAGAAAGGCCATGTGGATTATGGAGCACTTGGCCCGGGTGAGTGCAGCCTAGATATTTTTACTGTACTTCATACGTTGGGTTCATTTACTTATAATCAGTTGTCAAGATTTAACAAATGTGAGAATTCATTTTTTTTAAAAAATCTCATTTTGAGCTTCTCTGGTAACATTAGAAGATTGGCAAAAATCAGCTGGCATTTGCAACTAGCCACTGTAGCTCAAGAGTGGCCACTTCCTTTTTCCCACCATGGGCTCTACCATTCCCCGGGGTCACGTGCTCAGCCCAGGTCCATTATTTTCATTTCCTGCTTATCCTCTGTGACAGGCAAATTCTAAGGTGACCCCCAAGGACCCTCACCCATGCATAATCCTCCCCCCTGTAGTGTGGGTGGGGCTTGGACATGATGGGATCTCACTCCTGTGGTCATGTTATGTCCTATGGCAGAAGGGAGAGGGTTGTGGGTGGGCCTGACCTAATCAGGTGAGCCCTTTAAAAGCAGAATGTCTTCTCCAGCTCGTGGAAGAAGAGGAAGGCAGAGATCTGAGGCATGAGAGGATCTAATGTGCTGTTGCTTGCTTGAAGATGGAGGCGGCTCTGTGGCAAGGAATGCAGGTGGCTTCTAGTTGCTGACTGTGGCCCTATCTGACAGCCGGCAGGAAATGGGGACCTCATTGCTACCATCTCAAGGAACTGGATTCTACCAACAGAATAGAGCTTTGCCCCAGACCCCCAGATGCAACGTCAGCATGGCCAACACCTCAATTTTAGCCTTGGGATGCTCTGAGTGGAGAACCCAAAACACCATGCAGGACTTAGGGCCTATAGAACTGTGAGCTGAAAGATGGGTGTCATTATAAGGTACCAAGGTTGCAGCCACTTGTTAAGAAGCAACAGAAAACCAATTCAGCCTCTGAAGGCATTTAAATTTTCAAACTCCTTATTTGATTGTAAGAAGTCATGAGGATAGAGGCTGAGCACTATGGCTCATGCCTGTAATCCCAGCACTTTGGGAGGCTGAGGTAGGAGGATCCCTTGAGGCCAGAAGTTTGAGACCAGCCTGGGCAACACAGCAAGATGCCATCTCTACAAAAAATTTTAAAAAAATAGCTGGACATGGTGGCACACGCCTGAAGTCCTAACTACTTGAGATGCTGAGGTGGGAGGATCGCTTGAGCCTAGGAGTTCGAGGTTGTTGTGAGCTATGATTGCACCACTGCCCTCCAGCCTGGGTGACAGAGTAAGACCCTGTCTCAAAGAAAAAATGAAAAGGAAAAAGAGAAAAAAAAAAAAAAAAGAAGAAGAAGTCATGAGGATAATCCCACAAAAAGCTGAGTGATGACAGATCTTCTGGGAATGACTTTCTAAGTGTTGGCAATTCCTAATGACCTCACCCTGAAACTCATTTGTAAGCATAGCGGTCCTGTGACTCAGCTACTTAAAAACATTTGATAACTTCCCCTTGCCTGAATAATGAAGTCCAAATCCCTTAACACGGCCTCAGAGCACCTCACAAGCTGACCCTGAACTCCGTGGCTGACTTGATGTCCCTCAGTGCTCCTTGTTTCACTGCAGGCAGCCCCGACCCGCACCTCCACATCCTCTTGTGTCTTTGCTTTGGGGGCCTTTGCCTCCCCTCCTTTCCTGTTAATCTCCCAACTTTCAGGACTCAGATTCAGACCACCTTCTCCATAAACACAGGCTCGAATCTCCCAGCCACCTGCATCTTACTTTGTTACCTTTCCTTATAACTCAAGCCCGGTACTACTCACATTCTATGAACAACCACCTTTTAGGATTAATTATTTTATTCTTTACCCCAACCTGCCGCTGTATACAGTGCCCACGAGCATGCCTTGCATACAGCAAGGACTCAAGAAATGTTTCTAAAACTTAAATGAACCTGTGTTTTGACTTTCAAACAAATAAGTCAGGGCATCTAAGCATTGTAATAAAAATGGAGACATCACGCAGTGGCACGGTACTGCCCTTGGGCAGGCTCCTGGGGCTCCTCCCACCAGAAGCACGATTACTACGGCACTGAAGGGATAAGGAACTTTCCCTTCAATGTGAAAATCTACGGTGGAATTGAGGTATGTTGACGATTAGTCAGTGTGGCGACAGTGATCAAGGGTCAACTCATACATTATGCCAAAGTCTCAATTGACCAGAGGTGGTCCACACTGCACCCTTCTAGGTCAGCCTGCCAATCTCAGCCCCAGATACAGGGAAATCCACAGTTCAGTGAACTCTACAATCACCCAATACGGTCTGGAATTTCAAGCAAGAAGGTTGTGCTTGCTCTTCTTGGAGAATGTTATAGACCCACTGATGGACATTTAACAAACTTAATATGGGTGAGTTTCTTCTTCCCAGTAACAGAGCTTCCCCATCAAAATCTCCTGCAACAAGCCTACCAAGTTCTATCTCCTCCTGGACATGCTGACTGTAGATCATCCTCACCGCATCCAGCTCTTTGCTGAACATTCGGAGAAGGACCAGGTATTTATCAGATGCATCCCTTGCTACCAGTGGTCTTTCGAGGAGGTTTCCTGCTATGTCCAGCAGCTATAGAGAGGGCAGAGGTAAGAGAGAAAAGAAGTTACAGATTAAATCTTTCTATGATTACATAGATCTTGTTTCCTGGTTTTTACTTTGTATGCCAGCCAATGTAATAGAGCGGGGCTGGACAGGTGATCATTAATATGTGGATATTCACAGTCTTTCCCCTCTCCTCTGCTTCTAAAGGAGGACTCCTGCCTGCTGGGCTACCTACCAGCTCTCTTTTGTTGCAAAAATCTGGACAAAGAGTAAAACAAACAGAAAACTAGGATGGTAGAAAGGTTAAGTTGAGCTACACAATAAAAACCTAAAACAGAAGGAAGGTGATGATGGAAAAGAAAAGGAAGACGCTAAGTGGGCTGGCTGTCGGGGAAATTTGGAGGGCTAAGCTTTGAGAGTGGGAATAAGAGAAATGTTTCAGGGAGCAGTTGCCCTGAGAATGGCAGTGGTGCTGGGGATAGTCCGAAGATGTTCTCCTGTGCATTAAACTGCTCCACACCCTTGGTGTTGTTTCCTGGAGCAGCAGAATCGAGCCATGAAATGCTGTTAATTACTTTTTGGTTCCTGGATTGTGTTTCTTTGATTGTGATGCTGCCCTGAGACGAGCCCATATAGGACTCCAGTCACATTTAGAATATACTAGTACACTGCATCTGAACTTGCCTTCCATTATAACTTCTCATCTCCACTTTGTGTTTCAAGTCAGGTGTTGACAGAGTACAGCAGTGGACGTCTAAACCTGGCCAAACCTGGCCCATGGCCTTAGTGTACAGTTTTTACATTTTCAAAAAGGAGGTTTTTTAAAAAAAAAAAAAAGAAGAATATATGATAGAGAACATATGTGCCCACAGTCTAAAATATTTATCATCTGGTCTTTTGAAGAAATAAGTTTTCCAATGCTTGCTTTAAGTACAAGAGACACAATATAAAGTGATATCCACATATCCTAAACCCAGAAGCCGAGTGGACCCCATTTGTCTAAGACCTCATGCTCTTTCTTCTACCACCTCGTTTCACATTGGGCCATTTTGCTTCATGACATTCAAAGCCTGGAGAAAGGGCAAGCTCCAGGGGCTGGTGGCATGGACTCAGAACTTAGATGGCTCTGAGAAGTCCTGGGTCTTCAGGGAATGTCATGGGGAATTGTCCAGGGCAGAGAAGAGCCACATATAGGTCCTATTCAGATGTTTTCCAGGTCCAACAGTTTGGCCAGGTTTCTTTAATGACTCCAAAGACTCTCTAAACATGCTAAGAGCCTTCCGTTGAAGGCTCTAGAACCTCCCTCTTGCCCACAAAATGATCACCCAGATCTCTGGAGTAGAAAGTAGCTCTGGCTTGATGGATGCACAGGCAGTGGGTCTCCACTGAGTTCTGCATCTGTCTCCACTTCCTGTTGGGAAGGTACAGACATGTGCACCAAGTGACCACTGTGGCCAGCCTGCATCCTCTGACTCCAGGTCTCTGACCTGGATGTGCCCTGTCTGTTCATGTCCACCGAGGGCACACCTGGTAGTGGGACCATCTAACAGCAGCAACAGAGGATCCAGAGTCAGGTGGTCTCTCTGGCTCTACTCCTCAACCTGAAAGAGAACTTCTTTGCATGAACTTATATGCATTGGAGCTTTTGCTTTGGCTGAAGGAAGAAGGAGGGGCTTTGGTTTCTTGGTGGTGAGATGACGAAAAAGAGAGAAACAAAGCAGGAGGAGAAGACTGGATGGTTCCCATGGGCTGGTTAGAAGCCCTGTTGAGAAGAGGAGTCAGGGTCAGAATATAAAGAATCTGATTTTGTGAGAGCCCTTTGAGACTCTGGGAACAAGCAGTGCTGCTTTGGGGACCAGACACAAAGTTGGAAAGGTCTCCCTCTACTTCTGCCCAGAACCCTACTCCACCATAAAATTTCAAGGACTGGAATTTTTGGAACCCAGAGAGAAATGCCCTTGGGCACAAACACAGACATTTTCATGGTGGGAATTGTCAGAAGAGCAATGGTAAGACTCCTTCAAGCACCTTCCTGGGTGGATGAAATTTCCAAGGGAGGCTGTAGACATGTAGTAAAGATGCACAATGATTCCAAAGACAGAGCTACTTGAGAATACATGTGAGGCTTCCTTTGAAGACTCCTTGAAATCCCTGGTGCAGAGGGATTTACAGGATAGGTGAGGCTCAGCTTCCTCAACACATGAATGGAGCTCCAGCTTCACAAGTTATCTGAGTGGTAGAGTCTCCACTAGCCATGACAGTTAATGGCATGTAGGATCATTCTGTAGATAAACTGTAAGCCCCTTCCTCAGAATTCAAAAGATTGGAAAGGGGAATCCCAAAAGTCTTCCTATATACAACAGCAGGTATTTATTATATGTAGCATATATATATACTTGATGATTGCTAATGAAGCCTGGCACATCGGGGTTACCCAATATTCTAGAATAGCGTGGATCCACCCATTCAGAGTTGAAGCCCCTTCTACAATTGTCCCACCACTCACAAAGTCTACATTTGGACATTTTTAGTGACTGGAAACTTAACTTCTTGTCCAGGAAGTCCATTTTGTCTCAAACAGCTTTGACAGAAATGTTTTTCCTCTATTGAACCAAAGTTTATTTCCTCGTAACTTCCACTGCTTAGAGAATGAGCCTCTTCGTAGCTTATAGAAGACCTATTGTACCCCACCAGGTCTCCGCGACTCAGCATTCTCAATTGTGCAGCCATATATCTACTCATCGTCCCAAGCAGTCCCCTCCATACTCTTTGTACTACCTGATCTGGGCAAGATAGGGCTCAGAGCGCAAGTCTTATTCTAGTCACTGATGCCTGAAACCTATCACCTCTTCTCTCGCAGGTTGATTCAACCTCGCAGCAGTGGTTCGCTGGCCACGGATTGCAGAGCTGTGGCTTCGGGATGGTGACTACAGTGGACTTTCTCACATTTAATGGTCACCCTATGGATAAAGGTGTGTCGCCTAAGAAGAGCATTACAGAAGAAACTCTCTTTAAAAGTAGTTTTATTCAGTCTTGTGCAATGTAAAGAAAAAAAAAGAAGAAGAAGAAAAAATAAAAGTAGTTTTACGTTGTCATGTTTTCAGAAAAGCATGTGCAATGAGCCTGAGAATCCCAATTCTGCACTTTCTTGCCCTAGGACACTCGTGTCCCTCTCCACCAGATTAATGAGTATAATTAATATTTTCAGGAACAACACAGTGGGAAGGGTTTCCCTACAGTCCTCTGATGCAGGTTGGGGGAGTATCCAGGACAGGGGTGGCTCCTACTCCACGTGTGCAAACCTTAAAAGCGTGCTCCAAACCAGGCGTATCGTCAAAAGCTTGGATAAAGATCGTCCCCAATCTTTGGTCAAGATCTTCCACTCTCCGGTTAAATTCGGAAATGCCATTTTCAAAGTCCTGAGGACACACCACATATGTATGTAAGAAAAACATGATTTTCTGAAAGCCAGTCCCACAATGCTCCTTGCTGCTAACCTTTGCACTTCAACTGGCTATACCAATAATTTAATTTTCTAAAATTCAGCATGGTATGACTTAGTTTTTAATCCATGTGGAGGGTGACTCTGTTATTGTAGCATTTTTACCTGGGGGCTCTGGGCAGAATGGTGAAGCAAATCAAATGTGAGGTTGGTGTCCCTTCAGCCCCTTCTGTGTGTCTTTCTTCCTCTTCCTGAAGGCCCTTCGATCTCACCCACAATACCAGCTCATAGTACCCCAAACACCATCTCAGCAGCAATAGCCCCTACAATGGGGCTACTCCAACATTACCCTTACTTTCCTTCCTAGGAAAGTAGTCCAAATCCTATTTTTTCAGTGTATTCAGACTAATCTAGCCATTAGCAGGAAAGTCAGCTAATTAAACTAATACAAACTATTTCTTCTGGATGATTAAGACAGGAACTAGCCATTGTTACTAAGGTTGCCAAATTTAGCAAATAAAAATACAGGGTACCCAGTTATACTTGAATTTCAGATAAACAGTGAATTTTTTTTTTAGTATGTTCAAACTATTGTAGTTTATCTGGCAACCCAAAGTGCATTTTCCTTCTTAGAACGTAGCAATTTCAGAGAAACTTTGTTAACTCAGATATCTAATTTGTGGAATTATTTGTTGTTATTGTTTTACAATAGTAATGCATATGCATATGAAAAAAGAAAACAAAAAAAAAGTAGAAAAACAGTATAGTTCTACTATCAAAACCCAGCCACATTGACATTATGGTACATTTCTTTGTAGTTTTTTCCCTGTGCACAGGATTTTTTTTGTTTTGTTTTATTACATGGTAGCAAACACATTGTATACAGCTTGCCTTTTAGCTCTGCAGCCCACTTCTTAATCCTACTTTTGACTAATGGAATTTTTAGAAAGAGGTAATCATCCTAGGTCTGGCCAATAAGATCTCCCCGATTTTAGTTCTGTCTAAAGTTGCACAGAGCAGATTCCTGTCCTGATTTCTCTCTCCTTTTCCATCACATACTCCTAAAATTCCTTCTCCAGTAATTCTGCCAGTCCCTTCTCAGGGAATGTCATTCTGTGTCTCCACACTGGCCCCTTTTCCTTTACTCATCCTAAGTACTCTGTGGGGAACTAGGTTCTGATCAGAAAAACTAGGCTGAGGCTTCACATCCCCCTCCCTCCCCAAGCTGGTAATAAAAACCTGTCCAGGTATACCTGGCTCTGCTGGAAGCTTACAACTTTCTTCTTCCAGTTTTACAAAGGTATAATTGACAAATAAAAACTGTATATATTTAAGATGTACAATGTGATGTTATAATATACGTATACATTGATCACCATAATCAAGCTAAGTAACATATCCATCACCTCACATAGTTACCATTTTCTTTTTTATTTTTATGGTGAGAATATTTAAGATCTACCCTCTTAGCAAATTTCAAGTGTACAACACAGTGTGCTTCAAATTGTTAAGTATGGTCACCATGACTTACATGAGATCTCCAGAACGTATTCATCGCGCACAACTGAAGCTCTGTACCCTTTCACCAGCACCCCCATTGCCCTGTCCCCTCCTGCCCTGGCAGCTGCCATTCTACTTGCTTCTGTGAATTTGACTATTTGAGATGCCTTGTGTAAATGAATCATGTAGCATTTGTCTTTCTGGGTCTGGCTTATTTCACTTAGCTTAAAACTTCTGAAGCCACAGGGTGGCCCAGCCCCACCGTCATCTCATACCCACCTCAGCATCTCTGAAACCCTGGGTATCATTGAAACCCGGGGTGTCATTAGTCCAGAGCAATTAGCAGCTGGAAAAGGCCCTCTCTCCCTGATATTTCTCCTGACACAAGGAATAATAATAATTTCTCCTGACACAAAGGATAATTAATAAAACCACTGGGATCACAAAGCCAAAGAAAATGCACAGGAAAAATGCAAGTAACTACCTAAACCCTATGGACAAGAGGCATGTGAGAAAGAGACAAAGCTTGCAATTCAGCCCTTTCAAGCCCTACCATGCTTTGGAGGTCCAGGCAGTCATCGGAGGACTCTGCGAAGACCCTGTACATCTCTTGAAATTCCTCGTACATTGTCTGGACCTGCTGGCTCAGGGCATTCCCTCGGAGGCCACTAAACTCCAGCTTTCCCAGTTTGTGGAAATCCAAGGCTGTCTTCAGAAGATCCTACGGGGACAGTTCACAAAAGGGTTAAAATAGTAATAATAATCATAACAACAGTGGATGGGAGAAGCTGGAAACCATATGGGGGTGGTAGTTGCTTAGGAAAATGTGAAGCCTGATTAGTTCTGTAACCTTATTATTAGATTGGGTTGGTAAAAATAACTCTTGGTTAAACCCAGTAACGAAGCAAAGAGAAAGTACAGACAAATACAATTCGCACAAACCAAAATAACTAAATAAATAAGTAAAATTTATGCTTCAGCTTCTCTCTGACTTTGTGATTTTTAATAAATAATAAAATATAACAATAACAAAACTATTTACATGATCGGTGCCTTTACCATTGATTTTTACAAAATAGTTCATTTCAAAGGGACCATGTTTTCTGGGTCTAGAATGACAGCTATCGTAGGGGATGTTGACAGGAAAGCGGATCCTCCAAATAGTCCCGAGGACAAGCCCAGGGGTGACACCAGCCTTCTTGGCGACTTCTTCTGTCGCGGAAAGAAATCCCCCGCAGAGCGCTCGTGCCTTGCCAGGCATGCACAGCATGCCACGCCCTGGTGCCAGCTGGGTGGAAGTGGACAGGTGCTGACCCACTCTGTGTTGGGTTTCTTCATCTGCGACAGGACAATAACAACACCCATGGCATGGTGGTGAGAGCTAAGCAAGTCAGCTCAGGCCTCGGATTTAGGCCAGTGCCAGGCACGTGGTAAATTCGCGGCACCAGTGTATTCCCGTCACAGATGTTGATGTGGCAGCGTTTCAGCTGTGCTTGGCATTAAATGACAGGTACACAACACGACCCGCAAGCCTTCAGGAGGAGCCCTTCCTGCGTCCATGGAAGCTGCTTCACCTCTGACAGGACAGGAGCCGCCTGAGCACGTCTAACAGGGCAGATTGAACTTACCCCTCATGAGTATCCGCCTAAAATCACAAAACCTCCAACCCAAGATGTGCTTCCCATCACGACTTCCAGTCTGTGTACATGCCCCTTGAACAGGAAACAGTAAGGTAAATGTTACCTTTGTGTCGTTTTAGCAAACATTTTGCGAAGGGCCTCTGGGAGGGGGTCCCCTACCCTGGAGGGTTGAAGGAGGTGCACTATGACACCGATGTTACAAAACCCCACAGGCCCTGCTACCACTGCAGGAAATTCCCCCTGCCATGGCCACGACTACGGCTGACCCATCAGGCTAGCACAGGCTGCCTGGCTCCTTTCTCTGGCTGGGACACCAAGTCCAGCAGCAGTGACAGAGGCCCCAGTAAGTGTGGAGAAGCGCTGACTTTCCCTGCTTTCCCAGGAGGGTACCTGTGCAGGCTTGGACAGCCATCTCACAATCCCGTTTTTGCTTAGCGGTGTTCAGTGGCTGGCAGTAAGTAGCTAAAGTGGAGAAGGGAGAAGAGGAAAGACACTAGCCAAGGAAGGGAAGACAAATCAGGGAGGGGCTCTTGTCATCAATGGTGGGAAACAGGCAATCTTTATTTACAATTAAGTTCAACTTTATATACTGGGAAGAAAATGGAAATGAATTTTATTGAAGTGAAATTGACTTCAATAGTAATTCAAATCTCTCATAAGGTGCTTAGCTGGAATCAGTTTTATAGGGAGAGACATACTTGTGCTGTGAAATGTTACGTTGGTACTCATTCTTCATAATTCTGTGGATGTCAATTTCAATTTTTAGGAAATACTACCTAGCCATTTTAAGAGACAGATGCATTTTGATATGTTTGACTACATCAGAAAACTGGGCAACAATTTTGTTACACTATTTTATTTCTCAAGAATACTCGAAGCATAGTCTTGGGGACTCACTGGGAGGTGTTTCATCTCCAATTTACCCTGAGTATCGGAGAAACATTTATTTAACTACTCTACTTTTGGAAAGTCTGGTCACTGAAAACAATGGATATTTACATTGTTTCATCTAACTTAACATACACGTGGTAGACCACACATTTATTTGGGGCTCAATTCAAAGTCTTAGGCCTTTCTTCGCCCTTCCACGAAAAGAACTCTCCTTACTCACCTTTCCCCCAAACTCTCTCTCTTTCCCGCTCTCTCTCTCTCTCTCTCTCTATTTTCAGAGATGGGGTCTTGCTCTGTCACCCAGGTTGCAGTGCAGTGGAACAATCTTAACTCACTGCAACCTCAAACTCCTGGGCTCAAGCAATCCTCCTGCCTCAGCCTCCTGAGTAGCTAGAATTACAGGTGCATGCCACCATGCTCAGTTAAATATTGTGTATTTTTTTGAGGAGACGGGGTCTTGTTCTGTTGCCCCGGCTGTTCTTGAACTTCTGGACTCAAGGGATCCTCCTTCCTCTGCCTCCCAAAGTGCTGGGGTTACAGGCATGAGGCACCACATCCATCCTCCCCTGGACTCTCTATCTCCTCCCTTTGCTTTAGTTTCTTCAGAGCTCTTATCACGTGCTGGCATTGTAATATATTATTTGGCATTATATTATATTCTTTGCTTATTTTCCGTCCAGTAGGTTGTAAATGCCCCAAAGGTATCCTGGTATCTCCAGTGCCTGGGAGAGTCCCTGACACTAAGCAAACATTTGTTGAATGAAGGAATACATGCTCTTTGCTTTTTGGCTTAGCTACAACATGTTCAGAGGAAGGCCACAGGATGATAGAGGACCTAGGGACCATGACCTCTGAAGCGCAGTTGGTGAAAACAAGGAAATCAGACAAGACAAGAGAATTAAGAAGCAAGGCGTTTCAGTGTTTAAAAGACCTTCATCAAGTGCAGGGTAGAAGCCTCCAAGCTACTCTGAGGGCAAATGAGTGAACAGAACAGAGAAGTAAATTTGGCCTCACCATGTAGGCTGAACTTATGAAATTGCTGATATGTGATCATTTTGACCTAAAAAATGGCAATTTCCTATGGTTCCACTTAATAAAACAGAACCATCTAATGCCTATACATGTCCACCCGTAGAATGGGCTGTGAATAGAGGGAGGGAGCTCTCCACCACTGGATGAGTTTCAATATAAGTTCTATGTCAGAGGCATTGTAGAAAAGATTTCTAAAGCAGGTGGGAAATTGTCTCACAACTGTAGACACAGAATCATTGTATTGACCAAGGCTACGTCTTCAACTCTTAAATTGTTTAAATGTAAGTTCTTTTCATTATTTAAAAGTCCCCACAAAACAGATAAAAGGCCATTTAAGCCAGTAAGAGGTTTAAATGATATTTTTAAAATATCTATTTTTATTCATCACCATAGTAAACACATGCAATTTATCATGCTATATACAGGCTGAAAATATCAGCTTCGGAGAGAGGACATATGGAGTCATGGGAGGAGACCAGGATCTGGGGCCAAAGAGCCCCGAGCTCACACAATCCTGGTTCTGCCATTTGCTAGCTTTGTGGCTTAAAGCAAGCCACCCAACTCTCCTAAGCCTCACTTTCCTAACCTGCACATGGGGACAGTAACACTTAACTTGCCATGGGTTTACAGAGTCACGTGGAAAGTGCCTTTGTCAACTTTCAATAAATGGCAGCCACTATAATTAATTATGATCGCCCTGATGTCATTCACTCAGGTTGATGGCTATTAGATGCATAATGGCTTATAAAGGGGACATTTCGGTGCTCCTTTGGAGACAGACAGTACAAACAGCACTGGGGTCCCAGGCAGCTTACTGGACTGATTGGGTCCTATTCGTACGAAAAACTGCGACATTTAATGGTGGTGGCAGGTGGGGGGGTTGCAGGGAGGGTTCAATCCGTGCTCTGGTTCCTGAGATGAAGAATCAAAACCAGGGGTAATGGCAAGACCCACCAACAGCATTCTCGAGGCAGAGGTCACGCTGCCCATCTTAAAAGAAATGTCTTCGGAATTCATTAAGGGAGAGCACAAAGCAGACATTCGCAGATGAAAATCTCAAAAGGTCATTTGGAAAAAGACTGTTTTCTTTACCTTTCGACTGCCACCGACCTGATGCAGCTAATGGTCTCCTTCGTGACCACATGTTCAAGCCGGGCTAAAAGGGAAGCCGCCCAATTAGGCTGGGAATGAAAGGAGGCTGCAGAGTGGCTGGAGACGGTAGAAAGAGCAAAAGGAAATGTGGTGTGGATTAGGTCAGCTTATTACCTATCTACCTGCTAATCACTTTGCATAGAGCCTCAGCAGGAAATCATTTTGT
This sequence comes from Propithecus coquereli, assembly GCF_000956105.1. Lineage (NCBI taxonomy): Eukaryota > Metazoa > Chordata > Mammalia > Primates > Indriidae > Propithecus > Propithecus coquereli. Next base: position 1,775,170 of record NW_012150119.1, on the reverse strand, counting down.
CTCCAAGTGAATCACAGCTTTACAGCAATTTAATAATGAAAGAAATGAGGGTTCTCTCCAAGGTGCTTACTGCACCGTTCGGAGGAAAGAGGCTGCAGGCAGAAACGCAAACAGGGGATCTGCAGCATCTACAATATTATGACACAAAAATGAACTGTGTGTGTGTGTGTGTGTGTGTGTGTGTGTCCCCACGCTGGAGCATCCAGCAGGAAGGCAGGATGACAAAAATAATCAAGAGGCGACCAAATGACTCTTTTTCCTTCGATTTTTGACTATTTGCTCAAATTGCAAAGATTTTGTATACTTTTGGGATTTCCTTAGTAAGTCATAAAGTCAAATAAGGCCCTTTCGTGGAATGGGAATTGCAATTTTACCCGAATGATTTATTTAGATAAAAAGCCCTAGAAATCATGTGGTAAAAATAGAGCGTACAAAGGTAGAATGGAGTGTGTAAGGGTGGAATATAAACCACAAAACCAGTTTGGGATCATCAAAATGGGACAGAGGGAGGAAAGTAGGAAGGCAGGAAGGGAAAGAAGGATGGAAGGAAGGAGGGAGGGAGGGAAACAGACCTTTGCAACTCCCTGGAAGGTATCAGACTTTGCTGAAATGGCAATACTTGGAACCATATGCCCCTGGGTATGAGTCCCAGCTAACCCTGTCCCAACTATGTGATGACTATGGACAAGTTAATTTATGTGTCCTATTTAATTGTGCCCATATATTAAACTAAGGGTATTGATACATAGCTCTTAAGATGATTGCAGGGTTACGGGCTCTGGCATGAGATAGGTTCTTGAAAGATGCTAGTTCTTTATATTTCTATTCCTCTTCCCTTCCCTCCACAAGGGATAGATCTCTAACAAATAAGCTGTATCACCCCTGTGATGATGAGGAGGAGGATGGTGGCAACTTGAGAATGCAATTATTCCGCATACTGAGGACCGGCTGAAAACTGCTCAGCAATATACCCCTCCATCCCAGCCGTCCTCCCACCCCCAGGTAGCAGGCACCCAGAGGGGAAGAGTGAATCTACACAACAAAAGTCTCCTGTGCAAAAGAGCAAAAGAGTAAAAAAGCAACATACATCACAGGAGTGAAATCTGGGAGAACTGTGGAGATGAAGAACCAGCGCTTCACACTATGACCCTTGACGTGGGCATGCAGAGTGCTAAATGCAATTGGTGTCATTTCATTAATTTGGTTTCATATATTTATTAATTGCAGCTACCATCATCGCAGGGGCCATAAATTGTATTAGAACAGGAGATGAATAAGGCTAAGTTCGCATTAATTCTTGCTGGAGAGAAGCAGATTAATCCCATTTCAAACAGGCATCGATCACAGAGATTCACAGAATGTTAACTAAAGGGCTACATAAAATATGCCAGAGGACAAGCTATGACCTGTGTCCCACTGCATGGGGGTGAGGAGAGGAGGGACGGGGGAGGAGGAAGATGGCAGGGGCAGGGAGATGTTCTGTGCTAATGTTTGGGAGATGAAAAATAAAAGAGGGCAGGAAATAGAAGGAAAGGGGGCAAGATGCAGCTGCAGGAAGAAGAAAAATCATGAAAATTCAGGGCAGATAAAGAGGTAATGGAAGCTACAAAAAAAGAGAGAGAGAAGAAAAGAGAGAAGGGTGGGCAGTAGGAAAAGGAGAAACTCCGGAAAGGGAAGGAGCCGGGCATAGGAGCAAAGAAACAAACCAGAGCAAAGGGGAGAACACTCAGGAAGGGAAGCAGCAGAAAGGCAGCATGGTGACATTCAAGTCAGCCTCTAATTAAACGGGGCAACGGCTTTTTATGCATCTGCGCCCTTGATTCAGAAAGAAGCAGCGGCCTGAGAGGACTTATTGTGAGGGTAATGACTCCAGGGAAGCTGGGGGCCATCGCTGCTTATATTTACTGAATATAACCGGCAGATTAGGCGCCCTAACGCTAGAATATCTGTCTATATGCAAAGTCCCATCATTAGCATGTGTGCACAGGAACTGAGGACCCTGCCCAAGCAGTCGTGCTCTGCTGCCATTCCCAGGGCCACCCTCAGGGCTGAGGGCCTGCAAACCTGGCGGCTGCAAAGCGGGGATGGTGATTCTCTCCCCTGCTCAGCCCAGGCCAGGGGCAGCTTGGAGCCGGAGTGTTCCCCACTTGTGGCTAAACAAAACAGCACAGGAGGTGATGCTGGGAGAGAGGAGAGGACGAAAGAGTGCAGGGAGCAGCAGAGAGTCCTGCATCAAGAGCTATGGTGGGAGAAGGAGGACTTGCAGCTAAAGCTGGGTAGTCAATCATTTAGACTCTCCGTGACCCCTGTGGAGGAGCTAAGGTGTGCCTTGGTAAGAGCTAGCTTCTGGCTTTCTCTCTCACACATTTTCTCTGTCTTTCTGCCCTTCCCCATTTTTTTTCCTCTGGTGAATTCCTTCCAGTTCCAAAGCTGATTTCATCTTTTTCTCCCCACTTTTTGTCAAAGCCCTGCTGGGTTAGGGAACCCTCTTTCTCGCTCCCAACAGCACATCAATTTTACTTTTATTATGGCATTCAATATACCTCGCTAAAGCTTCCTGATTCTGTGTCTGCCCCGTCATCTCCTCCATCAGTCTATCTGCCTGTTCCTATGTCATGGCTACAGGTCCATAAATTTCTTACAGGCAAAACTATATCTCAGTCATCTTTGAAGCTCAGGATCTTGCTCAGTGCGTGGTGCTTGGTTATGGATCGATACTTTCTGAAGGGAAACAAACAGATTCGTATTCTCTTATCCTTGTCATCCCGTGGTTTGTTCTGTTCATCACAGATTCTTCGCAACACACCTCTCTTCACTTCAAATCTCTGCTAATAACAGCTGGGAACATGATTCTCATTCCTTCTCTGACCCCTTGGTTCTTGTCCTAACTTGAACTTGACTCTGAATTTCTCAAATCAGTTTGAAAGTATGCATTTCATTTTATTATGCCCATTACCCTCTCCTCTAAGTTCAATCAGCAAATGCATAGCTGTAAAATGTTAAAAGACCTGTCAACCATGTTAAATTCTGAGGATTGAAATGATCAAAAGAAAAAGCCTCTTGTCTTCTCACTCTAGTACTTAAACCAAAATTCACATTAATTTTTAAATACTTTAGGGAAAGACATACCGCTGAGCAAAAGTCATGTTTCTTATGCACAGGGACACATTAGTTTTGGAGTCTGGGAGCCACTGTGAGGGTTGGGGAATGGAGGAGACATTTAAAGCAGCCAGCTTTGGAGGGATGTCCAGCCACACCCAGATTTGCTCACTTTCATTTTGCACACTGGACTTTCCAGTCAGGGTTTATTTGAAACAAAGTTCGAAGTCTATGGGCAATTTGCAAACCAACTGAATTAAGTTGACTGATCACTTGGGTCTTCTTCCTAAATGGGTCTATGATCAGAATTTCCTAAACTTCTACTAGAACAACCATTATGTGATGATCAACCCAAATGACAACTAATCATTGAGGCCTTATTGTGGGTTCTTCCAAATGATGGAGGGTTGGCAATCAGGTTTTGTTGTTCATTTTCCTATTCCACCTTTGAATACCTGGACTGCTTACTGCTACATGGGGCTGGGGGGCTGAGGTGATGAGCACACTCACCCCCACCACGTGCAGTCGTCCCAGGAAGCTGTCCAGTCGCACAAAGACCAGAGAAGACTGGAAATCCCACTCCTTGACTTCCTGGTTCTCTTTGAAGTAAGTGTGGAGATTCTCCCTTCTGTCTTGAAACACCTGCTTGAAGAAGCTCAAGGTGTCCAAGACCACTTGCAGTTTGTTCTGACTTTCTTCCACCTCACTTCTCAGGAAGTCTTCTGGGCTGAGATAATTAGTGGCCTGGTATGCAAACAGATTAGTGTCACCGAGCCTGGCTGCAGGTGCAGGATATCCCAAAACTTGCCAACACCAACTCTGAACTGAATCATTGCCCAAGTAATATTTTTCACAAGCATAATATAGGAAACATCTGACCCCACACTCAGTTCCACAGGTAGACTGGGACCTGGACTTAAGCCAAATAGTCTTTGGGACAGAAACCACAGTGATTGGCTCAGGAATGGGCAAGTGATCACTCAGAGACAAGGAAACACAATGAGACTTTTGTTGGGCTCGAGGCTGGAGCAGGTGTTCTTTTGTGACTTACTGACTTTCTATAGTAAAATAATTCCGCCATAGGAATTCTTTGGACCATTAATTGTTTTCCTGTCTCCAAGAGACTTGAACCTGGAAAGCGAGGAAGTTGGAGCTGTAGGATAGCCACCTTTATCACCAGAAAGAGGGGCAGAGATAACTGGGTCCTGGGCCATGGTGACATCATCCAAGGCCATATTGCAAATCAGGGCTGAAGCCAGTTTTACCTTGGATTTCAAGGTACATGAACCAGTATGTTTTCTGTTGCTCGTGCCACTTTTGGTTGGGTTTTCTTACACTTTCAACCAAAAGAGTTCTGACTGATAAACATGATGGAAAAGTACTGGCCTAGGAGTCAAACAACGGTGGATTTGAGTCCTGATTTGGGTGTCTTTGGGTGAGTCAGTTAACCTCCCTGAAATGTAGCCCACATCTTTAAATAATACCCACAAATAATAAGCCCTTCCCTGCCCATCTCTCAGAGTTTATCTTATGACTGACTGAGGTGATGAATGTAATGGCACTTCGCAGCCTGTAGTGTGCTTCATGGACATTAGCTATTACGAGTGACTGTTTAAGCTTGTCCATTGTTTTCTCAGGGTCATAGTTCCTTAGAGGCAAAAGAAGCCAATTTGGGGGGAAGATCACCCAAACCTCCTTAAACTTTACAGGGCATAGGCATCATCACATTGAAGCCTCACAATCACCCAGCAACCCAAAAAGAGATAGGTCCTCTTCTTTTCGCTGTTGCACAGGGAAGAGTGAGGCATAGAACCGGAAAGTGACTTGTCCTGGCTCACATAGCTGACAAGCAGTGAAGCCAGGGCTTCGTACAGGATCGCCTGACTTCAGAGGCTGCATTCTTGATTGCTAGGCTTTGCTGCCAATTTATTACCAATTCCTCTGTACAGATCATTAAGGAGGTTGAAATTCACCACCCCTACAATTTGCCCCATCCTCAGTCTTAGGCTGAGGGGAAAAGAAGACTGGGCCTCCCAGGTGTGCTAGGTTTACAGCAAATGTCTTTGTGTGTTTGTGAATTATTGGCTTGTGAGAGTAAAATACTGTAATTCAAGTGTGAGCACTCTTTGGACCATAATTATTTCCCTGCCTGGAAAAAATGCACCCTTGACTTTTTCCCGTGACGTGGTGCCAACCAGCCCCAAGGTTGCTGGGAATCCCGAGGCGGCCCACCTGCTGGATGAGAAGGTTGCAAATCTCCTGAAGCAGCACGGTAAGCCTCCCTGGGGAGCGGTAGAACTTGCACGTGGCCCAGATCAGACAGATGACGTGGAGCAGAGGCTGCAGCCGGGGCTTCACCTCTGGAAACTCTGCATTCTCGAGGGTTTCCAGGTGGCGCTGGAGTGGTACCAGGTGCACATGGACAGCCTGAGCCTCTGCCAGAGCTGGAGGGGATTGGAGATGGTCACCATTCCCTGCTTGAGGCTCATACCCACCTGGTGGAGCCCTAGTCCCTGGGAAGCAAAAGATCTGCAAAGCAATGACTGCAATTTCTTCCCAGACCGAGAAAGCAGAGAGAAGCCTGGTTCCAGAAACTTTCTAGCTCTTAGGCAGACATCTGGAAATCTGGAGAGCCCTGAACAACTAGAGTAATGGTCTGAGGAGTTCTTTCTCACAACGTTCCTCTATCGGGATTTCTCCCTGGCCCTCCCAGTCCCAGTCTGGTGCTCAATGTGTAGTAGAAACGCCACTCGGGAAATATTTGCTAATTACTTTGCTGCTGATATTTCCATAATAATACAAAATAGACAACCGACGACAAGTTTTAAAATCAGAAAAACCTCCCTTGAAATCCTGGCCCAGACATTTAGCAATCGTATGACCTTGGGCATGTTTAACCTCTCTGAGCCTCAAAAATAGGTGGAACTCATTTAAAGAGTCCTCGTGAAGGCTGAAGGGAGCACAGACGAGATCTTCATCAACTGGCACAGTGCCTGGACCAGAGATGGTGTCTGGTAAACGGTGGTGTCTCTGAGGAGTATTCACTGATGTAGAGCTCTTGTACGGAAGAAGTCGCAGGTCATAGAGAAATAGCACAGGCTGATTACTACGAGATTCTGCTGGTTTTCAAGGCCAGGGAAATCTCCTACCATCTCTTTTGAAGATAGCCAAGGAAAAAGAGGGGCCTTTAACCAGTTGTCTTGTGGTAACTCGAGGGGAAAGTAGGAAACCTAGCAGCACTGGACACTAATACCTGCGTAGCAGCTTCGAGGGAACACAAATGCCCACTGCACAGACCGATGGTACTACTGGACGGCAGTGCTTAGGAAGGCTGGTTCTTTCCTGGGCGGATAATCAGGGGGTGTCATATGAAAGCAGCCAGTCTTAGGTTATAGTATGTGGATGAGGCTCTGCTTTCATCCTAAAGAAAATTCAGAATCTATGCCATGTGGCGAACAGTTTCAATATGCCAGGAATTGTTCTGCTTGTTAGACAGAGACCACCTCACAGAAACCCCTGTGAGGTAGCTTCAGGACTCCTAATTTCCAAATGAAGAAATTATAAATGTAAATAACTTGCCTGGGGCCATTCCGTGAATCGACTAGTCCTACCCAGGGGAGCAAAAGGAAGATGACCCCAAGCGTATCACGACGAATGCCTGGCTGGATGGTTGTGAGGCTCGCCCTGCACCGGAGGTTGCCGATATGTATGTTTGTGCTTTAGACCCCAAATTAGCTTACGGGAAGCAGCATGTGAATCGAATTTTTGAAACTCAAATGCCACAGTAAATTGATTAGAGTGGTGATTCTGAGGTGGAGGAGCTGACGGTGAGAATTAGAACCACAGCGCTGAGGTGAGAGATTTCAGAATGCAGAATGCAGAATGCAGAATGCAACGGGCACTCTCCCAAGCATACGCTCCAGCCTTCATACATGCTGTGATGGAAAGCAGGCTGAGAGCATCACGCTAGGGAACTTTCTATTTAAGAAACTCTGTTTTGAAGCCTTTTTTTAAAAGTGAAATTTTTAATCATAGAAGTAGGCACTGCCTTGATTGTTAAGAGCCTAATATTTGAGAAAACAGGGTTTGCCATCTGGTCCAGGGTGCAGTAGTCTTGGCTGACAAAGCAAATGAAGAAAAGGAGATGGACAGAGCTAGGTTCACATCTTTTTAAAACATGTAAATGTAAAGAGCCACTTGCACAGTGATGTCCAGTGGTTTGCTGGTAAATCTTTAACAACAGACTCTTTGGGGACAAATGCCTTTATTTGTAGCATTTGCCAATTTCTGTTGTATGAACATTCCCAATATTCATGCCATGGTCGATTTTAAGCTACCAGTTTGACTTCATTGAGAGTTTCCTAGGAGGTTGGAGATGAGAGGGTTAAAAAGAAAAGCATACAGTGTCCTCTCAAGAGCCACTGCAAACCAGCACCAGTTGGCCCTAGCACACCACTGGACTTTCACCTCTTGCCCACACAGAGCCACCCACGCACACCCTTGGCTGGAATGTGTCGCCTCCAAAGCTCAGGTGTTGAAACCTAATGCAATGTACTGGTATTAGGAGGTGGGGCCTTTAAGAGGAGATTGACTAGGCTACAGGATAACTTGGGAGGATGCGCATCTTAGAAGCAGAGAGCAGCCCCTGACAGATAACCAAATCTTCCAGATCTTGGATTCTCAGCCTCCAGAACAGAGAGAAATAAATTTCTGTTCTTTGTGAATTATCCAGCTTGGGGTATTCTGTTATAGCAGCACAAATGGGCTAAGACACTTGGCAACCAGGTTGTACTATGCCAGTCCCGTCCAAGAGAAGAGAACTCTCTAATTAGTTTTTATTCCTCTTCTTCCTCCTCAAAGGGATTGTTGCTTCCAGTTTTCCAAGGTTGTTTATTGTTCAATTAATTCCACTTCGTACAATACTGTTCCCACATGTTTTCCTCCACCCTTTTAACCTCCTTGCCCACCGATCCAGATCCATTTCCTTTCCTGCTCTTCAGCCCATCAGTGAACCAGTGAACTACCCTGATCATGACTAATAAGAATAATGCACAGAGTATATCTATTTAGGATAAGGAAGCCACATGCTCCGAAATTAAATTAGAAATGAGAAAATCAGCCATCAGCTTAGAAGATCCTGCCAAATTTTCTGACCAAGTCTCTACCTAACACCTCTAATCAAATTTTCTTTTCTTCTATCATTAGAATTGACTTTCATATTTAAAGGATTTCTACTTTCAGAGTAGCGTTTATCTGGTACTATTATAATGGTGTTGTTTTTTCTTATTTCATTGCCAGCATATACTCTACTGCAAAGAGTTTTTGAAGCTGGCCTGGGGAAATGAATCTTTTATGCCGATTAATCCATGTGAATGATTTTGGTCTATTAATCTGTTAATGTGAAAAATATATGTGGGGCACTAAATAACTAACTAGTACTTTTACTACAAGTTCTATTTCAGAGCCCCAAACTTCAGGCATTTTCATGCCTCCTTCACATGTCACGTATGTGTGCAATCTGCAGTGCCATACCGCTTACTTAATATGTTCCTCTCAATGGACGCTCACTTTAACCTAACGAAAACTATATAAAATGAAAACTTTAAATCACTACCATAAATGGAAAACTACTATCACTTGCCCAAAACAGGGTTTTCACTGTTTAACACATTTTAAAAAATACCTGTCTGTATATTTCCCACAGTTGTTTCTCACACCCACAGGGGCACACACACCACTTTTTGAGACACCTGTCCATTTGAATTGAAATGTAAATTGGGAGCAACAGTCCTCTCCTCTGGGACACAGAATCTCTTGGCGAAGCAGTAAACTCAGGCCCCAAGAGACATCTTGTTCCAAACCAGCTTTTTGTGCTGGCAGAGCAGCCTCTGCGATGAGATTTTAGGGCCCAGAAGGACCTCAAAGACTAACAACTTATGCCAGTTCTTTTCTGTTATATAGCCCATGGCAGAAACGCCAACACCAGAACTTTTATTCCCTTAGCTAAGTGGTTTGCAAACCTCATGCCACAGGGAGGGGGAAGGTGGGATGAGGAATCAGCCAGTGGATCTGGACACAGGATGCCACCCTCTCTAATGAGCAAATATACCTGGACTAGTTTTATCTAGTGGACTTCTTTTATCATGTGGACTTACATGGGAGATTGTATTTGAAGAAAGAGTTCTGGGACAGGAGAAATGTTTGAAAATCAGTGCTTAGATCAAGCTTAAACCATATGAAATTGTAAGTACCTTTAAAAGCACGTTTTGACCTACAGCACTGAAGGGCAAGGAGGAGGTTTGATAGGAAAAAGCGGAAGAAACAGAGTGCACCAATGATGGGAGAGGGAGCTCTGACAAAATTTACCTACTTCTAATCATAGGCTTTGCTGGCCTAGCAATTTTGATAAGAGCTGATCTTGTCTGGTGCTCAGATGGCCAGGAAATTGCAGTCCCATCTGACAGTAGGAAGAGAAAAAGCAGAATGGAGCTAGAAATGGAATAGAGATTTCTCAAGAAGCCAAGGGTACAGGGACCTGAATTGCAGAGGTGAGAGGTAACAACATGCCCTTTTACAGTGCACTTCAGTCAACAAAGGTCTTCCACCTATAGTATCTCACAAGGACCCAGAGAAACAGGTGGAAGTGTGGGCACCATAACTATGGTATACACTGAATCTCAGAGAGGTTAAGTGAATTTGCTCAAGGTCGCACAGCAGTGGAACTGCAGAGTGCGGTTTAGCTGTTCTCCTGCTTCTAGACTTGGTATTCTTGCCACCATGTTACATTGTGCCAGGTTGGAAGATTATAAGGACTTGAAGCTGCAGAAATCAGACAAAGAGAAGTGAATGCAACACTCCAGAAGAAATTTGAGTCAAATGTATTTGTAAAAATACTTGCTGGTCCTCACCTGCTACGACATTTCTGAACATGGCTTTGAAAGCTGGGAAGTAGCTGCTCTGAAGCTTGTCCAGGAGCCCAGCCATGCCCCTCGCTTTTATCATCCTCAGTTGATTATAAATGTATTCCAGATCCTCAGACCTGCAGTACCACAGAGAAGGGCAAATCCAGGTGAGCACAAGGAAATGCAAGTCACACTGTGATGACCCGTCCTCGCAGAGAGAAAGAGAGGAGCCCTGCCTCGGGGTGTTCCACAGAGGCTGTGCTCCTGCCCAAAGAGCCGAGACATCTGTTCCCAGAACAGCGAGGGCATAAGCCTGAGTCTGGAACACAGGGTCAAAGGGGAAGCTCCAGGAAACACTGCTGTGACCATCTGGTGGCTTGAAAGCTTGGCAGCTGGAGGTCATTAGCTCTTGCAGTAAGGTTGGGGCAGGGTGAGGGAGGTGTTGTCAGAGCAAGGGTGCTAAGAGAAGGGCCTCACAGGAGGTCAGCAAATGGTCAGAAACCAGGCAAGAGGATAGGGCATCTCAGCATGGCTGGAGCCCTGCAGGCACGCCTGGTCCTGTGACGGGGATGTTCTCCACCTAAAGCCAGGACAGGGACATCTGCCTCCAACATCTGTCTGTCTCCTTTTGAGTAAAGGACTTATCAGCCCAGTGATAACTAGGAGCAAAGAAATGGGGAGGAAGGGGGAAGAAGCAGGATCAGGAGCAATAATGAGGCCTTTGGGACAAACAGTGCACAATGGACTTTCCAGCCCTGCTAAGGATAAGCTGGGACCTAGGACAGGCTGTTCTGCATCCAACTTCTAGAAACCTCTCTTTCTTCAGATGGTGTGTGCATCTGGCCTCAACTGTCCAAGGAGAAGGGATTAGACAATTAGAGGATAAATGTTTTTAAAAGTTGGTTAATTTTACATGTAGTTAAAAGAGCCTTTGAAGAACTGTCAGAAGATGTACTGATGGTAGACCAAGAAAGGATAGATGACTATTGAATCTTGGGGAAAGTGTGCATCTCTCAGGCCATTGAAAAACTGTACCAACCCAATGTCACTGAGCTGTCTGCCCTTGGGATTATGAGAAACACCTGGAGGGATGAATCAGACTCAGTGGTAGGGTTCCCAAGGCCAGCTCTAGCTGCATCCTCTGCAAAACATCTTCTCCCCAGGGTCTAAGCATGTACCTTCCTGCCTACCTGCTCTTCCAGAAATCCAGCTCCACCTTAGGGGTGGGATTCTCCCCCTGCAAGAGTGGCTGGGAAGACTCTCTCTTGAGCACCATCTGGACTTGGTGGCTCCATTTGACCACTGCAGACTCAATGGCGTAGATGACTGACTTATCGATGGCATCTGAGCTGTGAAAGATAAAAGAAATCTCCTGGAATGTGGAAAAAACTCAACCCTGGGTACCTCTCAAAACACATTCCAAATCTTTTAAAAATAGGTGGGAAATTCCATCTGGCTCATCTAACCTTTTTTTTGGATAATAGACTTTGTTGAATAGTCAATGAAATGTACAATCCTCTCTCCAGAAAGAAATGCTTATGTGTGTGTACGTACAACATTATTCATACAGATTGAGGGGTTCACCAGTATTCTGAAGACTAGTTTAAGAACTCTGAATGCCAGTATGTTGTCCTGTCAGTACAGGAATACCTTGGACAGAAAACATTCAGGTGACTACCCAGCCCTCGCTTGAGTGACAGCAAGCTCCCTACTCAAAAATGCAGTGCATTCCTCAGTGGGTCGGCTCTCCCAAGAAGAAAGTTTGTGCACTGAATCACATCCATCTCCCTGCAATTTCCTCATTTTGGTCTTAGTTATGACTGCTGCAGCAAGAGGAAATAAGTTATTTCTTCCTCCACAAGCCAAACAACCAACCACGTGAATATCACCATCACAATTTCACTTTGTCCTCACTTTTCCAGTGAAGAATGGAATTCCCAAACCTTCCCCCACCCCATACACCTTTTAAAAACCAATAGCTATGTTTGGAAGGGGTTAAAGATTTTTAAAATATGCATTTTGGCTGTTTTTTCACAGTCTTAACTGAAAATTGTACATGTCAAGAACCAAGGACCCAGAAAAGAAGGCCTATCATTCACATTTTCATGTCAGAAACCCACCTTTACTTAATCCAATTAAATTCATATTTGCTGAGAAATGATATGACACAAGTGATTGTGGAAGACATTAAAGGGGGAAGATACCTCCCCTAAAATGATCCAGCCTTTTGGGAAATTATCAAATTTGAACAAAGGGAAACAAACTCAGCAATGATTATATACACACACTGAATATTATTAAGCTGAAATATAAAGGGACTAGAAAAAGGGTAGTTTGAGTTTATTTATTTTGAAAGTTGAATATTTTTATTAAAACACAGTAAGTTTTCCAGTTAACTAGGAAATTACTTCAAATTATATATGGAGCAAATTACTTCCAATAGAAAAAACTCATTATACAGCACATTGCCATTGCATGCATTACTGATCCTTCACATCAAACCACAGATCCTGAATACACAGTGATGGCAGCCACACCCTGGGAAACTCCTGACAATGTGGCGGACCGAGCTCATACAGGAAGGCCGCCTGTTGCCGCACACACGTAGAAATGCTGGATAAAATATAACAAAATATAGTATTTCTATATGTAGCCCGGCTTGAAAGAAAAGCAAATCCTCAAGGGATAGAAACAAAGACAGCTCCAAGCCAGAATGGTAAGTGGAAGCTGATGGTGAATATAATTTCTAAAAGAAGAGGACGCTGAAGTTTTCATGCCCACTTGGAGACGGGAGACATGGACTCCAGGCCTCAACAAAACCAGATTTGTTTTTATTTGAAAAAGAAAAAAAGAAAAAACAACAACAAAAAAACGGGACACGAAAAAGTCCTCAGCTGCTTGGGGAGGAGAGCCTGGAACTGTAACAAGAGCCTCTAGGGTGGGTTCTGTGACATTTTGTACTGAGTAGACGCTGGCAAGAGGTGCCTCCCAAGACTGGACCCGGGGCTTTGCCAACGGTGAGACACTGTCCTGATCAGCAAAATACTGAAATCCAGTGTGGTTACTCTCAGCCCCGGGATGATGCAGAATGGCAAAAAGGCCATGTTCCTGTAATAGCCTTGAAAGACTCCAGGCAGAGGAATTGAGGTGAGGGAAGAAATCAGTGCAAGAATACAGTCCTAGGATGTTGGCAAACAGGCCAGACAGTGGGCTTGTGTGCGGGACGAGGAGATACCCAGAGACAGCAACAGAAAACTCATGAGGAAAACATTCCGATAAACCAGCTTCTCCCCTATCTCAAGGCCCATGTGGCTGGGCTGGCGGTACTCACACTGTCTCACTTTTGGAATCCACAAACTCCATTTTTTCTGAGCCTACTGGGAGAGGCAGCAAAGTTTTCCCCTTCACTTGCTCAAGGATAACCAGGAGGTCGCACTGCAGGCTGTGGGCGTGCCGCCTGACATCCTGACATACCATGTGGGGCCAGTCTAGGCGATTCTTCTCATTGGCCAGCACGGGTATAACAACCTGTAACAGAGGTGCACAGGGAAGAAACACAGGCATTCCGCTCCTGCAACCTTAAAGAAAGACTATTCTGGAAAACCTCCAGAAAGCTGTACACAACCTTTTGCAGGTCACAGCACTGTACAGCCTTGTAGCAAAATCAGGAGACCCTCAAATAGTCTACCCACAAATTTTCCTCCTCACTCTGCTCCTGTGGATAAGGTCCCCTGGCCAAACAACTTGCTTTATCTAGAGGACCAGATACAGTTCCTGCTTATACTTGAGCAGTAGGCTTCAGTTCCCTGCTAGCTTTTGTAATCATTCAAACAAGACAGTCACGTCCTCCATGGGAACCGTAGCCACCATGCCCTCTTGATACCACCAAGTGTGCCTCCCACAGCTCCTGGTTGTTCACTCTATTCCCAAGTGCAACCCCCGTGTGGCCCTGCATGGCACCGTGTCCTCCTCTTCTGGGTTGTGAGTATGTGTGACTAATAAATTTCTATCAGTGTCACCTATCCTGTGTTGGGTGTTCTGTGTTCAGCCACCCCATTACCTTAGGGCAAGAATTTCTCCCTCCTGAATAGGAGGTGAGTGAAACAGACACAAAGGCCAGAGGACAAATGTAGTAGGGGTGACCATCTGTCTACAGGTGGTGTAAGGGGGCACCTTAAACAAGCAAGCAAAGTTGTGGATCTCAAATCCACCTTCAGGGTGAACATTAGCTGATTTTGGCCACTCAGGGTAGCTCCTCTTCTCTTTTGGTATCCGTCCCCAAATCTGGAGATGGACATGTAACCACACCTGAGCCAATGAGAGTCAGACCGAAGTCTCTTATCTGAATGTTAGAGGAAGAGACACCTCTTTTCTACTAGTCTGGAGCTTTTTGTGGTCATCTTGTGACCATATGGAGCCTTAGAATAAAGTAAATACAGCGAAGACAGTGTTCATAGATGGAGAAAGGCCAAATCTTGGTGATTTTGTCTGAGTTGTTAAGTGAAGCTGCTCTTGAACTTTCTGAGCTAGTTTCAATTGAGTTTCTATTACTAGCAACATAGGAAGTTGTCAATACAACTCACTAGGAATCTTTGCCTGTAAACAATTCACAACTAATGGGAAAGGAACGCCAGAAAGACAGATGATTAAGTGATTTGATGAGGAAGCTACCAAGTAAATAATGAAGAGGAAATATGGACTCCTATGATTGGTTCTGTGTATGACCAACAAGTCCTGGTGGTTGTGAAATAGAACGCCTGGACCCAGCGTGTTAAATTCTAGAGGATGGTCCTCATCTGGTTTCTCTGGAGGTAGTTACTGAGCTGAGAACTTACAACAGATAGTCAACAGAGAGCTCAAAAGGAAGAAAATATCACAAATTAAGTTCTGTCACATTCATGTTAAGAAAGGACCCTTTGGGCCCAGGGCAGAAAGACTAACAGGGAAAGAGGATAAACTGGAATTTTGCTAGAATTTCAAAGGCAGAGACTGTGTCTTATTTGGTCTTTATATACCCTCAGTACTCCCTAGGGTCTGGCATATAGGAAGCATTCCAAGGTTTATAGAATAACTGAATGTGTGCTGTCTGAGGAAAAAGTGGTAGGTAGGTTTGGGTTAGATTTTTGAGGGCTTTGAGTGATAGAAAAATAAGGAATGTGAACTCTATGAAGTGAAAAGCTACTCATTCATTTAGTCAATGAGTATTTATTGAGCATCTGTTATGTGCTAGTACTATTTTAGGGGCTTGGAGGATACCTCAGTGAACAAAACAGACAAAAATTCCTGACCTCATGAAGTTTATATTCCAAGGGAAAGACAGTCAGTAAACAATAAGTTCTGTGGATAAAAATAAAGCATGTGAGGGGGACCACGAGTGTGAGGTGGAGGGGTTGACATTGTAAATGTTGGGATTGGTACAGGCCTTACGGAGAAGACAACATTTGAACACAGACTCAGGAGATGGGGGGGAGTGCTTTGTATATCCTCAGGGGAGTATATTGTAGGTGGAAGGACTAGAACTAGCCAGTGTGGAGGCCCTGAGGTGGGAACACGTGTGGTGTGATCAAGGAGCAGTGTGAAGACCAGTGAAACTGGAACAGGGTGAGCAAGAAGAGAAGGGTGGGTAAAGGGGCTCACATCACATGCAGCCTGGCCTGTAGGATTTCGATTTTTACTCTCAGAGAAATGGACATCATTGCAAGGGTTTGAGCAAAGGAGTGACGTGATCTGACATCTCTCTGAGTGAGCCTACTCACCGCTGTGATGAGAAGACTCTAGCGGGGCAAAAGTGGAAGAAGAGCTCAGGGAGCAAGTAGTGCTTTGATACAGAAGGTAGTGGCATGGCACAGGGGGTAGTGGTGGAGGTGGTAAGAAATGGTCGAGTCTATATAAATTTTGAAGGTACAGCCAACATGATGTCTTAATAAATTGGAGTCGTGAGAGAAAAGAGGGGTTAGGATGACACCAACATTTGGGGAAGAATGGAGTTGCCATTAACTAATGTGGGGAAGAATAAGGATGAAGTAAGTTCTTGAGGGAAGACCAGAAGCTAGTTTTTGGAAGTGTTAAAATTTGACATATCTGTGGAACTTCAAGTTGGAGACATGGAGGAGGCAGATGGATATGCTAATTGGGAGTTCAGAGAAGAAGAAAAGGATGAAGATGAGAAACTTGGGAGGTGTCAGATACAGACGGTTTGTAAAATTTTGAAATTGAATGAGAGCTCCCCGAAAGATGAATAAATAGAAGATGTCCAAGAATTGAGCTCTAGGTCCCTCCAACGTTAGGAAGTTGGGAAGAAGAGGAGGCACCATCAGTGGAAACTGGGGAGGAAGAACCATCACGATGGGAAACTAGAAGACTGGTGTCCCAGATGTCAAATGAAGAAAGTGCTTGTGGCAGGAGAGGATGGCTGTGAGCTGGGACAAATGCTGATCACAGGTCAAGCAGGAGGAGGACTAATTAAGGGCCAATTTATTCAAGTGGAGATCACCGGAAATATTGGCAAGTTCTTTCACTACTCTTCTGTGAAGTGTGGGAATAAAAGCCTGTTGAGTGTGTATGAGATAAATCAGGAAAAGAATGGGACACAGCATGAAGAGACACATTCCAGGAATTTTGATATAAAGAGGATCACAGAAATGGAGTGATAGCTGGCAGGGGGAAATGATTTCATTTCATGGGAATTATATAGTAATGGGGGGAAAATAAGAATGGAGGAGAGAAGAGGAAATTGCTAGAGTGACCGCCTCAAGAATGGGCAGGATTCAGAGAACAAGAGGCATTTTAATCTTAGGGTTGGTTTGGCATCAGATGACAGCATAGACAGTCCACCTGTAGCAATGGAAGGGGTCACAGAGAATATGAGTGTAGATATTCGTAGACAAGGTAGATATAAGAGTTTGTGGAAATTTTATTCTATTGTTGCCATTTTTTTTTTTTAACCAAGAAAGAAGCAAGAGCATCTCAGAGTGAGGTTGAATGAGGTTTTGGACATTTGAGGGAAGAAAAAACAAAGCTGTGAAAGTCATCTAAAAGAGTAAGAAAATAGTTGGAATAGAAAAAATAGGATATCTGTTGGGAAACATGAAAAGCCTACTAGAGGTTCAAGGTCATGAGTTTAGAGTGGAATCAATTGGTTGTTCCCAGCGCCATTCAGCTCCAAGGCTGCAGGTATGAAGTATGCAGAGTGCTGGGTTTCACCAGGATTGTGGTTTTGCCAAACAAGCATGACACACAGTGAAGTGGAAGCCAGTGAGTCAGGAGGTGATCAAGGGAACGATGATAATGATGGATTGTGGTCCTGAAGCTGAGTAGTGGGGAGAGACCATGGGTGCGGGCCAGAACAGACGAAAGAGGTAGGGTCAAGGGAGTGGTAGTCTCCAGCAGGATCAAGGGACTGTGGTAGTCAGGGTATGAGAGGGAGTGAGCTAGAGAGATGGAAGTAGTGGTCTGAGAAGGAGGTACATGAAATTGGATCATGAGGATGTTGTTTACTGGGAATGTACACTCTGGAAGTGGCCACGGGATGGGGTGCTTACTACAGGGAGGAGGACAAGGTCACTGGAGGAGAAAGGTGGAGGGAAGCCAGAGGCTAAGCTATTGGAAATATCATTCGTGTGTCTATGGAAATAACCATGTATTAAGACAAGACTGATGTTGGGGAAAGTCTCAGTGAGCTAGGAGCCAAATTCCTGCAGAAATGAGGACAGTGCCATCAGCACAGGATGCAGCAACAAGAGAGGATGATGTTGTCTGATGACAGGAGATTCAAACTGGAAGATTTTCAACATGAATCTAAGAGGAGCAAGGAGGAGCAAGGAGGACACCTGTCTCACTTCCAGGCTTACAAGAAAAAAGGCTGTAGGGGAAATGCAGCTGAGTCCTCCGGAAAGGGCCAGGGCTGGGTTAGAGCAAAGTGACAAGGATTGATTGATCAGAGAAGTGAGGAGGATTTTAAATGGGATGTGGTGTGACTATAATTCTCATCCTTTATGGAGCACCTACAATGTGACACTCTGTTCCAGGTGTTCTAATGTATTGGGTCTAAATTTCATAACAACTTGGCAAGACAATTTGGACGTGACCCAGTGAGCTCACCTGCTCATATCACACTGCTGAAATTGATAGAACCAGGATTTGAATCTAGGTCTGTCAGACTCCAAATCCTGTGCTCATTCTCCAAAACAAAACAAAACAAAACAAATTTTAAAAAGCATCCAAGTTTCAGAACTAGGAAAAGTAACCTGGCAGCCGTGAATGAAGTAGTTGGAGAAGGAAGACAGGAAGTAGGGGAATGTGTTACTAAATTCTGTTAATTCTTCCTTTGAAATGTTTCTTAGTTGCATCTTTTTTTTACCTTGTACTAGTTTAATGGGACAAAAATAATGTCCAAATTATAGCATTCTCTCCTTGTCAACACCCACCCCCATACACACACACACACACACACACACACACACACACACACACACAAGGTGTGTACAAGGCAGGAAGACATTTCTCAGCCAGGAGGCAGGGAGGGGGGTTCTTTTGGCTTTAGTGAGGTGGCAGGAAAAGGGGCACAGGTAGTCGGAGGCTAAGCTGATCTACCAGGTACTGACAGAGAGGTGAGGGGGGAGGACAGGAGGGCTGGGAGGCAAGGACAGGGCTTAGCAGATGGGAGGTGAGCAAGGTTTGGAAGCGACACTGCATCAGCTTCAGGGTGTGTAACACAAGTAGATGGGAGCACAGAAGGTTGACTAGACTAGGTTACTGTTACAGGCTTTGAGAAATACAAGTAAAGGACTTGAGGTATTTTTAAAATAAATTATTTTATTTAGATTTTGAAATAGGTGGTATATTTACATGGTGCAAAATTTTAAAAGTACAGGGGCTTTTCCAGTGGAAAGTAAGTCTTCTACCTAACCTTGGAACTCAGCCACTCAGTTTCCCCTGCTTGTGGATTAATTACTCTGTTAAAGAATGTTCTCCTTCCCTCCCTCTTTCTTCTCTGTCCTTCCTCCCTTCTTCCCTCCTTTCTCTTCTTAACAGAAATAGTAGTATGCTATGCATACAATTCTGTACCTCTTTATAAAATTATCTTAAATTGCAGCATTATTCCCAATCGCCAAGAGATGGAAACAACCTAAATGTCCATGACTGATGAATAGATTTTAAAATGTGGTGTATAGATACAATAGAAAATTGTTCAGCCTTAAAAAAAAGAAGAAAATCCTGTCATATGGAACAATATGGATGAACCTTGAGAACATTATGTTAAGTGACAAAAGCCAGCCACAAAGGGACAAATACTGCATAATTCCACTTATATGAGGAGTCAAATTCACAGGAACAGAAAGTAGAATGGTGTTTGCCAGGGGCTAGGGGTGGGGGCATGTGGAGTTGTTGGGTGGGTGTAGAGTTTCAGCTATGCTGGATGGGGGAGTTCTGAGGACCAGTTGCACAACAACATGTATTGGCTGACAATATTGTACTATACACTAGGAAGCTGTTGGGTGGGTGAATTTTATGTTATGTGGGTTTTTTATTTTGCCATGATAAAAAAATTACCCTAAGGAGTACTCTCTATCAATCACTCTTTTAAATGGCTGCATAGTATGTCACTGTATAGATGGACCATAGTTCATTCACTCTGTCCTCTATCGATGAACATTGTCTCTAATCTCTTTCAATGCGCCAATGAAAATGTTTGAACATTTGAGAATTCGAATTATTTTAAAATTACTTTCGCTTTCCGGACTGCATTTCCTTAGCCATGACACAACTTTGAGATGGGCCACTGTCCCCCACTTATACTGGTTGAGTTCTGTCTCTGAGCCTTTGTTCAATCTGCTCCCCATACCTTGAAAGTTACCTTGCTGTCTACTTATCCTCATCCTTCTCATTGTTCAGGAGCCAGTTCGACACTTAAGGCTAAGCGTGCTTCTCAGACCACAGGCATATCTCTTTCCTCTGAACCCAAAGGTCCTTTCCATCAACACCATTCATTACAGAATTCAGTCCAGGTTTCTGTAGGGATGGTGTTCAGATGATGCACCAGAATGCAAGGCCACTCCAATTGTTAAAATGTTGAAATACTTCCACATTCACTGAAAGACCTAGCTTCCTTGGGCCTTTGGTGAATTCCTCTATCCATCCAACCCCTTCCCTGGAATTCTCCCTCCCCATAGCCTCCTCATAAAGCACCTAAGGGCTAATACCTGATACAGCAGGGAGCCTCCAGGACCTGGCTCCAGCACTGGGGCCAGCTTTTAGGTAAGCTCTATTCCCACCCCAGTCATAATAGCTTTACATATTTTGAATATATGATTTATTGCATATGTTTTGGCTCCTTTTAGTAAGCTTTACATGGATGGGAACTTGTCTTCTATTTCTTTGGTATTCCCCATAGCACCTATTACATGAAACACCATATAGCTAGTAGTCTGTACATATTTATTTCACAACTTACAGGGGGAGGGCATCAAGCCTCCAGAAGCACACATGCCTAACTTGCATGGACGATTACTCTTATTCCAGAAAGGTCTAAGTGGCCCAGGAATCTCTCCTGAGCAACTCTCTGAAATCTCCTGCACTCTCGAGGCTTCTGCTATGATGCCACCAAAGCACTCCATAATCCACATCTCCACCTTCCTCTCTGAGCTCCAGGCAGACGCCTCCAAATGCCTGTTGGGCATTTCCAAATGGATGCCCAACTTTTTATGTTGGCACAGGGCCTTTGGTAAATGGCTGTGTGATGAATGAATGAGATGAAAATCAAAACCAAACCACCTTCCCCCTTTAACTCCTCTCCAGAAGTAAACACTGTTTATAGTCATTCACCTTTTTCCACCCCACTGATGCATTAGAAATGCCCCCTTGTTCACTTCCTGTCTTCCTCAGTCCTTCCCAATTTACAGGAGGGATTATGAGATACTGACCTAATAAGTGGAGTAGTCAGGACCCAGCCTTCTTGGACTACAGACTCCACTTGACTTTGCCTTGAACCCAGACCTGGACTGACCCAAGTCTTGGGCCCTTCGCATTCTCACTGGCCTGGCCTCCACCCAGATTTCCCCCAGCTCCCGTCTTCCAGCTCACTCAACCCACTCAGGCCTCGATGTCATCTCCTAGTTTTAGTTTCCAGCGCCACCCCCACCCCATCCCATATTCTTCCTGGCTCCTGGTTAGCGCTCCCGTTACAGCCCCGCCCCTCTGCATATGACCCCGCCCCTTGAGCCGCCCCTGCAGCTTCGCCCCGCCCCCTGGCAGCAGCTCCGCCCTCGCCGCTCCCCTTCCCCTCCCCCACCCAGTTCCGGCCAGCGCCGGGCCCACCAGCCCACCCTCACCTCCGAGAACAGCGCTGCTAGGTGCTCCAGAGGCGCCGCGGGCAGGTCCCCAAAGAGCACTGCGCCGCGAAGGCTGTCGGGCCCCGGAGGCTCGGGCCTAGTGCGCAAGAAGAACAGCCCTTTAGCGCGAGGTGAGCCCGCCCCCGGGCCCGCGTCCAGCCCGGGTTGCATCGTCAGGCCCCCAGGCCCGGACCGCACGACCAGCAGCGGCCGCGGCCCCTCCGCTGCATCGCGGCCGAAGAAGGCCTGGAGCAGCTGCTCCCCCTCGGCCGTCCGCGCGCAGCGCTCCCAGGCGCCCGCAGCCGGCCGCAGGATCTGGGCCACGCAGGCCCCCAGGAGTCGCAGTCGCGGGTCGGCGCCGGGTTCCTCGTCCGCGTTCTCTGCCGCGAGCGCAGCGGGCTCCTCAGCGCTCGGCATAGCGAACTGCCTCAAGCTGTATCGGTTTCCCTAGCGACGGGGACGCGGCCCGGACTCCCACCTCTGCTCCCCTCCGATTGGGCGCAGGGCTCCTGGCCCCGCCCCTTCCAGGCTAATAAGGTAGGAGGGGGAAGCGGGAAGGGGCGGGGTCGCGTCTTCGTTGCTAGGAAACCAGCTGAGGCGCCTGCTTAGTGTCTGGTCTGGTGGATTGGAAGTGCTCAAGGGTGACTGTCTGGAGTGATGGTTTATTGATGGGGTGCGTGGGGTAGAGAGCAAGCCTATAAATGCTGCTAAGGACCCTTTTGGCCAAGGTCAGATTAAATTCTTTAGAGGTCTCCAGGCACTGAAAATAGTATGATGCTCTCACCTCTATCCTAAATGAGCAATTCAAACTTAAACAAGATGCCAGATCATAAAATAGGTGTAAGGAAATTCAATGAGTTTTTAAAATTTCTTTTCCATAATGGCAAACACTTTAGAGCAGTACTGGACGATAGAACTTTCTGCGATGATGAAAATGTTCTATATCTGCGCTAACCACATGTCGGCTATAAATGTGCTGGTGTCTCTGAGGGACTGAATTTTTAATTAATTTTAATTTAAAATGAAATAGTCGCATGTGGCCAGTAGTTATTATATTGGACAGCTCAGCTTCAAAATTTTAATCTCAATCATAAAAAAAATTTGTTTTCAGTGCCTTGTTTTGCCCATGTCTTAGGCATGTACTTAATCTACCGAAAGGGTAATTGATCTCCCTTTGAGTTCCATGGGTATGGTCCCTAATCAGTTCTTGTTAAATGTAGCCAAGCATTTGTAAATACGCAGGATGCTCAGAGCCTCCCTATCCTGCCCTGTATGTGGATCTTGTCTTCAAAATGGGATAATGTGAAGTGCCTTGCCTGACCTCAGAAATTAGCATCTGTCAGTTTCTAAGTCCTTCTCCATGATCAGGATAAGTAGCTTGGCCCTTTGCATGCATGCAAGGTGATGATGCGTCGGTGCCAAGGAAGCGGACTGCTTGGGCAGTGTGAAGTCTGCAGGTATGAAACGAGCTTCCCTATGCCCGACCACCTTGATTTTAATCACCTTCCAGGGACTGCAAGGTTTATGTGTAAAAAGAATGTTTATAATAGGCTTCAAAGTAACATTAACAAAATAAGCACTTATCAAAAGCAGCTTGGCTAAAAAGAGCCCCTCAGGAAAACACTAGTGGTTGGCAGGTCAAATGATTGATTTCATAACTGGGGCACAGGAGTTGCTGTAATGAAAAATGTTCACATTAGAAATGAATCTTTATGCTTATAAAGAGTGTTTTATCATTGCTGGATTAAACAATAAGCCAACCAACTATGAGTAAAGTAGAGCACTGAAATGATTTTTAGGATGAATTTGACAATTGACATTTCAAAAAAAAGCATCAGGGAAAAATAGAAATGTCAGGGGATTCTTACACATATCAGGGTTTTGTATAGTTTCTATTTGTTTATATTTTTTGTTGCACATAGGAAGGCATCATTATTGTTTCAATGCTTGGGGCCTTCAAGTGTGTTAACACTGCTCCTGTTTTGTATACAAAGTGAATTCAGGACCATTAACTTCCAGTAAACCCTTCAAATAAAATTTCTGCCACCCCCACCATGGCCTCCTTTGACTGTCATCACTTTTGTCCCCTTGCCCCAACTCACATAAAAATAATAACAAAAGAGCCTGTGAAGATGACTTGAAAATCTCTGTCTGAGGGCGAAGGCTCCTGAACACTGGCCATCCCAGCTTTTGGTTTTATTTCTTCAACAAGACACCTTATCCCTATTTTAGAAGGTGATTATGGGGGGTATATCTATATGGGATTTGTTGAAAACAATTGACATTTTCTTTATATTTTGTAATTGTGGTGAGAAAAACGAAACAAGTGTATCTATCACTGTGTAACAAATTGTCTTGAAACATAGCAGCTTAAAATAGCAATAAACATTTATTATCTCACACAGTTTATGGTGGGTCAGGAATTTAGGTGCAGCTTTGCTGGATGGTTATGGCTCAGGGTTTCTCATGATGTTACAGGCAACATGTCATCAGGGGCTACATCATCTGAAGGCTTGACTTCTAAGGTGGCTCACTTGCATGGCTAGTGGGTCAATGCTGGCTGTTGGCAGAGGCTTTAGTTTCTCAGCATGTGGAGCTTTGCCGTTGGGTGCTTGAGTGTCCTTATGATGCTGTGGCTGGCTTCCCCAGACCAAGTGATCTAAGAAAGAGCAAGACAGAAGCCACAGTGTCTTTTATGAGCTGGCCTTGAAAGTCATACACCATCATTTCTGCAGTAATCCTATTAGTTACAAAAGTGTGCCCTATTCAGCGTAGTGGGGGACCACAAGGATGTTCACCAGGGGCAAGAATCATTGTGTGCATCTTAATACTACGAAAGGTATTAAGGAAGGTATTGACTTTGCATATGATGTTCAGATGAAATATTTTCCATTTTTTTAAATTGGAAACTTGAACTTGCTTCTATGAACATAGCATTTTTAATAATCAGATTTTTTGCTTGAAATGGCTATGCACAATTCCTGTTCAAGCCTTTCAGTCATAATCTCTTTTAAAT
The DNA here is from genome assembly GCF_000956105.1 of Propithecus coquereli. Taxonomy (NCBI): domain Eukaryota; kingdom Metazoa; phylum Chordata; class Mammalia; order Primates; family Indriidae; genus Propithecus; species Propithecus coquereli. Next base: position 1,750,823 of record NW_012150119.1, on the reverse strand, counting down.
TGTGGATATTCACCAATGACAAAAAAATTGTTCTTGCGAGCAAGTAATACACAATGTAAAACCTTTTACAATCATTCGAAAATTAGCAGTTGACATTACGGTTACGGAATCTAACAGTTCTTTCTTTTCTTTTTTTGACAAATGTTATGTGGAAGTTTCTTGTGATGCTGGTAATGGATATTGAATCTAAACCAACCTGTGCATGTCAAATATTTCAAAATAATGTGAAATTCTAATTCAAAGAATATGCATGCATTATGGGAGTAATTTCCTGGCAGCCATCTTGGATGCTACTGAACGAGAACATCAGACACAAATGGGGACATTTGTGGTATATGTGAGTAGAAGGAGAGTCTAGTCTACCTGTGATTCCATCCAGGAGACATGCATAAGAATGTTAATGGCTGCATTGTTTGTAATAGTGAAATAATGAGAAGCAAACCAAGTGTCCATCCATAGTAGGATGGACAAATAGATTGTATTATAAACTAGTCATTGAATAAAGTATTATACAGCAGTGAAAATGAGCAGACTATAGCCATATGCATCAACATGGATGGATCTTAAAAACATAATATTGAATAAAATAGGCAAGTTGCAGAAGACTGCATTGTGTTATATTTATTAGAAGTTTTAAACCAAATGAAGCAAACAATACTTTGTAAGAGGAACACACATATGTCATATCTAAAGAAAAGTAAGGAAATGATTAACACAAAATTCAGAGTTTGATCACTTCTCAGGGGACCAAAGAGGCTTGGAATTGGTGAGGCGAATACAGGGACCTTTTAAGTTCCTGGTAATGTTTTATTTCTTAACCTGGCTTACATTTTCATCTTATCACTTTTCTCAAACTGTACACATACATTATGTACTTTTTTTGTGTATGCGTGATATACCTCACAATAAAAGGAAAATAAAAACAAATATGCCATTTCAAGTACTCTCAATGTTTTGGGGATATTCATTCCAGTTACTGAGAATAAATATATAATTACTCTTTTAAATGCTAATAACTCATTAGATTTATCAAATTAATCATCAGATATTTTAAAAATCAAATTATTGGCAGAGGCTTTAGTTTCTCAGCATGTGGAGCTTTGCCACATGCAAAGCTCTCTTGCTGGTGACTTCTTCATCATCAAATCTAATAGGCACTGCCCAGCCTTTATCCTAATTCTTGGCTCTGTTGAACCCAGCTGATGTCTGATTCACTGTGTGGAAACATTCTGTTCTCTTGACTTCGTGACAAATACTCTTTTAGTTTTTTTCCCTCGTCTATGGTCACTTCCCCTCATTCTCTTTGAATACTTTCTCTTTGCTTTTCTCTTCAACATTGGTGTTGCTTAGGCATCTACCCCAGATCTTCCAATCTTCTTACCTTAAAATCTCTCCTTGTATGAATGTACTCACCCAAAGTAGCAATTCTTTCTTTTATGCTAATGGCTCCCAAATCCTTCTCTCCAGACCAGAACTGGGCAGGTATAATGTTTTAGGGTAACACCTATTTTCCCCTCAAACCTCTCTAGAATTTGTTTCATTGCTTTCTGGAACTTAGTATTGAAGAGAAGTCTGAAGCCAGCTTGATTTTTTATTCTTTTGTAGGTAATATGTTGAAACTGCTTGAACATTTAAGGAATTTTTTTTTCCTCTCTCTCTTTAATTTTTGTGATTCAAAAAAAAAAAATGTTTTAGTATAGAACTAAAATCCTAGTGAATTGATCTTTGCCTGAAATTATAAGAGGCCACTGGGTTCTCATAATTGTTTCTTCACAGCAAAAAAGATTGTTCTATGGAATCTTGGGTTATTACTTATTTTTCCATTTGCACTTTCTCGTCTGGTTTCTGGTGACGTAAACTGATAGAGTGTGCTAACAATTGTAAGTAGGGGATACATTTTGAGAAACTAATTGAGGTTTTTCCTTCCTGTGTGTTCCGATGTCATTGTTGCTCTCCACCCAGAGAGTTCACATTTATGCCTCAGGGGAGTCTGGATACACCCTAAAACAGTGCACTGATTCTGAATGGTTTTTAAACACATAGAGCCTGTAGCTGGGAAGGCCATGCTATTTTTTTTTTTGTATTGTAATAGCCAAGCACTTAAAGGAAGAAAAGGTTTATATTGTATTGTTCTTTGTTTTAATTCTAAGAATTTGTCTTTGAATATAGAGGACACAGCCTGGAAGACTGAGAGGTTAGCATGTATTTGCTAAGCCCTAGATGGGTAAGATAAGCAGATTTCCTTACAGAGAAGAGATAAGGACTCTTTCTGGGATGGGAAAGGGGCTAGGGAAGAAAGGAGTAAAGGACACTTTGCATGTGGCTGCAGAATTATTGACCCTTTCAGGTAGGTCCAGGGAAGGGGATGAGGTGACAGCTACTACTGAAATACTTGGGTGTCTAGAAGAAGGAACCACTGGACCTTTGCTTCCCAGGGGAGTCGCAGGAAATTGCAAGCCAGTAGAGAAGCCCTTATCCAACCTGGCCATTGATGTTAGGGTAGCAGTGGGAGAGGGCAGGATCTGAGGACATGGAGCAGGAGGCAGCCTTTCAATGCTCCCCTGCCCTAGCCTCGTTCAGGTACAGGAGCTAACAGTTTCTAAGATCTTTGTGGGATGGTTAGGAGGAGGAGAACCAAAGTGCTTAGAGGGCCAGTTTGGGGTCAGGCTGAGAAGAACTCAGTATAGGTAGCTGTATTACCTAGAGGCCTTAACGGGTGATCACACAATTATAAGGACTATACAAGATGGTTTCTATCTCAACAAAGACAAAGAGCAGATATAGACCAGCTGTCCATCTCCTGATGACAGGAAGATATATAAGCCCTCTAGTAGTAACTTACAACCCACCAGAAGAGAGAGTAAAAGAATCTTAAATAGCCTATAGAGACATCAGAAGCGATTGAAGACTGTGTTTTCTATTGCTCAGTGGATATAAGGGTGGTTCAGTCTGGGTTTGGCCAGAGCCACTCCAAGTATTATAGAAATAAGGGTTTAATGTAGAAATTAATTAGAGCTTCCATGACTATGTCAAGAGCTGGGAAGTGAAGGTCAGGAAGGCTGTAGCTTACTAGCGGCTTACAGCACTAGAGTGAGTGGAATAGTTAGAGTTCATGGAAAAATGTGAGAAGCCAAAGCATCCACATGTCAGAGCCACAAAGCATGAACCCCTGGACAGATCTTCAAAAGCTTAAGTCTGCCAGAACCACAACGGGGCATTCTTAGAGGCTGTCTGTGAAGGCACCATGGCTGGCCATTGTGTCCTCCAGGATAAAGTACCTGATGAGGTACAGGATATCCCTTAAATTTGAATTTCAGGTAAATAGTGAATACATTTTTAGTATAAATATGTCCCAAATATTGCACATAAAAATGCATGGTGAAACGGGGAATACTTATACAAAAAAAAGTAGATCAAGGTGTCTTCAGGTTTAGTTTCTTCTGAGGGTTCTCTCTGTAGGCTGCAGGTGGCTGCCTTCTCCTGTGTCCTCACATGGTCTTTCCTATGTGCCCACGCACCACTGGTGTCTCTCCATGTGTCCTCTGATAAGGACATACCAGTCAGATTGGATTAGGGCCTGCCCAAAAGCCTCATTTTAACTTAATTACCTCCTTAAAGGCCCTGTCTCCATAATGCAGTCAGATTTTGAGGTACTGAAGGTTAAGGCTTCAGTGTATGGATTTTGTGGGACACAGTTCATCGTTTAAGAGGGATCATCATGAAGCATCTTCAGTTTAGATGTAGGAAAATAATATATTGTAGAAATAAACAAAGGCCACCCAAATGAAACAGGCAAAGGCTATTTATTCAAAGCTTGCTATAGCAAGGGAGCCAGCCTCTTGCGTTTTGGTACAGCTTCAAAAGCAAGCAGAGGCTGGGAAATATTTGTAGCAGAAAAATGGAAGGCTCCAGGTGTTCCCTGATTGGAGGCTGTTGGCCTGGGAAAGCTGGAGGTGGCTCACCAGGAGCAGGATGTCCTGTGTGATTAGTTAGGGGAATTTGTTTGGCTTTCTCCATTGGTCTTAAGCTGGAAGGGACAAAAATTAGAGAAGCTGTCAGTTATTATATTAATCAAGTCCTGGCCATTTGGGGTCTATTAATACAGGGGTTATTGCTTGACTTCCTGTACTGGCTACTGCAGATTGTGAGTCTGAGTTCTATTTTTAGGTATGGCTTGGCTATTGTTCATTTCTCTATTCAGTCTCTCAATCTGTAACTTTTTTCTTTTTATATGAGTTTTGTGACCATGGAAAATGTACCTTCACATTATGCTAATAATATTATCTATTACCTTCTAGTTTACACTTCCCAGAATTCATTCTATGTTCAGTCCCATTTTTTTTATAGGAGTTTCTGATTGTAGAAAAATGATGAGGATGGAGAATGTGGGGTGAGGTAAAGCTGGAGGAGAAGGGGGTAAAATATTATTTTGACTCATTGACACAGTTAGCACCCATGGCTAACATCGGGGTCGGCAAACAACATCCCGTGGGTCAAATTCACCCTCGCCCGCCCCGTATTACTGCAAATATAGTTTTATTGGAACACAGCCATGCCCATTCATTTATGGCTTTTATCACACCAAAAGTGCACAGTGGAATAATTGTAAGTATGCAGAGAATATGTGGCCCACAAAGCGTAAATTTATTTATTAAGCCTCATTTATTATCTGAGTCTTTACAGAAAAAGTTTGCCAACTCCTAGTTTAGGTGAGCAACTATGAAATCTCTTTGGTTGGGAAAGAATCAAGGTGGGGAAGGTATAAAGCAGCCTGAGTTTCATTAAATAAAACTCACAATGTGTTTTGCTATAAAACACAAATCCATGCACTATTCTAGTAATTATTCACCACTTTTTGTTTAGGGAATTACCTCCGCCTTCTGGAGGTAATTCCTCCCCACCTCAAGTCCAGGCACTTCTGGAGGGGTTCAGTCCCCAACTCAACAGCTGAAGCATGCGACTTGGCCTAAGCCAGGATCATTCTATTCTCTAGTCACAGTCATCAATGTGGTGATGGGCACACGATCCTATCAGGACAGGACAGTCAGACCTAAGCTTTGGTTTGACTTCGGGTAAATGACTTGAACCTTTTGTTGGACTTGAACCTGGGAGGATGTAGGGCAGAGCTAATATGGCCACCTTGGCTCTATGAGGGGAGGCACCATCTGAAAACAGAGCTGAGACAATGGAAGTAAAGCCAAGAGACAGAAAAGAGAAAGCAGTTCATGATGACATTGCTGTAGATCCAGCCTACACACTGGACTTCTCATTTTCATGAGCCAAGAATAACTCACCCTTCCCAGCAAGCCAGGGTGAGTTATTTCTGCCCCTCTTAAGCAATAGTCACAATTGATGCAGGTGGCAAGTAAAGAAAAGTTTCTTCAAGAAAGAAGAGAGGCGAAGATGTTTATTGGTAGGGGGCAACAAGGCCATCAAGGAGATGGTTGAGAGAGAAAACATGATATTTCCTGAAACGATTTCTGTAGATTTTAAGGGTGAACCTTCAGTTGCTTTGCTTAACACTTAACAACTCCAGATCACAGACTTAGGTCTTGGTTTTTCACCCTGATTTTGAATTAAGGCAATAAACCAGAAATTAACATGGGCAGATTTCCCTGTGTTTATTCACCGTTCAATGTTTACCTCCCAGAAGGATGAAAGAAATACTTACTTAATTAAATGTGCTAAACAATTACAATCCTCACTTGCTTTCCACATGTACTTGTCTTGCAGAAATATGCCATGAAGAGTCGATGAAGCTATTTTTAAAAATGAATTCCACGCACTACTTAATTGTAATAATCTATAGAGTGTAACTGTACATTTTCCACCCCAGGATACGGGTGGGCAGAACAAGGAACACGGCAGAAAACACACCTTCTTGACTCTTTCTTTTTTGCAGTTTTGGAAATTCTTGGGGTTTGGTGTGAATTTTAGTTCTTAAATGTGCTCTCCTTTATTTTGGAGGAAATTACACATTTTAGAGGCCAAGGGAGTCAACTCTTCTGGTGGTACTGGGGTTATAAATTTGTGAAATATATATTCACTTGTGAATGCATGAGTGAATGAATTAATATATGCAGTATCAAAAGTTCTGAAAAATTATATTTGCTTCTGAGCTGGTCGGGTGGTGGGGTGGGGCAAAATATTACCAGGACACAATGGACTATAGTTCACTGAAAGGAGCTTTCCAAGAGGTTAGAGATGAATGCACGTTGGGTGTGCTGCCCTTTGTCCCTTGGTACTCAACTGCAGCTGCACACTAAATCTTCTGGGGATATTTTAAAAGTACCAACAGGCCAGGCTCCATCCCAGCACAACTGAAGCAGTGTCTGGGGATGGGGCCCAAGCCTTGGTATGCATTAAAAGATCTCTAGGGGGTTCCGGTGTGTTGCGTGGAGAACTACCGGTCTACAGGCCAGCCCCTCCTTCTGTAGGACCAAGCTAATGGCAGAGCTGACTCTTTCTCCTTTAACTCTACTTCTATGTCTCTGTCTGTTTCTCTCCCACTCTCCCTCTCTTTCTCACTTTGACTTGGTGTATCTTCATCTGTTCTCTGCCCCTAGCTCACTCCCTCCCTTAGTTCCTTTGGGCATTCTTACTTACATGTGTCTTGAGAGGCGACAGGGACCCTAAGGAAAGACTAAGCCACCACTCTCTCTTGTTCCTTTAGGATCCCTCAGATATAGAGGCTGAGATTGAGTGAAATAACTCATAACAGCTCTTGAGTGGAAGTTGATCCCATCCCTAAATAACCCTGGGCTAGGATATTTTTGTTGGTTTGTTTATTTTGCTCAAGGGCTGGGCCAGCGGTTCTCAAAGTGTGGTCCTAGGCAGGCAGCATCAGGAGTACCTGGGAACTTACTAGAAATGCAAATTCTTCCTTCCCACCCCAGCTCTGCTGAAATGGAAACCCTGAAAAGTGAGTCATAGCAAACGTGTTTTTAGAAGACTTCCAGGTAATCCTGATGCATGCTGAAGTTTCAGAACCAGGCTCTATGGGAGAAATGCTCCCTGGCTTACACTTCACAGCCTCTACCTTGGATAAAGGATGTCCTCCAAGCCTCTGGGCTCACAGTGGGCTTGGGACCTATATTTATCCAAAAAATAATGCTGTCTTTTGAAAGAAACAACAGTGACTTGTGTGAAAATAAATGAAGAATGCCCAAATGAGAAATAGAGCCTATATAGACTTACTACAACAAAAAGTCAGCTACCATCATTTGTGTTTGGCAGAGACTCCAAGGCAGGCAGAGGAGTGGGAAAGATTTACAACAGAAACATAAGGAAGGCTTCAGGTATGCAAGGTATTGCCACCCAGCTGGTGCTGAAAACAAGTCTTACAAAAGCCATTCCACTGTTCTATGAACCAGGAAATAGGTCCTTACTAGACACTAAATCTGCATGCCCCCTGATCTTGGACTTCCCAGCCTCCAGAACTGTAAGAAATAAATTTTTACTATATATGCTGTAACTCCTGATCTGTGGTTGAAGGCCTGAGAACCAGGGTAGCTTCTGGTGTAAGTCCCAGAGTCTAAAAGCCTAAAAACCATGAGTTCTGATGTCCAGAGTTAGGAGGAAGAAGATGGATGTCCCAGCTCAAGAAGAGAAAGTGAATTCACCCTTTTTCTACCTTTTTGTTCTGTTCAGGTCCTCAGTGGACTTGGTGATGTTCACCCACATTGGGGAGGGCAAATCTTCTTTCTCAGTCTACTGATTCTAATGCTAATCTCTCCCAGAAACACCCTCACAAACACACCCAGAAATAATGTTTTACCAGCTATCTGGGAATCCCTTAATCTAGTCAACACATAATTCACCAACACATTGACCAAGACCTAACCATTTAGTTCTTATTGCTGCAGAGGTTGTGGTCCGACTTTTTGGGGTGGCTGCTGTAGAGGCTGTGGGTAAGAGCTTTACTTTGAAATATGGCCTGGCCATTGTCTGTCTGTATATTCAGTTTCTCGCTTGCAAACTTTTAGAACATTGATCCCTGACTTGATAGGCTATCTTTAATTAACATCCCCAGAGTCTTTGCTTTGTTTTGAATGCCTTATTTCAGCGTCAGTAGGATTGGAGGACTTTGGTTGCAGTTGCCCTTGTGTTCCTCACCATGTGTTTTTGGGCTGGCTCCATTGTGTGCCATATAAGCCACAAATCCTATGGAGTAGTGGTGCAGATCCGCAAAGAGACCAGCCCTGTGTGAGCTGTGTGGCTTGGCTGGAAGACGCTCGTGGGGTCCCCTACCACTTTCTTTCCTGAGTAGGTGTTGTGGATAGATATTAGATAATTCCTAATCATGATTGTGGTTTCCAGCGTCCCAGAGAGAGGACTTCATCAGTGAAAAGATAAATGAGAAACAGGGACACTTACTAGGTCGGGAATACAATTCTTTCTTGACCTGAGATGGAGAGAACCAAATGAAAATATCACAAAATCAGAGGTCTAAAAGAATGCCATTAAATAGTGCCTGTGACTAAAATCACTGAACTGGGGATACCAAGGGTATCTTAGAGAAGATGATGGTACCAGAAGCTAAACAGAAGAGGAAAGACACCTCTGTCAGAGGGCAGATCCAACCCCTCCCTCCAGAGAAAGCCTGAATCTAGGACACCAAAGAAAGTGTCTCTCTAAAACCTGTAGATAGGAGTGTGATGATTAATCTTATTTGTCAACTTGACTGGGCCACAGGATACCCAGATAATCCAGTTAAACATTATTTATGGGTGTGCATGGGAGGGTATTTCTGGGAGAAACTAGCATTCAAATCAGTGCTTTACTAATTATGTGAAGCAGACAGTCCTCTGCAGTGTGAGTGGGCATCATCCAATCTGTGGAGGACTTGAACGGAACAAAAAGGAGGAGGAAGGTTGAATTAACGCTGCCTGACTGTTTGAGCTGGGACGTTGATCTTATGCCCTCAGCGTTCCTGGGGTTCAGGCCTTCAGACTCAGACTGGAATCTGCACCATGGGCTCTGCAGCTCTCAGGTCTTTGAAGTACACCTTCAGCTTTCCCTGGTCTTCAGCCTGCAGAAGACTCATCATAGAACTTCTGCTTGTCTGGGAAACGCTGACTAACACAGGAAGATGCAGTAAGAAGGAGAATTCTGCCTCCCCTCTTCCCCTGCATGACCTATGATGACAATGCAAGCAGTGGCAAGAATGTGTAGAGATTCAAGAAGGAAACACACTAATTATTGGTGGAGGAAACTGCAGCACGCACAGAGCTGTGACTGGAAAGGTTGAAGCCTGTGCTTTGAGAGAACGTGAGAGATGGATGGTGTCACCTTTTTGGGGAAAAGTTGGTGGCAGGTGAGACATACCAAGGGCAGTGCTGGGTTGTGTGGGTGGAGGGGGCAGGCAGGCTCAGATTTCCCCTGGGTGGAATTACCCTACCTGTGGAAGCAGGTGGGATCAATGGGCTTTTTTTTGACAATTGATGCTTCTGCAGACAACTCTTAAAACAATATTTGGATGATTTTTCCAGTAAAATAAGTAGACAAATATAAGAATATTCCCATGAATATTTTGAAAAATGAGCAGGCATATCATTTCTATAGAGTTTTTCTATCAACAGAATTTATTGAGTGCCTACCATGTGCTTGGCATAGTTCTCAGCACTATTAAAACTATTTGATCTTCAATTGACTTTATGAGAGGGGTATTGTTAGTGTCCCCAATCTACAGATGAAGAAAGGCCCAGAGGCTAAGTTACCATCCGGTATAATTCAGCTGGTGAACATGCTGCAGACGACTGATTCCCAAGTCTACTTTTTTGAACACGTAACAACTATAATGTCTGTGTTTGGGAAAAATATGGGCATAAAGGAGATTCCTCACTCAAAAGGCAGGATTCATAGGCCTCAGGAGGAGATGTCTGCCTTGCACTATGACATAAATACAGCACAAGCCTAAGAAAGTCTGAGGTGGGGGGTGGAACTGTGGGAGATGGGGAGTCCTGGTGGACGAGCAGGATTGCAGATGTGGTTGGAGGAGTGCCTGTTATTGTTATAACACATGTATGGGAATTCTTGCTCCGGAGGATACGATGTGTTTGTGTCCTTAGACCTCACCAAAGAGGAACTGGAAGGTAAATGTATTTTTAACACCTTCATTTAGGTGTAATTAACATACAACAAACTGCCCATGTTTAAAATGTACAATTTGATAGATTTTGACGTGTTATACACCCATGAAACTATGAACACAATCAAGACAGCAAACATATTCGTCACCCCAACATTTCCTTGTGTTAATCTCTCACTTTTCTCCCCTCTACTTCCCACCCCTACAAACACTGATTTATTTTCTTTCTCTGTAGATTGTTCACGTGCTTTATGATTTTGTATAAGTGGGATCATGCATTATGGTCTGAGTGCTGGCTTCTTGCGATTAGCATAATTATCCTGAGATTTGTCCATGTCATTGCATCTGTAAAAAGTCTGTTTCTTTTATTGCTGAATAGTAAGTACACCATCGTATGGATTTGCCACAACTTATTTATGGATTCTTCCATGATGAACATTTGTGTTGTTTCCTGTTCTTGGCTATTACAAGTTTTTGTGTGGACATATGCTTTCGTTTCTCTTGGGTAAATACTAAGGAATAAAATAGCTGGATCATATGGTAGATGCATGTTTAACTTACAGAAAAAAGCCCTGCCAAGCCACATTCCAGAGTGATTGTACCATTTTGCCTCCCAGCCAGCAATGAATGAGAGTTCTATTTCCTCCACGTCCTCCCCAACCCTTGGTATGGTTGGTCTTCTTAATTTTAGCCATTTTAATTGTGTGTAATAGTGTCTATCCTGCTTGTAATTTGTGTTTTCTGAACAAGTAAATGATGTCGAACACATTTTCATGTGCTTATTTGATATCCTCACATCTTTTTTTGTAAAATATCTGTCCATGTATTTTGCCTCAATTGTTTCTGAGCCGCTAGATTTATTATTTACTTTTGAGAATCATTTATATATTCTGGATGCAAATCCTCTATCAGATATATGATTTGCAAGTATTTTTTTCCCAGCCTATAGCTTGTCTTTTCATTCTGCAAACTTTCTGGGCAATGAGCTGGGGCAATCACTGGACTCATCCCATCTGTTTCCCATCTTGCAGGGAACACTGTCCTTTGTTGCCTGATATCCAATTTCTTCAAGGCTATTGTTTCATATGTGTGTGTGTGTGTGTGTGCACGCACGTGCGTGTGTGCGAGCATGTATGTATATTTGGTTGCTTCAGGTGGGAAAGTACATCTAGTCCCAGTTAATCTATCTTGGATGGAAACAGAAGTCCCTGAAAGTGATACTTTTGAAATTTTAAATATATGAAAGAGCCTCTAGAAAGATCTTCTGATTAACAGGAAGTATAACCACTGCAAATGTCCAGTTTTTGCAAGAATGCAGGATTGCTTAGAATGTTCACTCTCTGAGAAAGAGGAAATGTATATAGTTATACAGTTAACCACCCCCCCACCCCAACACACAACCACTATATAGGAAGTAAGTCACAACCTCCTCTAGTATTTATTGAGCCTACACTGTTTTAAGTGCTTACATGATTTCAACTGCTCAGAAGCCCTATAACTAAGTACATTTGTAATCTCTATTTTACATACGAATTGAATGAAGCATGAAGGGTTTAAATATAAGGTCTCTAGATAGTAAGTGTCCTGTTTGTAGCGCCAAAGCCCTTGCCACCATCCTATGCTACCTCTTTCCCTTTGTGGGAAGATTTCTCCCAGGTGAGTTGTATGTTCACAAGTGATAGATGACCTAGATAACCTGCATATGTTGACTAGCAGCCTGCAAATATGAAAACAGGAAGATTTTGTCTTTTTCAGTGGGAGCGACAAGGCCCATCCTGTGAAACCTCATAGGACGGCATCAAATTTGTACATTTCAAATCAAAGGCCCTGGTTTATTCAGGCGAGTTTGTTTTCTGGTGCAAATTGTACACCCCTATCTGGTGAGCTTATCTGGAGTGGGAGCTGAGCTTATTTTCTGTGGAGAGATGTGGAGAAAAGGAAGAGAGAATGATGCTTGGCTTAGTGTGGCCTGGAGGGAAACCTAATTTTCAGTGTCTTGGATTCACCTGTTTCACCAGATTCTGAGAGCAAAATCAAAAAAGACAAAGTAGTAGTGAGGGGTGAGTTGCTCTCTCTATTGGTCCTCCTGGGGGTCAGAGGAGATCTGTGTGGCTGGGGAGGCGGCCCATGGAAGTGTTGGCAGGACTGTGGGATTTCTCCGGACTTCACTGAGTGCCCAACAGAAGCACAGCAATACCCAATGACTGACCATAGGCTCAAGTTGAGCCCGTCAGTTAAAGGAAAATAGGGGAATGCCTGGCCTCCAAGGGAGGGGAAGCTCACAGCTCCTCTCTAGACTGTCTCTCTTCCTCTTTGCCGAATCTAAGTTCAAACAGGAGGACCTCTGACCTGAATTGGCCAAATTGCAGGACACGATCCCAGTCCTAGGGGATTGGAACTTTCAAAGAGTTAAACTCTGAGTGAACCACAGGGATACCCTTCCTTCACACTTCCGGAAAAGAAGGATGGGTAGCGATTGCTCTCAGTGGAGAGGGGGGCCAACCGGCTCCATTTCATTTTGTGCTGTCCACACTGCACTGTCCCGTCTGACTCCTCTCCCACAGGGCCAGCACACATCCTCTTCGAGCATGTTTATTTGCAGGCTTGGACAAGCAAGACTGGGCTGGAGCTATTATTTTCTAATAAAAAGGCAGGCCGTGTCTTTTCTCTGTTTGGCCTTTCTTCCTTTGAGATCGTGCTTCTCCACGGTAAGCATAAGCTGAACTTATGCCTTGAAATGGAGTCGCCTAGGTCTACTAAGGCCTGGATGCTCAGATCAAGCCAACTGTGTCCTAGACTTAAGGAGGGTCTCTCTGTCTTTTTTATTCTTCCTCCAACTCTTAACCAAAGGAGTCTTCCGTGAGTTTCAGCTGAATTCACTACAATTCTACATGGCCCTGGACAATCATAAATGCTTCTTTGTTCTCTTCTGGTGGCATATATTTTCCTCTGAGACTTTGCAGTTAGAGGTGGCAGTTTGAGGGAGAGATTTAGATGTTTGGGATTTGGTATTTCGTCTTTCTCTTTCTGCTGTATGTTGACATGATTTCAATTTACTGCTACAATGACTTTTTCTTGGTGACACAGCTTCCCAGGGGGTTCAGAGGCACACAGTGAAAACAAAGACTGGTCCAGCTTGAAGTCTTGGTAAACTTTGCTGGTTAGTGAGGATGGCATCATGGAAGTAAGCAGTGAGTTTCAAGCCCAGCTCAGCAAAGTAAACTTTGTCAGAGGTTCACGTAATCTGTGCTCTGCTCACGGCCGTACAGTGATCCCTCACGTAGCCAACATTTTTTACTGTAAAAGCCTAAATCCCCTGATCTACCAGGAGCGGAGATTAAATCCACAGTTTTCAATATCCAAGGGAGATGTTTATATCCAAGAGTTCTTGTCCATGATCTTGTGGGTTCTTGAAATGCCTTGGACGTTCCTCTCGGGTCAAGGTATTACTCATTTGTTGGTGCAGGACCATTCTTCAGAATGATAGGGGCTGTGCTAATACTCAGTATCAGTGGTTAAGAGCTGCTACAGAGATGTGAAAGTAAGAATCCTAGCACTGAGTATTTGATTATGGAGTCATGTATTCTTTTTTTTTTTGTTTGTTTGTTTGTTTTTGGTAAATCCCTTTTATTTATCTTAGTACCAAACACAAAAATCTATTACATGGGCAAATTAATATTTTTTTGTATAAAATAATAGCGGCAACAATCACCCTATACGATAGGCAGTATTTTACAGAGAGGGAAACTGAGTCCCAGAGAAATTAAGGAGCTAACTTGAGGTCACACTGTCAGGATTAGAACCCAGGCAAATCTGATGCAATCCTGCCTCGGGCAGTTCACAGCGTGGGTGTTTCTGTCTCCGTGTCTGTACGGTAGAGGGACTGCCTTCTGTGACATACACATTCCCCAACAATTCACTGAGCTTGTGTGCCCAGCACCGAGCAGCCCCTGTCCTCAAGGAGTTTGCGTTGGAGGATGAGTGAGAACACATCTACAGGACTGTGACTACCATCTCCATGTTGAGAGGTCTCCCTCCTTCCAAGATGGGTTTGTCTTCTCAGGCAATGATTCCTACTTTCCTCCGGGTTCTTTGATAGGCGGGCTCATCTCTTGCTGATGGTGCCATTGTCTCCCAGTCCTATACGCCCCCATTGCTCCCTACCTAAGGCCCTGCACTCAATGGCAATATCAACAGAATATTCCAGCTCCCCCTCGCCTTCCCAAACCCCAGGCAGCACCTCACAGCCCAGGATCCAGTCTCAGCCTCTATCCCCCTCTTTGGTCTCTGACTGCCCCACCCCTCCCTCTCCCCATAGCCCAAGTCCCAGAGACCCCCAGTTTACCACAGTCATGACTCCAGACTCAGCCACACTCCGACCAGCCTCAGAACTAGGTGGACCAGGTCAGGGTTGGTGATGGGGGGAGAACCGGGGCAGTGGTTCCGAGTCATGTATTCTTAATTGACCAGCCAAACTGTGGCTCACAGAGATATTGTGTTTATCTAGAACTCACTGGCCCAGAGAGTTTTCCTTTCCAGTGCCTTAATTGACATCTTTTAAAACTCAGCGTATTTTTATCCTTTAAAAATACAAAATATAGGCCATTCTGGGGTGGCATGTCCACACTATGATGATTGGCTGGAGCTGAGAATTACAGTTCCCTTCGTAGGGTTTATATTCCTCAATTTGACAAAGTGCTTACCACTTCCTAATAGATCAAAAAAATATAATATTAGGCTACGATTAAAGATTGCCTATGAATTGTGTCTTCTTATAGGCAGTAGTAATTGACTTATAAGGGATCCAACAGGGACCGATGGGGACTCAGCAGACTAGAGAGGACTTGCCCTGTCCAAGGGGGACAGCTCACACCCACCCGGCCCACCCCACCCAGCCCCCCATCGCAAGCAATCCCTGATCTACCAATTTCCAAGTCACAGAGAAAACTACTACATGAAAAGGGAAGCACCTATTAGAGAGTGATAAAAGCACTGTCCTGGAAAACAAAGAAACAGGGGGCAAAGGTCAGAGCAGGGTGATGGCAGACTGAGCCCCCTAAGGTGAATGCCCGGTAGAATTCCTCTCATTTATACTGAGTCTGCCTAAGTTAGGTCAACCTTTACTGAGCACGGTGGCTCCTCTATGGAGGAGGCTTTGCTGGAGAATGGCTAAGCATTTGCTGCTCCATTTTCAGGAACGTGTGTCATTTTTACTCAAAGTAAGTCCTCCAGCCCCACTTCTTTTAAAAATTAGAAGAATAAATTTTATATTTTCCATTACAAAAGTAATGCAAGCTCATTATAGAAAGTTGAGAATTGCCTAAATGTGAAAGGAAATTTAAAAATTACCTAGACTCACCATCACTGTTAATAATTTGGGGCAATTCTCTTCCGGTCATTTTGTTATACGCACATGTACAGGTGCACATATAGACACACATGCACGCATATACAGATGCTCCTTGATGTGTGATGGGCTATGTCCCAATAAACTTATTGTAAGTTGAAAACATCATAAACTGAAAATGCATTTAATACACCTAAACCACTGAACGTCATAGCTTAGCCTAACCTATCTTCGACATGGTCAGAACATTTGCTTTAGCTTATAGTTGGGCAAAATCATCTAATGCAAAGCCTATTTTACAATAAAGTGTTGAATATCTCATGTAATTTATTGGATACTGTACACCATAGAGTACAGTATCGACTGTTTACCCTCATGATCTGACTGACTGGGAGCTGACCGGCATCATGACAGAGTATTGGGGTACGTGTGGCTAGCCAGGGAAAAGATCAAAATGCAATATTCAAAGTGCAGTTTCTACTAAATGTGTATTACTTTTGCACCATTATAAAGTTGAAAAATTGTAAGTTGAACTATCATCAGTTGGGGACTGTATGTAACACTTATATATGTACACACATTGATTTATAACATTATATATGCTGATTATTTTCTGAACATAAGAGTTACATATGTGCTCATTTTAGGAAATTAGAAATTATAGAAAATATAAAGAAATATAAAGAAATCACTATAAATTAGAGTCCCACCACCCAGTGATAACATAATACACTTATTGATATATTTACTTACTTTTTTATCTACACATTTTATACACACACACACACACACACACACACACACACACACACACTCCAGATTTTTCAGCATAATATACACCAGAATGATCACAGTCCTGGATGGAAGATAAATGGAATGGGGAACTTGTAACAAACACAGTCTATTGCTAAGTAGTTTATTAGTTTACATTTTTTAAAAAAAAACAATGACTCAGATCATTCAGTATGATTTTTAAATAAGCAGAAAATGACTCAGTATCCTTAAATGACCACTATATCATTCTCTGCAGCTGAGACTTCAAGAACAGGACGAGCTCTGATGTGCTGCGTCTCTGGCACAACAGCACCACCACGCCCCTCACTGGTCTCCCTGCCTTCAACGTGGGTTTCACTAAATCCGTGCTCTACAGGACAGCTCCAGTGATGGTCTCAAGTGTAACCTTCCCCTTGTCCTTGGGATGAGGCTAAACTCCTCATCAACGGGATTTAAGGTAGTTCCAACCTCGTAACAGACGGTGTGAGGATTCAGTGAGTCACTGCTTACAGAGTGCTTTGGAATAGTGCACAGTAAGCATTGAATGAATGTTACCTGTCATGATCACTGTCTTCTACAATCTACGTTCTTTCCCCATATTGTGTGGAACAAGGTATGTGTAGCCCCAGATTTGTATCATTAAGGTCTAGTTCCTGGGAAGGAAGACATTTTCTCTCTTAATCTTCAGTTGGGAATTAAAGGAAAGGACTGCAGTTGGTCTTGTCCGAGCCACATGCCTGCACTGGTGGGTGGGTAGGGTTGGAGTCTGTCATCAAGAGGTGTGGGGCATACAGGGTGGTGGCCAGGATGATGCAGGACAATGAGCCAGATGTCCAGGCATCACCTCTTCCCTTCTCCACACTGTCTTGCTCTCTCCTGCAGATTATCTGCTCCTGATTTACAAAAACCTTGTCTTCTCTTCTTGAAATCTATTAAGGATGTCATATAGTTTCTCATTCTTAAAATTTTATACTCCTTCCTCCTGTCTTTAGCACAATGTTCCGTTCCCTTAATCTGGGGTATTTTGCACAGGTCCCGTGCCTGGTGTGTTTGTTTATATAACCATTATGCCAAGCAAGTAAACCTAGTGTGTCATCAGTAAACAACTTTATTCCTTCCTCCTGTCCTTTATTTTTTAGGTTATTCTTAGAAAATAAGAAGTTATTTGGTAACTTCTCAGCTCAATAAGTAATAGTCCCAGTTCACTGTTACATTAACAACTTCCATATTACTGTAAAATTGAACCTGCTTCCAGCCCTGGCTCAGGTTTACTTTGGGGAAGTAAGCCTGAGCTTACTTCTATTTCTTCTAGTTCCTCTGATGGAGTGTCTCCCCCTCCCCCGGTGTTCACCAGGCTGCCTCGAGGGGCTACGCAAGGTGTGATATTGCAGCAGAGTAACTGCAGAAGCAACATCAGAATCTGATTATCTTCCGGTAAGCCAGACATAAAGAATTTGCAAAATGTAAAACAATTCCACTCATCTCACTAATTTGTTTTTTTTTTTTTTTTTTGGAAAATGTAGCTATTTCTCATAAATATATGCTATTTATGTTAACACATCATGCATTTATTGTTGTTAGTGTAAAATGAATTAATACATTTTAATTTTTCTCTATTTTTATTTCAAATATTATGTAATTGCATGTAGATGTGTCCCAAACAAGCCAGAGTTCTTTGGGCTCCTCAATAATTTTTAAGACTGTAAAGAGGTCCTGAGAGAAAAAGGTTTGAGAACCTCTCTTGAAAGACTTTGGGCCTCAGGATGTGGATGTACCAGCTTTAAACTTTACGGCTGTAACTCTATGTGGAGATTTGCGTCTGTCTTCATTTCTCTGTAATGGCAGTCCTCTGGTATTGTGAGCTCTGCAATACCCAGTCACAGGAGACCCTTTTAAATTCTCACCTAGGGCATTGGTTGTCTTCTGGGTATCACTTAGGAACTGGAGGCCTGGGGATGAGTGAGGGGCCTTCTAACTGTGTGGTCCTGTCTTGCTGCTATTTCCATGCTGCCAACCACTGCCATATGTCATTCGTCGGCATGGAACATTCATCAGGAATTTACCTCCCAGAGGTCCAGCCAGGAAGCTGGGCAGAAATATGTTCTACCCACAGACTCTCCAATCTATCTGGAGGATTCTGTCATCCATTTCCCCGATGCCTCGTCCCTGCCAGCCCACCCCATAGTGGGTGATTGGCGTTGGGATCTCGCAGAGATCCGTATCTCCTACTCTCTTTCTCTCTTTGATTATCCCTGAGTTTCTTTCCCAGTGCCTGTCTTGTATAGCAAGACGTGTTCTTCCACCACATGCTGTATGCTATCTGCTCTGTGGCTTATTGTAAAAACTCAAGCTTTCCAAACTTGGCTCATTGATGCTCAAAGGTCAGCTTTCGATGTCAAAGAAAACACTTTTTCTTTCCACTATATGGCTCTTGCAATTGTGTGACAATTTTTGCACTATGGGCTTGAAAAATGTCTCTTTTGAAAGGGAAAGTTCAACGAAGACTTTTTCCTCTGGTCTCTGTCTACCAGAGTAGGTAGAGGGTTACTGTTTTTTGGAGTGGTGGGGAAAAGAGTAGGGCAAAAGGGAAGAGGGAAGAAACACCATAGTTTAAAATCGTTACCATGTTGTTGAGAATATCTTAATGTGAGTCCACAGAACCTGCTCTTGGCATGTCATATCCACTGTCTTCTGTGGAGTCCAGAGGTCAGAACAGAAGAGCAGATGATCTGTTCATGGGATGCTTTCTCAGCACTTCAGGGATATCTTTGCAAAGGGTCTGCTTGGTGTATGTGCTTGCCTTACACTTCATTTTTGGAAAACTGCCTACATACAGCTCCAGAGGTGGACGATGGCAACCACTTTATAGTATGTGATCCAAGTTCTCCTGACCACAGCTATGGGACCAGGGATAGACACCCTTGACCCAAAATGTGGCAGATTGTATTTTCCGAAGATATCCATAGCAATAACTTCCATCAGCATGCTTTTATGACAATGTAAACTTGCTACATTTCCTTCAAACAATAGCAGGGTCTGTGTCGCCCCATTCCCCTGCCCCCTTGAACTTGAGCAGAACTTCATGAACGTGCTACCCAGAGAGAACAACACTATGTGATTTCTGAGACTATATCTTGTAAGGTGAGATACTGATAGCTTTTGCCTGGCTTTCTCTCTTAGTATCTCCCTCCTGCTTGCCCCCACTCTCTTTCTTTCTTGGAACTCTTTCTCTTAGAACCCAGCTGTCATGCCATGAGGAGGCTCAGGCCACATGGAGAGGACACAGGTAGCCTCCCAGACGATAGCTCTGTTGAGGTCCCTAGTTAGCATTGATAGCCAGGCATGTGAGTGAGGAAGCCTTTGAGATGACTCCAGCTCAGCTATTGTCTGACTGCACCCACATAAGGGACCTTGAGTGAGAATTGTCTGGCTGAGGCAATGATTGTTGTTGTTTTATGCTATTATGTCTGGGGTATTTTGTTATGCAGCAGTGAATAGCTGATACACAAAGTGAGTCATTATAGAGATTTTTGGGTTTTCTCCGAGTAACTTTGGAATTGAGGCACAGAGACATTTTGTCAACTAGCCACAGGGGCTGGACAGGAAAGGTTATACAAACTGAATTGCTGAAACTGTCATTTCAGCCCAATTTGAACATGTAAAAGGAACCGTACACAAGAGAAACAGAGATTTGCAGAGAGCAGGAGATGAGAGTGCATGACATTGAGAGAGAGAGGGAGAGAGTGTTGGTGTGGTTCTGGATGACTTTCTATTTCTTAGCTTTCATGAGGCCTGGTTATATGTCAGGTCTTCTGCACTGTGAGATGCTTTTATATCCCATAATAATAAAAAATAATGATAATTGTGAGGCCCGGTTATACATTCAGGACTTATGTCCTATGAGATGCTTTTATATCCCATAATAATGATAATAATAATGAAGAATAATTGTATTCTTATTTTTTGCTTCAACTAATCTGAGATTTTGTTTCTTGTCACCAAATGCCTCTTGAATAAGATGTCCACTGACCAATGTGAGATAGAAATGGCCACACCACTGGCTTCACACACAGTAAGTCAGCGGCAGAAAGGTTCACCTGCTTTAAAACAGGGCCACACTTTGATAGTTTTACTGTGGTGATAGAGAAAGGAGTCTTTGTAAATCCCCAATTTTTAGCTCTAAACACAATGTGGTGGCTGTGGTGGTCATCGATGCTGCTCACTGGGTATTTCCTATTCTCCACCTTCCTGGGACACAGAGAGTCACACTTCCTGGCCACCCTGTGATGGAGTGGGACTGTGCAGCCAATCCAGACAAGAAGATGTGTGTAGCAGTGATATGTGCCACTCTCGGCTACCATTTAATTGTCCTCGCCGGACCCATTAGAGCTCTCTTTTCTCTCTGCCACGGTGACAGGTGGCATTGCTGAGAGTGGCTGTTCCACCTGTTTCTGGGCTCTTGAGTAAGGATGAGGAAGTACAGCCGATGTCCTGGCTGATCTACACAGAGTGGGAGTAACAAACAATCCTTTGCTGTTTCAGGGAGATTTGGGAGTTGTTTTATCACTATAGCACAATCCAGTCATTCTTGCCTGATTCAGTGACTCCACCTCAAACACAACCAAGAAGGTGGGGACTTCCAGGACAGCCTCCCCGAGCAGCTGTTTCTACTGGTCTCACGATAGCTGCCATCTCGCCTTTCCAAGAAGTTCCAGAGGAGCAGCTCTCTGGTTCTCCCTCTATGCCTGAGGGTACAGATCTTGTTCTGTGTCCCCATCTTATCCCTGTTCCCCTTTCTCTTCAAATGTTGACATACTTAGGTTTGTGCCATCTTTAAAGATTTCCATTCAACCTTATGATGCTGTCCAGTAGGCACGAAATTTCTCTTCTATTTAAACTTTTCTGTAGGTAGTTTATACATACTACCTCAGTTTTCTCTTTACTTCCTAAATACTTAATCCTCTGTAAACTCATTTTTGTTCTAATCTCTTCACTGAAGCTGCTTGCCTAAAATTGTCAGGCTACATAGACCAAAGCTACTCTGATCCCCAGAATTCCAAGTCTTTATTCTTGCTATAGGGTTATAAATTTCAAAACTGGAAAAAAAAAAGGCACAATAATGTGCTTCTCGAACTATAATGTGCAGAGAATCACCTAAGGATCTTGTTAAGATGCAAATTCCAGGGTCCTACCCCCAGAGATTCTGGTTCAGAAAGTCAGGGGTGGGCACTGGGACCTGCATTGCAGTGAGCTCCCAGGGAATGCTGCTCTGGCTGCTTTGTGGACCACACTTTGAGTAGCACTGGGTTAGATGACAATTTTTAAGACCAACATACGGGCCAGCATCCCTTATGTAGCAGAGAAGGTCTTCGCTGTGATTGCTCTGACGAACCAGCAGGAATAGCTCTTATAAATGGTCCAAGAAAGAATCCTTAAGGTGCACACAGTTGGAAATGAGTCTCTGTATACTGCACTTGCCACGCATCTCCAGAACTTGGACTTGAGGTTGTGATTGAAGCTCGAGGTGAAAAAATTGTTCTTCTCTTTGTGGAAAGAGCTCTGGTGCTGAAACACACATCTGAGCTCTATTTCTAAGGACAAAACACAGTAAAATAATGAACTGTTTAGAATATTCTGTGAAAATGCATTCTTTGGGATTCCTTTGACAGCCAAGTTGTTGATTTTGGAAAATCAGAAAAAAGTCAAACAGACAAGACAGTTTTCTGAGGACCTTGTTCTTCCTCATGTTCAATATTTTTGCTTCCTCTGCAGCCATCCTGTTGACACAAGGGTAGACATGCTGCCAACTGGGAAGACACTATCCCGTAAGCGGTGGCTCCGGCTGGGGGTTTTATCCATCCCCACACCCACCCTACCCTTCTGCCATGGACCATTCTGGCTAAGCCCACCAGTGCCCAGCAAAGTCTTGGCAAAGTTACAGAAAACAGAGAGTAAAGAGGCTGAGTGACGTTTTAGAGGTTGCCTGGGTCTGGACCGCTCATTTTGTTTTAGTTGAGAAAACTGAGATTTGAGGAGGATAAATACATTTTTCTAGATCACACAGCAAAATGCTGGCAGAGCCAGTCCAATGAACAAGGTGTCCTGACTCCCAGTCCAGTGCTCTTCAAGTGCATCCTGTTCTCATGAGATGAGACAGTTAAGATGGGCAGGACAAGGATTGGTACTCGGGTGCTCTTTCAGCTATCTAGAAGCCTAGATATAATTAGAGTATCGTTTTGTGATAATTAAATGATATAATAAGGGATGCAGGAAGGATCTTGAGTCTATCTTCCCCAGTGGTTACAGAGGAGAAAACCAAATCCCCGAGATGTCACTGGCCAACACATCCATGATATAAAAGTTACTTTTATATACACATCCGTGACATAAAAGTTTCTAGAATAAGATGAGGAAACTAAGACCCAGTATTAAGGTCATCTCTTAATATTCTGGCACTTTCAAGACGTTTCTTTTCCAAGCTCTGCTCCCAAACCCTTTCTGATTTTTCCATTCCTGACATTTTCAGCCCAAACAGTAAATGTCCTAGGTCTTCTTAGATCCTTACAGGAAAATCTTTCTTGCTCCCTCCTAGAGGTTTTGGGCTTCATTCTTGTGCTTAAAGAAGAAAATTAGTGTCTAAATTGACACTGCCAGTGAAAAGCTGTCCAAGACTCTTAGATTCTCAGCTTCCAACGTGAGTTTTCTTTGGCGTTGGCTTGTTAATGACGGTATATTAAAACCTCATTTATTCAGATTTTACCAATTTGGAATTAGCAACAACTGTTACAGGATCTATATTAAGGTTTACCTTTGAGAATCAAACAGAAAAGGTTGAACAAATTATTAGAGTTAGGATATTTAAAAGGAGATATTTAGTCTATTTAAGAAAAGTCTTTTAAAGTATTTTAGAAGTATCATTTAAAACATGTTCAGAACTCTCTGACCCATACCTCTTGATCCATACCTCATTTTAATTTTAATTACATATTATTCTTAAATGTTCAATAAAGGATGTCTCTTGAGAGTTTCTAGTTTAGTCTTTACACACACATACACACACACACACACACACACACATATATATATTTGTAAGCATCATAACTAAATAACACTTCTCTTAAAAATTCTCCAATTCGTAATTTTGTTTTCCTTTGGGTTTCCTTCTAACAATGGATATAGATTAATGAAGCTTTCCTATACTTGTACTATGTGTATGTGTATATGTATACTTGCCATGAGTCATCATGAGTTACAGACATTATAACTTAGAAGTAATTGCACTACAATAGTGATTGCTGTAATGAGTAAATACATTTCAGAATATGTGTGGTTATGTGTTACAATGCACAGGAATAATAAACAGATTTATAATTTTGTCCTAGGTAATGAATTCCCTTGATAGAAGAGAATAAAAGAATTTTTGAATATAAGCCCAATGCATTCAATGATAAGAATTTTATTTACAAGGGAGGTGGGGAGTTGGTAACAGTACAATTGTCTGTGGAGTCCAGGAACTATGGAGATGCTGAAACTGGGTGTTTGGCCAACTGTCCTGTTTGGCAACACTTTGTTTGCTAAACCTGAGCCCACTGGTATCTAGGCTTTGGTGAAAATTCAGAAACACAGAACAACAGATGACTTTACCAGCAAAAGCGAATATGTGCCAAAGAAAATAATATTTAAAACCTGTCCAGATAAAGAGAATCTTGAACAAAACTCCAAATCTAAATCATTTTTCATGGTATAATCTGATTATCTGGGTTAAATGGCCTGGATATTTGACTACCAGTACTCTTTAATCACCCATGGTAACTAAAAAACTAACTCTAAAATCAAACTAAGACCTAATATCCAAGAATAATAAACAGTGCTGGAGTAGATGAGTATGGAAACAAAGTCAGAACATCCCGTTCTGCCTTGAATTGGGATACCTTGTCCACAGGTACTTGACCTTCCTATATCCCGTTTGTTCCCCATTTTAAAAATCATTATTGTAGTTTAATTTGTATATCATAAAATTCACCTATTGTGAAGTATACACTTTGGTGATTTTTAGTAAATTTATTGAGGTGTGCAGCCATCACCACAATCCAGCTTTAAAATACTCTCATCACCCTAAAAGTTCCCTCACCCCTGTTTGCAAATAATCCTAGCTTCCACCCCCAACTCCAATGGTCTTCTACATTCTTACTCACTATTTAATTACCTTTGGTTTTGACTCTGTAAAAGTCAGCACGTGGCTACTTAAAGAAACACAGGTTATGTTGAAACGGCTTTATTTTTTTAATCCATAAATATCTGTTACAACAAAAGTGGAAAAATCCTTAAGACTAAATCTTACTAAAGTGATATCTGTTTACAGTACATATAGAATGTGCTTTGACAGGTAAGTAGAATGACGAGATTTGTACAGAGAAGCAGTTGCGAGAGCACTGCTCATCATGAAGCTTACATAGGAGTAATGAAGAAACTGCAAAGGTACAGATAGAAAGGTACTTTTTTCATCAATACTACCATATAATAAACATGGAATCGATAAACTGGGCTAATGCATAAAAATGTTCATTAATCCCCCCTTAGGAAATCGTGTCCCCAAACTAAAAATATTATAGTAAGAATTGCTTTTTATTAGAGAATTTTAAGAATTCTTTACTACAAAATGTCTAGTTGAGTTATAGAACTAGAGGGATATTTGCCACTACAAAGCCAATGACTGAGTCCTCCCATGGAGTGGCATTCAGGGGTCACTGCAGGGTGGGCAGCAAAGTTGAGCAGGGTCTTCTCCTCCCTTGGGAGGGAGGACAGGAAAGAAACACACAACCACAGCGTCACTTCTCTGACTGATGGAAGGTTAATGTGTTTCCTGATTTACAGGATGGGTCTGATGATACAGACTTGGACTTTCCATTCTTGCTCACAAGCCTTCACTGGGAGCACGGTCGTGTCATGAAGAGAGGCTAGAAAGGTACTAGGATGGGTGAGTGCCCACCTCCTCGCAGCCCAGGTGGTGATGCCACCTCCTCATCCTCCAGTTGGGATGGAGCCTCGTGTCCAGATGTGGTCTTCAAGACGCACGTTCCAGAGTGGAATATAATGACATCCATTGCCACACGGAGCCTGTGCCAGGAATGCTCCTCTGTGGCTTGGAACGCATTTACCAGCTGCCCTCAAATACAAACCTCATGCCCTTATGGGCAAACTTCCAAACCTTTCTTCTCCAGTCAGTCCGCTCTCTGAAATTGGAACCGTCTCCCTCCAGCTATAAGGACCATATCCAAAATGGAAACTCCAAACTCAGAATTCCCTAGAATTCCCCAGCCACCCAGGATGGTATAGGTGTGTCTCTATGAGAGGGGTCCCGTGACACACAGTTGGTGACCTGTTGAATGGTTGGAAACCTTCAGGTTTGAGAGCATCCCCAGGTGGCCGAGCCCATCTGGCCCACCCAGGCTCCAGTGAGGAGTCTTTTGGCTGTCTGGGGCTGTCTGGGGCATCTGAGGACACTGCTGCCTGGGGCAGCACTCGGGGATGGTTGTAGTTAGGTGGAAGTGGGGAGGGACATGAGGAAGGGAGCGGGTGCTGGCAGGGAATGAAAGCCCTAGAATGTAAAAGCTGGATGAAACTTCAGAGCTCATCTCGTCAAAGCCCCTCGTCTTACGGATGGGGAAACTGAGGCACTGAGCGGGGGACATGAATGGCCCTCGGTCACACAACCAGATGGAGACAAAGCCAGGGCTGGAAGCTGTGTCTCCAGAGCCTGAGCCCTGTGCTTTTTTTTCTCCTAGAGTATGCTGCCTTCCCAAATCAAATATAGAGCCCAGGAAGACGTATCTTTCATATTGAATCTGCCATTAAAATGCTGCATTTATAAAAAATAACATTTGAACCCTGAAAAATTCTTCATTAAAACACAATGCTCTTTCTTGAAAATACTCCAGAGCAAAGTTTCCCAGATTCAGAGAGGATGATGGGAATGTATGTGGGAGGTGACATGTGAGCTCCTCTCAGAGCAGGTGCCTTCTAGGCCCAAGTGATCGGCAGCCCTTTCGTATTACCTTGGTTCAAGTCCACAGTTGGGTGGAAGGAATCTGAGGGTGGAGGCTGGTGGCTGGTGGCAGACAAGGTATCTCTGAAGAAAATGGATTGAGTTTGGTGGCAGCAAAGTTAGTATGGATATTCCTCCATGCTTAGAAACTCACGAGGCCTTCAGAGCTTTCTGGGACAAAGCGGGATCTGAGATGCACACACGCAGGGAGGGGGCGAGTGAGTGG
Organism: Propithecus coquereli; assembly: GCF_000956105.1. NCBI lineage: Eukaryota > Metazoa > Chordata > Mammalia > Primates > Indriidae > Propithecus > Propithecus coquereli. The sequence goes on along the minus strand of NW_012150119.1, from coordinate 1,724,341 downwards.
GAGCAGGGGCTGAGAGCCCCCATGGATATGAGTCTTTGGCCAGAGTAGGAGCCTCTGGGCTGAGAGCGCTGGGTCACGAGCTGCGGGGTGCTTGCCAGCCACAGGAACCAAAGCTGACCGTCCGAGGCCGTGACATCTCTGAACTATAGGTCCCTTCCTCTCCCTCCCAAAGATCAGAGGGGAGAGCCCTTGGCTGTACACACTGGGGTATTATTTCACCCAGACAGGGGGTGAAGGATACACTGACGAGACAAGCAGAAGACCTGAAGAATGTCTGATTCCTCCATTGTTTTCATTGGGACCTCTGATTGTAGAGCTAGAGACTATAGCAGGACCAGGCCAGAGAAGAGCAGATGGAGGAAGGGGGGATTCAAGGAAAAAAGTGTGAACTGGTGTGAAGATCGAGGTTCGGACAGGAGTTTTTGGGAGTGAGAGTGGAAAGAGAGGGGAACATTTGAATTGGGGGAAGGGTTGGAACGTTCTAAGGGGCAGACCCATGGCGCAAGACACTCCCTGAGACCCTGGGGAGCCCTGAGGGCAGAAGCCTAGTTAGGAGGTTCAGGGAGTCTGGGAAAAGCCTTTTTGACTTCTGGATGCACAGATCCAGGAGTTAGGTGGAGGAAGCAAGACGGGAAGGATGGAGGGGCATGGGACATCAGGACAGCTGTGCTGCCATTCAAGGCCAAGGACAGCAGGAATCACTTTCAGAGCAGGAGAAAACCTGGGAAGACCCCTGTCCATTCCTATCAGAGCAATGGAGACGTGCACAAAAGAACAAAATGAGCACAGGGGCATCTCAGGCTTCAGGTGTCCCTTTCCAGGAGGGGAGCTTCTATTATACGGGAAGATTGCCCTTCTATGTGTACTAGAGGCCACTGGCCTGGCTGGGCTGAAAGTCACGGCATCTGAGTTCCAGCCCCAGAATGGACGCTCTTTTACCTGCCATGCGAACTTGACTGGTGATGTGGCTTTGCCTGTTCTGTAAAGATGCATGGGACAACTGAATAAATGGGCTACCTCTGTGCCCCAGTTATGACATTGTTTTCTGGATTTTCAAATGGGGACTGAATGGGAGCAAGTTTGTTGACCTATCTCTCTCTCTCTCTCTTTTTATTCCCTCGCTACTTCCCTCCTTTCCTCCCTCTTTCCCTCCATTTCTCTCTTCCAGGCCCAAGGGTGAAGCACAAGAAATCCTTCAGAAGAAGTAAGCATCCAGGTAGAATTTTCCAATCCGACTGACATCAGAGGCTTTAAACCAGACAGTGCCAAGGCTGGGATGAGAAATGTTTTGGAATCAACCTATCAAACAACCCCTGAGACAGACAGATACCTTGTCAGAGAGAGGGCTGGGGACGGCCCCAGGGAAAGGCATCGCCCTGAGGGCTGGAGAACGTGGAAGCCGGGAGGTGAGATCAGCTTTCTGGGTTGGTGTGTAGACACTGGGAAAGGGGCTTCTCACCCACGCCGCTCCTTTGTCCTCTCCACCACTGGGCTGCCAAGAATTATTAGCAGATTCAAGGGTGCTGGGCTTAGGGTCCAGCGGTGAGACACCCCTTTTGTTTCTGGGAGTGATCAACTGCTCTGTTGAGAGGAATTTCCTCCTTTCCAGCCCTCTTTGCCTCACCTTCTGGAACAAACTCTCATAAACCCGTGGGGACCAGCCCTTAAGGAGTTTATGTGTTTGTGGGGAGGAGGGTGGGGCCATCCCTGGCCTCAAGGCTGCACACTCCCAGGGACACCTGCCCAGGGGGGAAGCCGAAGGCTGCTCTTGCAACCCCACCTTCACCCCTCAAGATTCATGCCATGGTTTCCTGTTCACCTTGGCTTGGGGCAAACTTGGGGCAGGGGAGAAGGAGACAAGCGCTTTGGAAGCCTTGAAATCAGTAAGAGGAAGCCGTCCATTGATTTCTCTGTGGTTTGTGGACTTGGTTAGATTAAAAATTCCCAGGGTTGATACTGAGGAGTTCTTCCCCCGACACCTGCCTTTTTAAAGGGCCATACATGCAGAACTGAGGGAATGTCAAATCCCATTCAAGGGCATCGTTGATGGAGTCTGACTGTGGTGACAGTCATAATTTTAGTGTCACACCTTCACCCAACAGTCTGGAGCTGATTCCCCAGCCCCAGCCCAGGGAGGTGTCCTGGCCCTGAGAATAGGGGATCCCCTTCTCTCCCTCCCCCCAGGCTCTGGTCTCCGGGTAGTGGATGATGCTTAATTCACTACCAGCTCCCCAGACAGCCGTCACACCGAGCCCACCCCAAGGCCGAGGCAGAGAAGGGGCTGAGGTGGGCTGACAGTGGTGGCCCCACAGAGCCGGGGGCCTGGATCTGCCTGATCCTCAGTGCCCCTGCAGGGAGGGATTGAGGTGGTGGGGAGCTGCCCAGGTGCCCCCAGGCTGTAGCCTGGAGAACCGTTATTTGCTTTTGCTGACAGTCTTTGTCCCTTTGATCCAGAGGGGGCACAGGTCTGAAGGAGGAGAGGCCAGGAGAGAAGGATGGAGCTGCAGGAGGATGGAGGCAGGGCAGGGAGGGAGGTGGGGAGAGTGTGCTCTGCACAGAGCAGGTGGGCGGCTGGGACGGAGGAGCAGGCGGGGTGTAGGACAGCCACCTCAGGTCCTCCTTGTTTAGGGGCTAGAAGCCTCTGCTTCTGTCCTGCCTGAGGTGTACAGCCGGAGACAGCAGAGCCCTACACCCTGCAAGTGGCGAGCCCTGAGACCCTGGGCATCACAGTGGCCCTCCCCACCCTGGCCCTCTGGCCACCGCAGGCGCCTCCCAGGAGCAGAGCAGAGGTGGAGAAGGCAGGCCTGAGTGGCAGTCATAGTTCAGATCCAGAGGCCTGGAGGGGGTGTGGAGATAATTGGCTAGCTAGGGAGGGCACCCCCAAAGTCCCTGGACCCCATCGCTACTCCCCTCTGGGAAGGCTAGAGCCGAAGCCCCAGAGAACCCAGGGCCGGGGAGGAGCAAAGCCCCCCCCCCAAAGACAGGATGGGGGCCCTGTGGGTGGGCAGCAAGGGGGAGGCAACTAAAGGGAGGGAGCCCCCACTTTGCTGGGGCAGAGGAGAGGGCACAGGGCCGGGGGGTGCCCACAGTGGTCAGCGAAGGAAGGGCCACTCGGTGGGGACCAGAGGGTCCCAGCAGGCAAGAAAAGGGTCATTATTGTGCTTATGGACACAGCAGCTCCCTGGCTCTGAGAGAGCGAGCAGGCAGTTTTTAGGCACTAGAAGATTTCTGTGATGCGGTTCTAGGTAAATGAATGAGGCCGAGTAGCCTATTCGGTCAGCCCACTGACTGCACCTGCTGGCCAAGTCAAACCCAGGCAGCTTCGGACCAGGGTCAGGCGAGGGTCTCTTGGCTGCCAGAAGCTGCAGCTGAGTCCCCAGGAGCAGGAGAAAGGGGTGTGGGGTGGAGGGAGTTGGTGAAGGTGGAGGGGGTGAGAGTGGAGCCTAGCCCCCTCCTCATTCCCCGTTGACTCTTCTGGAAGAGAGAACGATCACTCTAGATCCCAGGTCTGGGCATGTGGAATCAGGCCATCGGGGCTATGTCCTGGGGTATGGCTTTCTGGGCGAGGGTGGCCCACCCCCGCCTCCTACAGGGGGGACAAGGGGAGGGAGAACTGCAAGGCTAAAAGCTCTGCTCCTGGCCCCTTCTAGCTCCTGCCCCGCCCTGCCCCGCCCAGCAGCCCCGGCCCTGCTCCACCGGTCACACCGTCACTTCGGTCTTGCTGGCTGTGTAGCAGGTATGGTGGCCGGGGATGTAGTGCAGCTGTTCCACCGTGTTGTGTCTGCGTGAGGCGAAGGCGTGGCGCTTGGCTGCCGTCTGGCTCTGGCCCAGGGTGGCGTAGGAGTTATTGGAGGCACTGGGATGGGAGTGCATCTTGGTCATGCGGTAGCGGTCCAGCACGGGGGTGGACACAAAGACGTCCGTGTGCGAGATGGCCCTCGATAGCGACTGCTCGGGGAAGGCCGTCCGCTCCGGGGACAGCAGCGGGTCCTGGGAGTGCAGGCGCTCCGTGGAGAGCAGCTGCTCGTCTGACAGGATGCGGTCATAGGGCATGCCAAACTCATCAGGCAGGCCCCGCTCCGGGGACAGGACCCTGTCCTGGGACATGGCCCTGATGGGCCGGCGGGGTCGCTCCCGTGGCAAGGGCTTCTGTTGTGACATCTGGATGACGTTGAGGGGCAGGGTGCCACGGGCAGCCAGGTCAGGCAGGTGCCGCCGCCTCATGTAATACTCATCAGCCTCCTTGTCGGCTGCAGGGGTGAGACACAGAGAGAGAAGGCAAGTGGGTGACACTGAAGCCAGGATTCGGGGAGAGCCCTGCACCCCTCCTGCTCCACCACAGACCTGTAAATCTCCTGGGATAAAATGGTCAAACCCCATTAGTTATGGATCAGGGAATGGGGGCTCAGACAGGTGAAGGCAGTGCTTCCCCCGCTGGACGTGCAAACCAGCCCCCAGGGGCTTGTTAAGTGCAGATTCTGGTTCAGTGCATCTGGGGTGGGCCCAAGAGCTTGCAGCTCTAATAAGCTGACAAGTGATGCTCATGCACCTGGTCCATGGACCACCTTGGGTAGTGAGGGGTTAAGGGGCACCCTGAAGGTCCCTGGAGAGTTCATGGCAGAGTTGAGGGCAAGTCTGACTCCCTGAACTCCATGGTGCTGAAACAGAATGCTCCCTGTCTTGCCAAAGCACCCATGTAAGCAGCTTCCCAATGAGGGCCAAAGCCTCGCTCTATGAAAGCTGGGTCACAGAACCAGCCGCCTGCTAGAATAAAGTAAGATGCTCCAACTAGGAGGCATTTGTGAAAATGCTTAGCTGGTAACTTAGGAACATAGTAACACCTTCTCTGGAGTAACAGCCAATGCACAGGAAGCCAATACATGGCATCCAGCCCCCACACAGCCACATAACCAACCTACACATACTCTGCCTGTGCCCACAGCACGAGCAGGCTGGAGCAGTCCTATATGTGCACCTCATTCAGAGGCCCCACCCTCCACTCCATCCAGTAAGCCCTCCCAAGCTCACACTGCCTTCTGTACCCTTGAACTTACCCAGGACTTGCATGTTACACACAAACCTGTATTGCCCCAAATTCAGGAATGAGGCTTCCTGTTGATAGCCGTCTAGTGCCCTGTGAAGTGTGGGAATGCTGTCTGCTCCTGTTTGGCCCAGACGGTCACTGATGGGTATCCTGTCTCCTGAGCCATGTTCCCTCACCCACAGCATCCATCAGATTCCTCAGGTCATCAGAGATGCCAACATCTAGCCATAGAGACTCAACATTCCACCATGAAGGTGGCTGATGTGGACTTGGGCTGAACTTCCACCAGGGTAGGTTACCCTGCAGCTTCAAGCAAATGCTCGGCCCTCGGGCTCCAACAGCAGTTGGGTGGTCATCAAAAGAGACTCATGGGGAAGTGGGAAGAGAAGGTCCAAGGGTCAGAAAGCCAGGAAAGACGAGAAGTCCCTCAATGTGCTTTCTTGAAATTTGAGTGTCTTAAACCCATCAATTCCCAGAGCCTCCCCAGACTCAAATGGTAGAGCTGCAATCACTGGAGACACTGGACTGGAATGATGAAATGGGGTGTGTGTGGGCGAGGGGGAGAGTCTCAGGTCCTCAAGGCAGTGTTCACCTGGTTAGAGAGGGACCTGGTTTGTGGATCTCTAGGAGGGGTCTCAGAGAAAGCTCTGGCCCGTGCTACCTCAGTTCCAAGATAGGATATAGGGCAAAGAAGGCCCAGGGTTTGAAGAAGGCAGGTGGGGCATGGGGCTGGAGAAAGGCTTCTTTTGCAGTGAAACTGGTACATGAGTTGAAATGTTGTCTCATAGGGGAATGTGGATCTGAGGATTCTACAGCCTCTGACTATGAAAAGAAAGGACTCAGGCCATAAAGAACAAAAGCAAGGGTCTTGTCTATTCTCTTCTTCTACCCTACAACTCCTTCTTTGTTCTTGGAATTCCACACTTGACCCCTTGGGTATGGGACAAGAAAGTGAGACACAGGAGGGTGTGCTGGAGACCCCGAAGACAGCCCCAAACTTCCCAGGGGAATCTGGCTTACTTAGCCTCTTCAGAGAGGAGTACTTGCTGGGGTTGGTCTTCACTGCAGACTCATAGGATGGGGGCAGGTGGGCCAAGTTCTGGAAAGAGCGGGAGAAGGAGAGGTCATAGGGCTCGGTGGCCGATGTCAGGATGTTGTTCATCCGTGGCTTCTCTGCAAGAAAAGGGAGGGGCACGTTCTGTTAGTGAGGACCAAGGCTGAGGCAGGCACGAGGGAAGGGTCCAGGTTCTATTCCTTCGCTTTCTGCTTCATCCCCGACTACAGCCTCCATCCTGCTTTCCTGGCCCTCTGTGCTAGGACACAGGGGGTGCTTGACTCAGTTTTCCTCATGCCCAGTTCCAGTTGTCAATAAGCCTGGGGGCAGGTGCTTGCTTTAGCTGCCACCAGCCACCATGACCGTTGATATGGTTTGGATGTGTGGACCCTCCAAATCTCATGCTGAAATTTGATCCCCAGTGTTGAATGTGGGACCTGATAGGGAGTGTTCAGGTCCTGGGGGTGGATCCCTCATGAAAGGCTTGGTGCCCTCCCCGTGATACTGGGTTCTCTCTTTAGCGGTTCACACAAGAGCTGGTTGTTTAAAAGAGCCTGGTACCTCCTCCCTCTCTTTGCTCCTTCTCTCACCATGTGAACGCCTGCTCCCCTTCCCCTTCTGCCTTGACTGGAAGCTCCCAGAAGCCCTTGCCAGAAGCAGATGCTAGTGCCACGCTCCGTGTACAGCCTGCAGAACCATGAGCCACATAAACCACTTCTCTCGATGAGCTGCCCAACCTCAGGTTATCTTCTTTATAGCAGCCAGAGCAGATGAATGAAACAGTTCGCCACTCTGGGAACGGGAGATGTGACTGAGTCTAAGGAGAGGGTTCTTTCTCCTGGTACAGCACTGGGTTGTCTGGTGAAAACGTGAGCCCGATGGGACTTGGGGGCATCTTAAAGCCATCTCCTGTGTCAAGGTGCTGTCCCTGTCCTAATAGCTTCAGGTAAACCCAGTTCTCAGGCTTAGAAAAGTCTGATTTGGATGAGATGGGGTGGCTTATCTTGTCTACGTACCCACAGAAGAACCAGGTCCAGGACGTAGCTCACCGAGACCCCAACCCCTGCTCCGTCCGTGCATCATCCCACCTCTCATGTGGCCTCCCACCTTGGGAAGCCCCACACCGGACGAGCCACCATGACCCAAACAGCCATTTTATTGTACTTTAATTGTACTTTAATTCCTTCCCTGAAGCCCCTCCTTTAGCCACCTCTAAGCCACTGGAGGGCAGAATGCAGGCAAAAATGCACAGCACATCATTCTCTTCTCCCTGCTCCCCCAAGACAGGGCTTTGGATGCCAGACTCTGAAGAGAAAGGAAGGAGTGTTGTTCCTGCCAGGCCTGGGAAAAGGAAAGGAATGGGAGTGGAAGGAGAGGGGAGAGGAAAACGAAGGGGATGACTGGTAAGGCACAGGCAGGGTGAGCTGGGCTCAGGGCCAGACCAGGACTAAGGCAGGAGAGGGGAGGGGAAGTGCAGGGCGGGTGAGGGATGCGGCACAGAAAGGAATGGAGGTCCCGGCAGGAAGTCCAGCATGCCTCAGTGCTTCACCAACTGGAGGAGGAGCAGCTACAGTGGGGGGCCAATAGGTGGTTGCTGGGGAAACGGTGGTACCATTCCCAGGATCAGGTGGCTGGGAGGCTACAGCCTAGCAGCATCATCCCTCCAACCTCTTTGGTCTAAGACACTTCAAGGACAAAGAAGTTCTGAGAAGGAGCAGGCCTAACCTTGGGCAAATGTGCAGCAGGACTGTGGCTTCCCCTGCCTCTTGGCAGAAAGTGCCAACCCATGGCAAGCAGGAATTCTGTGGGCCTTGGGAGAGAGAGGTCATCCCAGGCCTAGTCCAAGGGCAGCCCCATGCACAGGGGACTCCTGGCTTCTTCGTCCTTCCTGCCTGCTTTGTCACCCCAACACTGGGGATGGAGCCAGGGGAGCTCAGCCAATGTGCTGGTGCTCACATCAGCTCTGTACATATGTGAGGGGGTGGGGGATGCTCTCCATCCCTGAGAGATCAGAACATGCTGTACAGAAGGCGCCTCCCTGCCATGGATCAGGACAGACGCCAGAAGTGGAGTGGGCAGGAACCTAGGAGCGCTCCTCCCCAGAGAGGTTCTAGCCACTCTGCCCTTAGTGTTTGTGTCTTCACTTTGGCCATGCTGGAGAGGAGTGAGCTTCCCTCTGCCCACTGGCATCACAATCCCTCCGAGGGCATCACTCTGCTTACCCACTTCCAAATGCAATATTTCTGGGCACTGATGCTCCACCACTGTGCTCCAAACATGTCATGGAGCCAGGGCCCACTCTTCCTTGCCTGCTGCCCCCACCGTGATAGTTCCCCATGCCCTCCCCGCTACTGGAATGCCTCCCTTCCTCTTCCTCTATCAAGGTCCTCCCTTATGCAAGGGTTCCACTGTGACGATGTCATATCTTGATATCTGTTCTTGTAGTCTGTATCGCTCTTCTAGTCAGTTCCACCCAGTTTAGTATCTGACCTCAAATAATTTGACTTGAGTTGGGCTTGTCAATTTCCAAAGATTGCAATGTCATTGACAGCAGAGCCTTGCTTGCCAGTTTTTCTGATTCCATCATAATGCTTGGCCCAAATTATAAGGATCCAATTAATGGTCCTCACAGAGCGTTAAGTAGACACAGGGCTCCCCCCTCCTCTCTTAAGAGTCACTCTGCCACCTCTGGGGAAAAGTCTAACATGCAAGAAAGGAATGCAGAGGCCACTCAGCTCCCACTGCCCTGTGCGCTGCTCCATGGCAGGGACCGGGTCCCCTCCACTCCCATCTCCTTGCACCAGTCGGAAGAGAGAAGGCAGGAAGAGAAGGAGGGAAGAATGGCTCCTCCTTTTGTATTCAGGAGTCTCTGCCTGTGTTGGCTCCTTCTGGGGAAAATCAGCTCGGTAGTTCTTCTTTGAGAATGTGGCTGAGCAAGTGGGAGCTCTCTGCGCTTGCCTTTTCTGCTCCTCTTCCTGCTGCTTCTTGCTCCCCAAGGGCACCCCCAGCTCCCTGCCTCCGCCTTCTGCTTCTCCCTCCCAGCGCTCCAGCACAGATTGCCCCATTCCTGAGGCTTCTGTCACTGCCTCCAAAGCTGCACTTATATCACATCTTCAGCTCCACCCTCCCTCCAGGCTTCATCGCTACACTCCGAACTGCCCGTCAAATAATAGTTTTTGCACATACTGTGGTCATATCAAATTCCAGGTGTCCAGGTCCAAATTCACCATCCCCCGTTCCACACTGACCATTTTCCTGATTCCTTAGATTGTGTTAATAGACCCCCCATTCTTCTAATCAATCTCATAATGACTCTCATCAGCCATATTCAGTGAGCAATGAAGCTTTCCCAATGCTTTCTTCAAAATGTTTCCTATCTCAGCCCTCCTTCTGTTCCCACTGTCAACATCACCACTGGTAGCTGCTTCTTTTAACTGATCTCTCCAATTTCTCCCAGCTCTAATTTTTCTTAGACCCCACAACCTGACACATCTGATTATACTGTTGCTTTCATCACATTTCTGCCAGGAGTGTAGCACATCAAAATATCCCCCTCTCCTTTTTCTAATTACAATATCTCTCAACCCTGGTGCTGAGGCACAGCGTAATCTGACACGACAGGGGTAGGTCTCCCTACCAGGTGGGCTGCAGAATTTATCTTTGTTTTGAGTTTCTTTCTCACTAAAACTTTAATGATGTCTTCACTTTTTCAGAGCAAAGAGACAAAAATGACTGATAGTTCACCATTTACATGGCTGTCTTACGTTCTATTGAGTTTGAAGCAGGTACCAAAAATAGTTTTTCTCTGTTAAGTTGTGATCTGGTGGGAGGATGTAATAACCTAAGAGAGAAGCATGGTTTTGTAACCCTTTGGCACTATGCTAACACTCCTCTGCTCGACAGCTTCCAGCCTCGTCCCCTGCCAAGAGGCTAAAGCCCAAATCAGTTTTGAGTTTCATCAAATCTTAATTAGTTTGGAGAGGATTGATAGAGTTGAACCAAATCTCATGTCTTTTGTAAATGATACCATAAGTAGCTTTGGGTAAAGGAGAGTGTTACACTCCTTGTTGTGGACCTATGGAATTTATGACTGCAAAAAGTGATGTGGATTGTAAGTAGAAACTGGTCAAGAAATGGTCTAGCTCCTTTCCTTTCCAGGTAGAAGATCACTCTGATATCAGAGACAGAAACACCAAGGGGAAAATCTTCTAAAAGTGAGAGAGACGCATCGTGGTCCTGGGGGTAGGGTGGAGGCGTTACACATGGCTCCTCACAGCTCCTTAGCTTCAGTGAGTCAATGGCCATGTGTTTGATGCCCTGGTGGGCATCAGTAGATAGCATGGCACTGGGAATGAGGGTGGAATGCAGAGTGCTCTCAATCATCTCTCACCATGTGGAGGGATCTGGGTAGCACTGGTGAAAATCGGGTGGTTAGACTGATGATCACCTGAAAATCATAGAAAAGAAAATTGTAAAGAAAAGTTCAGGCATTCCACTGTGTCTCCAACATAAAAACATCTCTCTTTACCTCTCATGTGCTTCTCTGGATTAAAAGAAGCACTTCTAAGAAAGGCAGAGGTCATTGTATTAGGCTTAAAGAAACTTCCCCTGCTGTTTCTGTCTCTCTCATTCTGCAGCAGGGCTTCCTCTGTCACCATGGTGACCCACCCACACCCCTGATCTGGCTGACTCGCTGCAGAGGCTTTGTTGGGGTCCGGTGAGTGGTGGAGAGAAGGGTGGAGACAAGTCTGCATACAGGGGTTGGAGAACTGGGCAGGGGAAGCAGATTCTTTCCGTAGTGATGGTGGGGTATTAGGGCGTGGTTAACCAGGAAAAGGATGCCTTGACTTAGGAGCTTATACTTTATGGGGCTTTGATTTGTCCTGGGTCCACTGCCTGAGGTCAGGAGTCCTGGATTCTAGGCTCTGTCCTACCTTTAAATGACACAGCCTAATAGTTAAAAAGCATTTCCTTTATTAATAATGCAAAAGCCCCCTTTGATTGAATGATCCCCCAAATTAATATAGTCACAGTTGCCAAAGCCTAGAGTTCAAAACATTCCAAGGACTTCTAACATTGTTTGAATGAAGATTTGGCTTACGACTACAGTACACCCCAGTATTGCATTATTGCTGCAACTCAACATTGTATTCTTGTTTTTCAATTGTGCATATATCTGATTTCAACTAAAGCAAGCTAAAGAGGAAAGGCATGAGGTCTTCACTTTAGTTTACCTAAACCATGGATTACAGCTCTGTCCTCCTTGCAGGGCTGCTTACATCTTATTGAAACCACCTTTCCTGCCTTTGGCATTATACTCTCTGGCTACTCATTCCCTGGCTCCTTCACTCTATCCTGTCTCCTCTTCTCTTCTCTAAATACCAAGGCTCCCTCCATAAGGCGCTGGTGTCTTTGTGAAGATTTCAGCTCTACTCCAGGGCTTCCACCCTCTTGCCCAAATCTATACTTGTAACCCGAGGTCCATCTGATCTGTAGGGTTAGATTTTATAATAAATTGTTTATGGACATCCCCTTGAAATTCTTGCCCCTAAACCATTAAATACCAAAGCGCACTTGTCATTTTGTTCTCCAACATCAGGCCTCTGTCCATGGTACTAACGTTCCATGGGCTTGGAACATGAAATTCAGTCATCTTCACCATTTCCCTCCTTTCACCTTCCATATCCAGTGAGTCCAAAGTCCTCTTCCTGTGGCCATCTCCTAACCCAGGTCCACAATGTATCTTTTTGTCAGGATTTATTTTAGCTTTAGTCTCTAGCCACGTCCAAGACAAATCATCCCGTGTTCTCCTGCCAGATACTGTGTCCGTATCCCCGAGTGTGGGTCCTCTACCGAATCCAAACTTCACAGAACAAATCCCTTTATCAAAATCCCTTTATTAAATGAATTTGTTCTGTAAATTTTGGATTTGGTCAAGAGGCCATACTCAAGGATCCAGAAGGCCACATGTGGCCCCCAGGCTGCAGGTTCCCCACCCCAATGAGGATGCTGTCCCTTCTCAGGACGGGTTGAGTCATAGCCAGGGAAGAAACTATTCGACAAAAGCCGAATGGATTCTGCACCAGATCTGAGTTTAAGCCAGAAGAGAGAACCCAGAAAGGGATGTAAAGGACAGATTTTTTTTTTCTTGCTTGTCCTCCAGAGGCAAGGAGAAAACCAATTTCAGTTTTTTTTCTTTTTGTTTGTTTGTTTGTTTGGTTTTTAAGAAATACGGCAGAGGCAAATGCAAGAAATAGGAGAACCCTGGTTGAATGATGGAGAGAGGCAGTTAGTGAGAAACACTTCTAGTTTTCTATCTCAGAGTCTATGTGTCACCAGGAAAGGGTTATGTAGAATTTAGATTCCGTTCTAATTGCTGATAACAAATTATGCCCCATGCCCTGTACTAAATACCTTCATGTGCTTTTTAAAAAAAGGAATCCTCACAATGATCTTGATTTAAATGGGGACCGGAGTGCAGGGGAGTGAATATATGTTATTGGCCTGCCTTTTTGCAGACACTGTATAAAACCCTTTAAATACATTAATTGAAATCTTTATTGTAGTTTTTTTTTTTTTTTACAGATGAGGTCACTAAGAGAATAAATGTCTTGAATTTATAAGTGCAGTGCTTTTCCTTTTGTTTAGTCTCACTTAAAATGTTTCAGTCAACATTTGATTTTTTCCTACCTTGTAATTAAGGAGAAAATTGTACAACTAGATATAAAGATGAAAACTAAAACTGCCCTAAAATAACCACTGTGACATTCTATTGTCTTTCCTTTTATTGCCCTCCCCCCACAAATGACTGTGTGTTCTTACATACACCCACACCCCCCACAAACATATACACTTAATATTACAATGAATAATCGTGTGTGTCATTTTGCACAGATTGTAGTTCTTACAACAGATTAAAACATGGCAATTGGATCCTCACACTTGTGCAAATGAAAATTATATGTTACTCTGTGCAGCATTTTTACAGCAGCAAAACTAGGAAGCCACCTAAATGCACATACATATATGTACACATACATACAGATAAAAATATCTAGTTTCCCCATATGTGAGCATGCTGCACATACTACTTTAATCTTTTTTACACTTAACGAAGACCATATCTTGAATATATTTTCATGTTTTGAAATATTCTTTGAAACATTGTATATGGTTTCACATATTCTTTCTATAGAATATTCCATATGTCTATGTATCATTTAAGCATAACATATTTAAGCATATTGAAGTACTCCCCTATTTTTTGGTATTTAGATTTTTTATTTAAAAGTTTAATAATGTTACACCAAACAACCTTGAACACAATTCTTTGGCCATATCTCATTTCCTTAGGCTAATAACTAGAAGCATCATTTCTAGGTCCACACACTGTCAATTGTCTAGCAATGTAACAAAGTAGAGTGATAAATTTCCTCATATTGCACCATTCATTTATTCCTGGAAAATACCTTATTTGATTCTTGTGTCTTATTATTTCATTACAACACTGTATTCTATTTGCTTATATTTTATATGTATTCATAAAGAAAATTTGAGATTTTTTGTGCTAACACTGGGTTTTTTGTATCAAGATAATGATTTTCTAAAGCCAAGTGAACAACATTTCATCATTTTTATGCCTTGAACCTATTAATATAGCATATGAAATATCTGTTCTTTGGAAGTTTGAAGGAATGCAGCAATAAATTGTGTGGTGTCTTTTGGGGGGTCCTTCTATTAGCACAGTATTAGGGGCTTGGCTTGTGTTATTTCATTGACCGCGCAATGAGTTCCCTAGGTAGATATTGTTATCATTGCCAATTTACAAATAAGGAAACTGAAGTTTGAGAGGTTGAATATTTTGTCCAATGTTACATAGCTAGCAGGTGAAGCTGGACTACAAACCCAGGCAGGCTAGAGCTATAGCCCACATTCTTAACCACTATGTATACTTCATTCTCATACTTGGTAACACGATCTTTACATATAAAGCTTTCTAATTTTGAATTCAATTTTTAATTTCTATTTTTCGTTGAAAAGCATCCATTGGACATTTGACACTTTATTGGCTTAAAACTGTAACACCACTCACAAAAATCTCCATGTGTGAAGTCATATATCTTTTCTTGTTCTTAATTTTCTGTGTCAATATTTTCTGGATTAGCAATCTATTCATACTATTATTCTTTTTCAAAGAACTACCTCTTACACATATCAGTTCTGTCATTTCTTTTATCTTCAAATCATTATTTTATGCTTTTGAATTTGTTAATTCCTGCCTCCTAATTTTCTTTGGTTTGGTTTGTTATTGTTTTCTAATTTCTTGGCTTGAATCTTTAGTCCATTTATTTTCACTCTTCTCTGTTAGTAATATAATGTCTTTAGCTATGAATTTATCTCTGGCACTATTCCATGAGCATGAATACACAGTGTTCTTATTGTTGTTATGTCCTAAATGATCTGTAATTGCAGCCTTGATTTCCTCTTTGACCCAATGGTTATTTAGTAGAGTGCTGTTAAATTTCAAAGTGTTTGGGTTTGTGGGTTTGAACTTTTGCCATTAATTTTTGGTTTTATTGTACTGTGGTCAAAGCACACAGCCTGTCCAAGTTCTGCTTTTGGAAACTTACTGAGATTTCCTTTGTGGGCTAATATACAATCAATGTTTGTAAATATTTTATGAGTACTTAGCAAAAAGGTATACTTTATTTTTGTAAAGTACAAAATTGACATATGTCTATTAAATCAGATGCATGAAATACATTATTCAAGTCCCTGCATGTCCTAATTCGTTCTTTGCCTACTTAATCTGTCAAACACTAGGGGGTATGTGTTAAGGTCCTCCACTACTCTTGTGCTCCGGTCATTTTCTCTTTGTATTTGTAGCAGAACTGGTTTTATATATTTCACAGCTACATTATTCAACACAAAAAAGCTAATGATGCTTATCTATTCTTTATTGATATTAAATAACCCTTTCTTTCTTATGTAATACCTTTTTTGCCTTTAAGTCTGCTTGATCTTATATTTATGTTGCCTTCCCAGCTTCCTTTTTGTTGACATTTGCTTAATAAACTTTTTCTGTTTTATGCTTGCCTCCTGATGACAGTGTGTGTGTGTGTGTGTGCGTGTGCGTGTGTGTGTGTGTGTGTGTGTTTAATCTACCTTATGTGCTTTGGTATTTTCTTGGTTGTCCAGTTAGCTAAAAGTGATTCTGCCCACTCATAAAATGGTCCTGCCTTCTACTGGAGCATCTTCCCTTCCCTGCTATCGTTGTGCAACATGATCTTGCCCCCTTCCGTGAAGCCCAAACTCCAGGTGTTATAGCTGGCTTGATCCGAGCCAATTAGAGCTTCTACTACTGAAATTAGGGATCATTATAAGAGAGAGATTTGGTCTCTCTGTATGGCTGGAACCATGAAACATAAATTAGGTAGCTATGGGCAGTCATGTGAGCTTGGAAGACAGAATGTCAGTCTTTAGAGACTACAGCACATTGTATTTTCCAAAAATGGTCACAGTTATATTCCTAGTCTCACATGCTCTTCCTGAACCTTGCCATCTCCCAATTAGATAGAGTATATTTCCCCACTCCTTTAAACTGGAGGACCTTTGTGACTGTCTCAGTGACTAGAATGAAGCAGAAGTAGCATTATGTGCCTTCCAAGGCTAGGTTGCAAAAGGTGATATGCCTTTCACCTGGCTCTCTTTTGGCACGCTCAACCTTGGATCCTAGCCACCATGTTGTAAGGAAGCCCAGGCCACAAGAAGAGACTACATGTAAGGGCTGATAGCCCCAGCTAAGTGCTCAGTCTGCAGCCAGCACCCATTGCCGGATGTGTGAGTGAGCAAGACTTTAGATGACTCTGGCCCACAACCTTCTAGCCTCCCTAGTTGAAGTAAGTGGAACATACATGAACTATCCCCACTGAACCTTGCCCAAATCGCAGATGTCTTTTAAACAAAATAAAAGCTGTCTTTATTGTATCATGTTTTAAAGTTAAATTTTTGTTTTGAGATAGTTGTAGATTCACATGCAACTAAAATAACATATAAAGATCCTGTGTACTCTTTACCCAATTTCCCCAGTGGTAATATTTTGCAAAACTACAGTACTATATCAAAACCAGAATATTGACACTCCAGTTGAGGTACAGAACATTTCCATCACCACGTGAATTCTTCCTGTTGCCCTTTTATAGCTGCACACTCTTCCTCCCTGCACCCACCCCGTCTTTAACCCCTAGCAGTTATTAAACTGGTCATCAGTTCTATGATTTTGCCATTTCAATACTGTTATATAAATGGAATCATATAGTATATAAACTTTGAGATTGGGATTTTCCTTCACCAGGCATAATTCTCTAAACATTCATCCAGGTTGTTGCACATATTAAAAGTTCATTCTTTTGTATTGCTAAGCAGTAAATATTTCATGGTATGGCTGTATTACAGTTTGTTTAACCATCCACCTGTTGAAGCACATATGGCTTGTTTTCAGTTTGGGAATATTATGACTAGAGAGGCTGTACACATTCATTGCAGGTTTTTGTGTCAACACACATCTTCATATATCTAGTATGAATAACTAGGAATGCAATTACTGGATTGTATGGTAGTTGTATGTTTAATTTTTTTAATAATCTGCCAAACTGTTTTCCAGAGTGACTGTACCATTTTACATTCACACTAGAAATGAATGAGTGGTATAATTTCTCTATATCCTTGCCAGCATTTGGTGTTGTCACTATTTTTTATTTTAGCTATTTGCATCCATGATAGGTGCGTAGTGATAGCTCATTGTGGCTTTTGTGTGCATTTCCCTAACAGCTAATGATGCTGAATGTCTTTTCATGTACTGATTTTTCATCTGTATATCTTCTTCAGTAAAATGTCTCTTCATTACTTTTGCCCAGTTTTAAATCAGATTGCATTTTTCCTGTTAAGTTTGAGAGTTATTTTTATTTCCTAAATACTAGTCCATTGTTGGATATATGGTATGCAAATATTTTTGCCCAGTCTATAGCCTGTCTTGTTATTCTTTTAATAGGGTCTTTTGCAGAGCAAATGTTTTAATGTTAAGTCCAATTTACTATTTTCTAAAAATTTTATACATTGTGCTTCTGGAGTCAAGTTTAAGAATTTTCTTCCCAGCTCTGTGTCACATAGACTTTCTCCTGTTT